>NC_143404.1:38689268-38989268 GCF_052110815.1 Crocodylus siamensis | reverse complement strand
AGCCCACACTGAGCATGCAGGTATCCCCATTAAGTACTCTTGAAGTGCCTGTCCCAGCCCTGCTGCCTAGTCTAATCAGTGATCACACTTTCTGTGTAGGTGGCACAAGGAAGTGCTGGATTATCCCAGCCCTCGGGGTGCACTAGTATGTGGTAAATGTTCACTTTTGAATTATCTGTTACAGTGCAAGGCACACTCTGGCTTGGACAGCCTGGGAGGGGTCTATGCCTCTGTGGAGCACTTGGGGGATTTGAAACCTTAGTTCTGATCACCCTCCCTGTAATGGCACTGCAGGTGGGTGTGCAGCAAGGATGTGTCACTGTGAGAGCAGTCCAATGCTATGGAGCTTTGATAGCACTTTGAGAGACTCCCACTTTGATGCTGCCATGAAAGGACACTAGGTGTATGTTAAAGTGACAGGTCCAGAGAAGCCGAGAGTTATATATGAAGCCATTTCTGACAGTAGCATACCTAATGCTGAGCTGTCCTGTAAAATTTCATCTCTCTCTATACATTGCTCATCTGAATCCCAAAGGCCTCAATTATTCTCAGCTAAGGCACCTCTCTCAACATCTGGACTGGATGGGGAGGGACTGGATGGAGTCAGCACAAGAAAGCATGCAGCTCGTGTAGTGGCAGGGGTCAGGGGTGCAGAATAGAGCTGGGGAGGTATGATCACACCACACAGCCTGGAGCCTTGTCATGGACAGCAGGCCAAAGAATGAAGGCAGCACTGAAGTGGGCATAGCAGTGCTTGAGTATCAGCCCCTCCCCTTAACTATCTTGTATGGGATACCAGTAACACTGCATTGCTTGTGGCAGATGTGCAGCATACATAGTCCTGGCAAACAAGGAGCATGTCAACATATCTGCTGTTGGATGTAGGCAAAACTATAGTGGGTAATTCAGTACAGGATGCATAGCACAACCAAACTAAAATAACCCCATTAAATGAAGAGCTCAACCTGCTTTTAAAGGATGCCGAGTGAGGTTCATATCCTGGAGGTAAGTGACACCATTTGCTGCAAGATTTTTGTATGCTGCCCAAGGAGCTTGTGTTTCTAAAAGCTGCCTCTGTCCCCCATGTTATTTTCTCCTTCACACAGCCCTTTCCAAGATGAATCAAAACCCTCAATATTCTCAGTGTTTGAGTATGTAGTGTGTTGCTCTGATTCTGATCAGTCATAAAGTCATGACAGCCCAGGCCTAGGGACATGCCATGGATGTTCATGAGCCAGAATCATTTGAGAGAGAAGCTCTGGGGTCTTTCTGAACTGATGATGTCTTGCTAAGCTATCACTTTTCTGATGGGGACCAGGGAGGGAAAACCATTGGGTTCATGCAGTTTTGTATTTAAGCAGTCAGCTCCAATAAAGTCACTGATGCAGTGAGTTTGGAGATCTCAGCTTCATCCTTACTGATTATTTGTCTGCACTACAAAAGTACTGCATAATGTGATATGGCTCAACATAACTGGCAACGTCTGTGTTAAAGAGACATGAGGCTGAGATAGCAAGGGGAGGGTTGGGACTGTGAAGCACCAACAGAGCTGAGGAAAGGGACAAGTGGAGGGGTTTTGAATTGTGCTGCATGTAGGGTGACCACCCATCCCTATTGGGAGGGACAGTCCCAGAATGGAAACATCAAATCTGGTTGTCGTCTGCATGACTTTGGGACATTTGTTCCAGATTCACAGTATTGTGCAGGGATCTGAGTTTCTTCTGGCAACCTGGCAGTATTCCAGCCTGCAAAGGGCTGCTTGGGGCTGCCAGGAGCAGGACACAGCGGATGCCACGTGCATGTGCACAGCAGCACACATGCATGTGGCCAGAAATACAGTCGGGTAGAATGGAGAGCAGCTCGTTGCAGGTAAGTCTGTGGGGCAGAGGGGGCATGGGGAGGGGGAGTGCAGATTTAGGCTCCCATGGTGAAGGAGGGAGAGGTGAAGGAGCTGAGGCTGGGGATGCTGCCCAGTAGGGTGGTGTATGGGGACTGGGGCATGTAGTAGGGCTGTGCAAAATTTCACTGGCTGTTTTGTTTCGATGCTGTTTCGACTTGTTTTGAGCTTCAAACAGCAAAATCAAAATGAAACAGAGGGCTTTGAAATGAAACAAGGCCAGTCGAGATGTTTCAAAAGTTTCAAAATGTTTCAAGTTTCGAAGCAGCAGCCCAGCCAGGTGGTGTGAGACAGGGAAGAGCCAGGGCTGCGTTCTCAGCAGCTCCACACAGCCCCACGTGGCACAGCCCTAGCATGTAGTTGGACAGAGCCTAAGGCAGCTCATCCAGAGGCCATGGGGGAAGGCGGGATGGCTCCTCATCGCTGCACACACCCCCTGGGGGGCATGAGAAGTAGAATCATAGAATCATAGAAGTTGGGTCGGAAGAGACCTTATAGATCTTCAAGTCCAACCCCCTGCCAAGGCAGGAGAAAAAAACTGGGCTCAAATGATCCCAGCTAGGTAGGCATCAAGCCTCCTCTTACAGACCCCCATGGTAGGAGCCAGCACCACTTCCCTTGGAAGCTGGTTCCAGATCCTAGCCACCCTGACTGTGAAGTAGTTCTTATGGATGTCTAATCTAAACCTCCTCTCCAACAACTTGTGGCCGTTATTCCTTCTTATGCCAGGAGGCGCTAGGGGAAACAAGATCTCTCCTAAACCCTTCTGGTCCCCCCTAGTGAGTTTATAGACTGTCACCAGGTCCTCCCTCAGCCTTCTCTTGTGAAGGCTGAACAGGTTCAGGTCCCGCAGTCTCTCATTGTAGGGTCTGCCCTGTAGTCCCCGGATCATGCGAGTGGCCCTCCTCTGGAGCCTCTCAATGTTGTCCACATGCCTCCTGAAGTGGGGCGCACAGAACTGGACACAGTACTCCAGCTGTGGCCTGACCGTGTTGCATAGAGGGGGAGGATCACCTCCTTGGCCCTACCTGAGATGCACCTGTGGATGCATGACAAGGTCCAGTTAGCCCTGCCAACCGTGACCTCACATTGTGGGCCCATGTTCATTTTGGAGTCAATAATGACTCCAAGATCCCTTTCTGCCTCCATGCTCTCAAGAAGGGAGTTTCCCATCTTATAAGTGTGCTGCTGGTTACTACTGCCCAAGTGCAGCACCTTGCACTTGTCAGTGTTGAAATGCATCTTGTTTTTGCTAGCCCACCCCTGTAACCTATCCAGGTCTTGTTACAGTCTTTCCTGCCCTATTAGTGTGCTCACCTTACCCCAAATTTTGGTATCATCAGCGAATTTAAACAGGGTGCTTTTCACCCCATCATCCAAATTGTTGATAAATAGATGGAACAAAGCGGGCCCAAGGACCGAGCCCTGGGGGACTCCGCTGCCCACTTCTCCCCAGGTCGAATATGACCCATCCACCACCACCCTCTGAGTGCGACCCTTCAGTCAATCTGCAATCCATCTGACTGTGTAGGCATCAATGCCACAGTCGCCCAATTTCTTAATGAGGATGGAATGGGAGACGGTGTCAAAGGCCTTGCTGAAGTCCAGAAAGACTATGTTCAGGGCAACACTTGCATCCAAGGCTTTTGTGACCTGATCATAAAAGACAATCAGGTTGGTCTGACATGACCTGCCCCTAATAAGTGCTGGTTGCCCTTGAGCATCATCTCTGAGGCTGGCCCATCACAGATGTGCTCCACGATGATCTTCTCAAAGAGTTTCCCTAGGATTGAGGTAAGACTGAAGGGCCTATAGTTGCCCAGGTCCTCCCTTGTCCCTTTTTTAAAGATGGGGACCATGTTTGCTACCTTCCAATCATCCGGCACCTGGCCCGAGCACCACGAGCACTTGTAAAGCCATGCCAAGGGCCCTGCAATAACCCCTTCTAGCTCCCTCAACACCCTGGGGTGGAGAGCATCTCGACCCGCTGATTTGAACACGTCCAACCCCTCCAGAAGCTCTCTAACCTGGTCCTCCCCAACCTGAGGTCTGGAGGCATTCCCCTCAAGTCCATCTTGCATCACGGTGGGGAAGTCCCGGTCCCTGCCCAAGAAAACAGAGGTGAAGAATTGGTTAAAGAGGTCTGCTTTCTCTTCTGGCACAACCACCAGATTGCCCAGAGGATCTTGCAGGGGCCCCACATTTCCTGGTGCTTTCTTCATCCTCCCTAAATATTTGAAAAAGGACTTTTTGTTATCTTTCATTTTGGACGCAAGTCCTAGCTCTATGTCCGCCTTAGCTTTCCTGACAGCCCCCCTACAGGCCTGAGCAGAGGAGGTATACTCCTCTTTTGGAGATAGCACCCCCCTTCCACCAGGTGTACACTGCCTTTTGGCGATCAGGCATTCCCGGACGCCCTTGGTGAGCCAGGGGGGCTTTCGGGCACTCCTGCCCCCCTTGCTTTTTGTTGGGATGGTCACCCTTTGGGACCTGAGTATCGTCACCTTAAGGAATGACCACTCATCTTGGGCACTGAGTTCCCCTGCCCTTGAGAACCCCAGTGCCTCTCCCACTAATCTCCTCAACTCGTTGAAGTTGGCCCTCTTGAAGTCTAGGGCTACTGCCTTGCTGCTGGCCCTTGACACCCTGTGCTGGATGGTAAACTCCAGCAAGCGATGATCGCAAATATAATACATGCCTCCCCATATTTATGTATGGGGAGGGGGTAGATGCAGGCTGTCCTCTGCAAGCTCAGGGATCCCCCACCCTGCTGCCTTTCCTCAGGGGCCCCACACCAGCTGCATGCCTCCTGCCTGCCCAGCAGCAGCAGCAGCAGGGGTGGTATGCAGTTGTGCCCCCCACCGCTGTGCAGGCAGGGGGTGCACGGCCAGCATGGGGCTCCCAGGGGAAAGGCAGCAGGGTGGGGAGTCCCAAGCCCACAGTGGGCAGCCCACAATCCACCACACTCTGCTTAGCTCTCCCGTGGCCATGGCAGGAAGGAGGGAAGCGGGGGAAGAAGTAAGCATGTGTCCCGCCTTTCCATTTTGAAAAGGGGGACACCTTATCTGTATGGTCAGCACTTGTGAGGGCAGCTGGCAGAGACTTGCAGGTGCTCCACTGTGCTTCTTACCAGGCTATCAGTTGGTCACTGCTGTCTACTGTAAAATCCACGCTCCTGCTACAGGTTATTATAGGTTTTTAATGAAAGCAACAAAAAGAAGGAAATGTCCTGAAATAAGGAACGGGGGGATTTGGTCCCTGTAAGCAGCTTCCTCTGTGAGAGCAGCTGAATCAAAGGCTGAGGAGTCTGCCAGGTGGAATTTGACAGGTTCCTTATTTAAGGTCAGCCAGTCATTGGTAGCTGCTTTGCTTATGGTAGCACTAAGTAGCTGTAGAATAAAGGACGGGTGGCTCAAGGTAAGCCAGCTACCTTTGCAGGCAGACAGAGGCCTTTGAAGGCAGTGAACATGCAGCATAAAGTTAGCATTTCAGACTTGTAAAGTCAGCTTCTTAATGACTTGGATTTTCTTTCTCACCTAAGAGGAAGATGACATTTCTGCAGAGCTTTGAAATGTCACTGAGCGTTTCCAGCAGGGGCTGCTGCCTTCACAGGGAGAGAGAACCTGACAAGCCCTGCCACCCCTGCACTCTGCTGTGTAGGGCAAGGAAGCCAGCACAGCCTCATAAAGGGCAGGCAGGAAGTGCTGGGGTTAGTGGAAAAACCTGTCTTTGTCCCTGTCCTGCTGGGGTTCTGGGAGCTTCTGTGGATGCCAATGAGCTAAACAGAGGGTCTGGGAGGCGGAACCCCTGGGTTCTGTTCCTGGGTCTGGTAGTGACTAGCTTTGTGGTCTTATGTCAGCCCAGTCACCTCTCAGTGCCTCAATTTCCCCATCTGGTGAAGCTGAATCCACCACAGTGGGCAGAGGCTGAAGACCCATGAAGAATTCTAGGGTGTTTATATACATGCTCTGGTGTCAGGGGCGCTTTAATTAGAGCAGCTCTGAGAGCCACTGTATTTAAAGCACCTGGAGCATCCCATGTATCAGTGTCCCCACACAGAAAAATAACAGTGAGGATGCTTTAACAAAACTCATTGACTGAGCTTTAGTTAAAATGCCCTGCCAACATTTTTCAGTGTGGGCACACTGATACATGAGACACTGGAGTCTGCTGGCACATGGTGATTACCATGCTCCAGTAGATTCGATTAATTGAGTCTGCTCCAATGCGCTGTAATTACAGTGCATTGGAGCAGCCTTTCTGTTTGTGTATAGGTGCCCCTAGATATCAGTGATTTCAAAGTAAAGAAGTCCACTAAGCTAAGAGGAAATGCTATCACTTCAGCAAAGTGGTGTCAGGAGCAACCTGCCAACAAGGAAGCATTAATAAATTGGACATGCTGAATTCTCTTCCCCAAGGTCAAAGGGGACTGCAGTGGGGTCAAAGGTGTATGCAGTACATACTTAGGCATAGCCCATGTATATGTACAGCCACACACATACAGATGTTCTGATGCCTATGTAGGCTTACCCATAACGTTGGTACACTGTTAGATACAGCCTCTGCTTCAGGGGAGGATGTAGCCCTGGTTCAATGGTTTTGTGAGCACTGGCACCTGCTACTTGAACCCCTGGCATAATTTCATATATTTGCATTGTATGCCACACAGAAAACACACACGAACAACACATGCAATGCTTACTCCTGCAAGCCAGGGAGGGTAGGACTGTGCATGGCTCTC
Organism: Crocodylus siamensis; assembly: GCF_052110815.1. Classification (NCBI taxonomy): domain Eukaryota; kingdom Metazoa; phylum Chordata; order Crocodylia; family Crocodylidae; genus Crocodylus; species Crocodylus siamensis. Next base: position 38,982,630 of record NC_143404.1, on the reverse strand, counting down.
AGAACTATGCTGTGGAGTGACTGCATAGACGCCTAGGCATACCTTTCTACCCTGTCCAGCTCTGCTCTTCACATGGGCCAGGCTTGGCTGTCATTCTTATCCTAACAATGTCTGTGGCTGCCTTCACCTCAATGCTGTTTGAGGGCTGTAGGAAGAGGCTTTCCATGGAGCAGGGAGGTAGAGGCTCTATTTCCAGCTCAGCAAGCCTCAGTGATCTTCTATTTTCCACTTTGTTAACCTTGCTGTTTGAGTGGGAGCTATGCTGACAGTAAGGGTTATTCCCCCTATGCAGCTGGGATCTGGGCCCTACTATTCTGTACACTGGAGCCTTATCAGCCCTGACACACGGTACATTTTGCTGTGCCAGTGGGGCTACCTGGCGCTGTTCATTTACTGAGGTGAAGTGACAGCAGCAGCTTCACAGTGAGTAGGAGAGCTGCCCAGCGACACTGTGTGGCTGCTCAGCACAGGCTTAGGGTTGGAAGCTTGCTTCTCTCCCAGCCTTGATGCCAGACCATGCCACCCACCAGGACTCATCTACTGCAGAGACACCTTCCCAACCCTGGTTTAGCCAGACCCCTGTTCCAGTGACCTGCCTGTTCTCTGGGTTAAACAGGCCCTTGCCATGTGTGGCAGGGGGGAGGCAAGCCCTGGGGTAAAGGGGGCTGGCTGATGGGATGGGATGGGCTGTCCTATGAGGCTGGTGGGCAGCAGGTGGCATTAGATACAGGGCTTGAATCTTTGTACACTGTGCCATCTGATGGCCATTCCTCCCTTGTTATATCTAAATTACACATTTCAGATCCAGCATGACAGAAACAAATTTGCATCCTAAAGAAGCAGACTAACCAAGAAACTTTCAAAATGCTAGCTACTCCACAGGAAAAACCTGTCTACATATACCTGTCTGTACCCAAGGGAAGGCTCCAGGGGTGGTGTGAGGAACATCAGGTATAGCATGATGTGCCTAGGCATGGGAAGGCCAAATGGAAGAAGGGCAGGGCTGGCAGACACCAGGTGTGTTAGGGTAGGGTTAGAATCATTGAAAATTAGGGTTGGAAGGGACCTCAAGAGGCCATCTAGTCGAACCAGGACCATCCCCAACTTAGATCATCCAAGGCAAGGCTTTGTCTAGCTGCGTCTTAAAAACCTCCAAGGATGGAGCTTCCACCCCCTCTCTGGGCAAGATGTTCCAGTGTTTTCATACAATCATAGAATCATAGAAGTCGGGTCGGAAGGGACCTTATAGATCTTCACGTCCGACCCCCTGCCAGGGCAGGAGAAAAAACTGGGCTCAAATGATCCCAGCTAGGTAGGCATCAAGCCTCCTCTTAAAGACCCCCATGGTAGGAGCCAGCACCACTTCCCTTGGAAGTTGGTTCCAGTTCCTAGCTGCCCTGACTGTGAAGTAGTTCTTATGGATGTCTAATCTAAACCTCCTCTCCAACAACTTGTGGCCATTATTCCTTCTTATGCCAGGAGGCGCTAGGGGAAACAAGATCTCTCCTAAACCCTTCTGGTCCCCTCTAGTGAGTTTATAGACTGTCACCAGGTCCTCCCTCAGCCTTCTCTTGTGAAGGCTAAACAGGTTCAGGTCCCGCAGTCTCTCATTGTAGGGTCTGCCCTGTAGTCCCCGGATCATGCGAGTGGCCCTCCTCTGGAGCCTCTCAGTGTTGTCCACATGCCTCCTGAAGTGGGGTGCACAGAACTGGACACAGTACTCCAGCTGTGGCCTGACCAGTGTCGCACAGAGGGGGAGGATCACCTCCTTGGCCCTACTTGAGATGCACCTGTGGATGCACAACAAGGTCTGGTTAGCCCTGCCAACTGTAACCTCGCATTGTCGGCCATGTTCATCTTGGAGTCAATAATGACTCCAAGATCCCTTTCTGCCTCCGTGCTCTCAAGAAGGGAGTTTCCCATCTTATAAGTGTGCTGCTGGTTACTACTGCCCAAGTGCAGCACCTTGCACTTGTCAGTGTTGAAATGCATCTTGTTTTTGCTAGCCCACCCCTGTAACCTGTCCAGGTCTTGTTACAGTCTTTCCCTCCCTACTAGTGTGCTCACCTTACCCCAAATTTTGGTATCATCAGCAAATTTAAACAGGGTGCTTGTCACCCCGTCATCCAAATAGTTGATAAAGGGATTGAACAGCGCGGGCCCAAGGACCAAGCCCTGGGGGACTCCGCTGCCCACTTCTCCCCAGGTTGAATATGACCCATCCACCATCACCCTCTGAGTGCGACCCTTCAGCCAGTTTTACTACCCTCCTAGTAAGAAACTTGTTCATAATATCTAACCTAAACTTCCCTTGCTGCAACTTGAAATCATTGCTCCTTGTTCTGTCCTCTGTCACCACTAAAAACAGTCTAGCTCCATCCTCTTTCAAACCGCCTTCAGGTAGCTGAAGGCTGCTATTAAATCCCCTTTCTCTAGACTAAATAAGACCAATTTCCTCAGTCTCTCTTCGTAAGTCATGTGCCCCAGCCCTCAAACCATTTTTGTTGTCCTCCACTGGACTCTCTCCAATTTGTCCACTTCTGTTCTGTAGTGGGGGGCCCAAAACTGAACACAGTACTCCAGATGTGGCCTCACCGGTAACTGCAGCAGGCCAGAACAGGAGTGCAGATGCTAGGGTGCAGTGAGCCCTGCCCCCCAAGAGCAGGGGGGCAGCAGCATGCAGCTTGCAATAAAGGACCATCCCTGTGGGGGGGGGGCAGCAATAGCAACCGCAGCAGCCCAAGGCAGGAAGGGGTGCAGCCAACTTACCCCCAAAAGCTCTGAGAATAAGCCAGCAGCTAGCAGTAGCCAGAGGCAGGAAGGGGTCTGGCCATCTTCTCCCCATCAACTCCTGAGACCAAGCTTGCAACAGCAACAGCCTGAGACAGGAAGGGGCATGGCCAGTTTTCTCCCAGAGGCTCCTTCCACAGAAGCTCCTGTCTATTTTTCCATCCAATTACCATGGGCAAGGCCTACCTGGCCAAGTCATAGCCCTCTTTTATGGGGACTAATGGACAAATGGAACAACTCAATTCTTAAAACAACTAATGAAAAAATGGGATAGGAGTGTCGTGTGGGTGAAAGGGTCAAAACATGAAAACAAGTGCACCTGAGGGGGACACTAAGCAGAGCCCCCCCAGGCCTCAAAGGCATCCGAGGAGCTGGGGGATGCCTTCCTGGTTAAGTACAGGGTCCACTTGGCCAGGGCCAGGAGGAAGTTGACCAGGAGGTCCCAGGACTTGGTGGGGCCATGGATGGGGTGACCAAAACCAAAAAGGTGGGTGGGTGAAATTGAACCAGAACCTCAAAAGGAGGTTCTGGAGGTGGAGGGGCCGCAGCCTGGCGTACTCGAGGGTCACATGCGCCAGGGTCTCTCTCTGCCCACAGAAGGGGCAGGAACCCCCCCAAGAAGCTCCTGAGGGCAAGTAGCCCTGAATTACTTGCCAGAGCAGGTTTTTATACTGCTGGGGCCACTTGTGCTGGCCCCAGACTCTAGCTCCCCCTGGCTGCAGATCCAGGTGGAGGTGGGCAGGGTTATTTGGCCCCAAGTGGCACAACTTGCCCCACACCAAAGTGCATATCCAGATATGTGCCACGAGGCAAAAATCCTTGCCTCAAATTTGTGCCATTCTTATTTGAGCTGCTGCAAGCACACATGTCTACATCTGTGGATGCACCCAAAGAGCATATGCAGGGACCAATTTGAAGCCATCACTGAGGCATGGTCCTGTCTCTTTCATAGTTTCCATTCATCCAGCCAATTTCTATGTAGCCCCAGTCTGACCTGTATCCCACTGGACCCAGTTTCATATGGGTCTGCAGTAGTTATCAGCTGCTTCATGTCTCACAGGCATGCTCATCACACCACACAGCCCTGCTACCTGTTTCCATTGCACAGGAGTACTATACATAGGGTGTGTGCACACTGGGATAGAGGTGTGTGTGCTTTCATGAGTGTGTATGTGGTGAGGGTACAGGTAAATGAGCCTATGATTGAGTAGATGTGTATGGTTGTAACAGGTTAGGTGCCTGAGGGGCATTGTGATCCCCTTACAGGCCCCTCATCCCTGCAAGACTCTCTCTGTCTGTGCTGTCTCTCAAGGTCTTGCCTTGTCTTCTTGCCTGCTATATTTTAATGGAAACTTCATGAAATGGAGGCTGCCCTCAGAAGCAAGCCCAAGGTGCTCTTTTGTATCCAGTGGTCAACTCTCTTAACCTTGCTTGCCTTAAGGGCTTATTGTATGGTTCCATCTGCCCCTGCACCATACCCCATGCCTCATAGGTGTTTTGAGTCAGCAATCAGGTGGGACATTTCTCCCTAAATCACCAAGCTACCTCAGGCCTTCAGTCCCTTGTTGGGGCTTCAGGCTTCCTAGCTTCCCCCACCTCTACTCCGGCTGGTCCCTTAGCCAAGCCCATTGTTCTACACCTGGCTTCTGGGCCCCAGCTGCACATTCAGCCTCTCTCTAGGCTCCTGGACCTTCTGGTCCCACAGTCTCTCACCAAGCTCAAGAGCCTCCTTACTTTCAACCCCTCTTGGGGATCTTGGACCCCCTGGTCTCTCACACTGCCTCTCTCTGGGATCTGGTTGCTTGCTCTGCCTTGACCCTGTCCCCAGCCAGGGTCGAGGCAATCACATGCCCCTAGGGCACTAATGGGATCTCCAAACCACCCCTTTTGGGAGGGCAATACAGCAGACCAAACACAAGCCACCAGTGTAAATCACAACACAATGCAAAGAGCCCTCCAGCTACAATAGAAAACTATCCCCCATAACATAAACATTAATTCCCAGTCTGAACCACAAGGCTGTCTCCCATACCCAGACCTACTTTCTTGTAGGATGTAGGCATCTAGTTTACAGGTCTCTGGGCCTCTCCCCTCAGCCAGCCAGTCCCCTTTAACCTCCCTGCACAAGCTCCTTCTTCTGTGGCTTGCAGGACCAGACTGGCTGCCCTGGCTCTAGCCCTGACTTATGTTTCACTCAAGCCCTAACCCTTCCTGGTCATGTGCCTCCCCTATCAGATGCCTTGACTACAGGGCTGTTCCTTAACCCTAGCTCTGTTGGCTGCCTGTGCCTTTGCTAGGAAGAGACTGCTCTTAAAAAGTCCTCACTACTTTCCAGTTAACAGGATACGTACGGGTTCCCTGTTACAATGGTGCAAGTGTTGGGAGTATATGCAAGTATGTGTTCTGGGATAGGTACATGCTAGCATGGGTGTGAATGCTATGTGGAGTTTATCTGAGTATGTATACTATGGTGTATGTCTGCTTGCACAGTATGAATGGTAAGCTTGTAGTGGATATAGACATGTATGTGTTTACATGGGTATTTATAATAAGCATTATAGGTGTAGGTGAGCATGTACATGGTGGGGGGCATACAATGGGAGCATAGGTGACTCTATACCAGTGTGAGTGGATGTTTTGGTGTGGATGAGTATGATATGTATGCTTTGGAGGTTTTGGTTTACTATGTGTATACTTGAACAGGTGTGCATGCTGTAAAGGTGAGCTTAGATGAATGTCTGGGCTGGATGTAGCATTTGTACTGCATATGCTTGCACAGGTGTATATGGCATTCCTATGGGTTGTACTAAGTGCAACCAACAGTTTTGTTCATTTCTATCAGTGGGTTTGGAATGTGTTCTGCAGATGCATCTTGCCCACCTCAGGGGACAGGGTGGGCCAGATGGATTGGACCACTCCTCTGTTGCCCTGGAGGGTCAGGCCAATGCTCAGGATCTCAATATTGCACTGTTAGACAGGAGGATATAGTGTACAATTGCACATGCACATGCACCTAAAAATCAATTAAGCACACATACACTCAGTAGGTGCATACACCCTTACTAGGCATATACACTCAAACTACCAGCTCGGGCACATACACATCCAAATCAGCCTAGGCACATGCATATCTATTACCAATTTAAGCACATACACTATACACCCCAGAAGTTAGACACACATCACTAATTCATATATCATGCACACAATGCCATACACACACACACACACACACAACTCTCACTAGCAACTCAGATACACTCACATTCAAAATAACTAGTTTAGGTTCATGCACACTGTTACCTGTCAGCTCCATGTTCTTGGGGAACCCTGACACAGGACACAGACTGTCTGACTCACAAAGAATCACGCCCCCCCCTCCCCTTCCTCTACCTAAACAGAAGCTGATTAAGATGCAATGAGAGACACACCTAAAACCCTCCAGATAAGGGTGACAAAAGTGAAACAACTGCCCTAGGTCTCATTTGCATCTGAGATGGGAACAGATGACCATTCATTTACATGAGAGATGGAGAACAGAAAGCCTGAAGCAGAGACTGCAGTGAATTCTGGGATCAGCGAAGCAGGGGAGCACTGCATGATGGGGAATCTGTGCTCCAAATGCTCATCAACCCCCACACCCAGCTCAGCATTTATCAGACAAGTTCTAATCTGGGTTTACATAGGACTTTTCCTCCCCCCCACACACAAACCTTTAAGCAAAAGTAAGTTTACTAGGCATCTCAGGCCGTACATTCCCCGGTCCCACTATGGGAGGCCTATGTAAACTTAATTGGCTACAACTCGGTTGCCGGGTTAGGGAATGCTGAGGCAATAGACCGAGTCAGAAGGGGTATGGGCAACATTTGAACAATGGTACAGGGTTCATCACAACGTCCAGCCCATTGGAGCCCTGACCACAAGTGTTGTCATACTTTTCCTGAGATGATTGGTGGAAGTCCTCTCCACAACCGGTTATGAACACTCCAATAATGCCTTATGTCTGTTAAAAGACTATAGTAAGATCTGGAAAAGTCATGGTAAGCTGAGGCTTGTTCGCAGCAAGTAAAAATCCAAAACCCTGATGCTGCAATCTATTGTTTCTGAAGACACCAGGAGATATCCCATCAAGTATATCTGCTGTCCATAGGAATGTCAAGCTGGCTCTCAAGTAGGTGTTTCCTGAGTATCAATCAAGTTCCTGAGATGTTCCAATCAGATAACCCCTTGTCAACAGAAAAGACAATTTGATTTACACTATTGAGAATGCTTGAAAGAAACTGAACGGGGGGGGGGGGGTATAACAATCTGTAAAAGCAGCAGTGTGTGTGCTGATACCACTTGCTTTCTTCTGGAGAGGCTGCAGGAGGAAGATCATCTCCCTTCAAGGATCGTGCTAAGAACTTTGACCTGTCAGCTTTGCAACCCGAGTGCCTTGGACTGGTGAGATCCCAGCTCTCCCTCTCTTTTCTCTTCTCTCTCTAAGCATAGATTTCTGAACTTGAACTGTATTAGTTAAGCTTGAGCTAAGTTTCCCCAAATACTTAGTGAAACCAGGGTATACTGTGACTGCTATGGGACAGGGAAATCTGGGTGAGGGGGATCCCCTACCCTCCATAAATGCTGACCTCCTGAAGGAACACCTTGAGACGCTGGATACCTTCAAGTCAGCTGGCCCTGACAATCTGCACCCCAGGGTACTCAAGGAGCTGGCGAGCGTCATAGCCCAGCCCCTGGCACGGATCTTTGAAAACTCCTGGCACTCTGGCATAGTGCCTGAAGACTGGAAGAAGGCCAATGTGGTGCCGATCTTCAAAAAAGGGAGGAGAGTGGATCCGGCTAACTACAGGCCCATTAGCCTGACTTCTATCCTGGGGAAGATCCTAGAAAAGTTTATTAAGGAGGCCATCCTTGAGGGACTGGCCCAGGCTAACATCCTAAGGGATAGCCAGCACGGGTTTGTTGCGGGTAGGTCTTGTTTGACCAATCTCATTTCCTTCTATGACCAGGTGACCTATCACCTGGCCAAGGGAGAAGAGGTTGATGTCATATATTTTGACTTCAAAAAAGCTTTTGATCTGGTATCCCATGATCACCTCTTGGCCAAACTGCCCAGTTGTGGCCTTGGCTCCACCACAATCCGCTGGCTGGAAAATTGGCTTCGTGGTCGGACCCAGAGGGTTGTGATTGATGGCAGTCACTCATCATGGTGCCCTGTGACCAGTGGGGTCCCTCAAGGCTCTGTCCTGGGACCCATACTGTTCAACATCTTCATTAACGATGTGGACATTGGAGTCAGGAGTGGACTGGCCAAGTTCGCCGATGACACCAAACTTTGGGGCAAAGCATCCACGCCAGAGGACAGCCGGGTGATCCAGGCTGACCTGGACAAGCTCAGCAAATGGGGAGACGAGAACCTCATGATGTTTAACACCGATAAATGCAAGGTTCTTCACCTTGGGAGGAAAAACCTGCAGCACCCTTATAGGCTTGGCAGTGCTACGTTGGTTAGCACTACAGAAGAAAGAGACTTGGGGGTCATGGTTGACCACAAGATGAACACGAGCCTGCAATGCGATGCTGCGGCTAGTAAAGCGACCAAAACGCTGGCTTGCATCCATAGATGCTTCTCGAGCAAATCCCGGGACGTCATTCTCCTCTTGTACTCGGCCTTGGTGAGGCCGCAGCTGGAGTACTGCATCCAGTTTTGGGCTCCACAATTCAAAAAGGATGTGGAGAAGCTTGAGAGAGTCCAGAGGAGAGCCACGCGCATGATCAGAGGTGAGGAAAACAGATCTTACGATGACAGGCTGAGAGCCATGGGACTCTTTAGCCTGGAAAAGCGCAGGCTCAGGGGTGATCTGATGGCCACCTATAAGTTTATCAGGGGTGACCACCAGGATCTGGGGGAACATTTGTTCACCAGAGCGCCCCAAGGGATGACGAGGTCGAACGGTCACAAACTCCTGCAAGACCTTTTCAGGCTGGACATAAGGAAGAACTTCTTTACTGTCCGAGCTCCCAAGGTCTGGAACAGTCTGCCAGCGGAGGTGGTTCAAGCACCTCCATTGAACACCTTCAGGAGTAAATTGGATGCTTATCTTGCTGGGATCCTATGACCCCAGCTGACTTCCTGCCCTTTGGGCAGGGGGCTGGACTCGATGATCTCCCGAGGTCCCTTCCAGCCCTAATGTCTATGAAATCTATGATATATGTTTGTGTTTGTTTTTCCTTTGCATGTCTATTACTACCAGTGTCAATATATATTTCATCTACTTAGCAATAAATAACTTTTATAGTCAAACTGGTGGTAATTGGGTATATTTTACCTTCTTTACTTCTCTTTTCCCCACTTGCTCTGCAGCAACCCCCCTCTTCCCTAAGCTAAAGATCCCTGTGAAGCCCAGAAATACTGTGGGGTCTGCTCATCAGGAGGCTAAAAGATTGGGACGTGCTGAGTTTGAAACACATAAGGGGATCAGCTTGTACAGGCTGATTGACCCAATTTGGCTCAGACATGCCCTGATGAACTGAATGCTGGCCCATGAGGGTGTCATCTGGACACCCAGCCAGATTCAGAGGTATTCTGTTCAACTGTGTGCTTGTGTCTGACTGTAGTTTATTGTTGCTCTGATTAACTGATTTTTGGCATATGAGGGTGTTAGCCTGTCCATGCTGATCAACCCAGCCAGGTCAGGCGTGTCATGTTAATCTGTGTGTGTTTGTGTGTATGACTGATTTGGGGACTGGAGGAACCCAGCCCCACTGAACTGAGTCCTGCAGGTAGCTCCACTGGGGGTGAGGGCTTGCAGAAGGGAGAGATACAGCTCTGTATAGAAACACAAGTAACACAAGCAGCACATTGATAGAATTACCAAGACCCTAGCCCTAATAAATGAGCACACCCCAAAGTAGCGGGCAAATCTGGTAACAACGCCTATCACCAGTTCAAGTCCATACACACTACAAACACCAGATTTAGACAGAATCAGTTACCAGTTACCAACACCGGCACATTCAATACACATATGTTGAATTAAAATCGTGGTTCGTTTCTCGGGAGGTGGAAAAAAACTTTCAGCTACAGACACACTTTATTAGCAACACAAAAGGTATATATTTGCAAATAGGGTCAGAGAGAGAGACAAAAGATCAATCACTCTGCCCCCAGGCACAATCATTAGCAGGCTTTTATCCCCTCTCTCCTGACCACGTGTGCAGAAGGAGGAATTTTTACAACTCATTTCCGGTTCATACAAACATATATGTAAACATGTCGCTTCATACGTCCCATGTGCATTATAATTAACTACTTAAGTATGCGGGGCGGGTAGGCTTAATATGCATTAGGTTATCACGCGTGCGTAGATGGGACCCAAGGTTACTCAAGGTTCAATCTGAAGGCAAAAATGGCATTTGCTCTTATCTTAGCCTAGGAATGTGGGGGTCATGAAAGAAAGTGTGATTTAGTGTAACAAAGAGATAGTAAATTTGCAGGACAGAGAGGGAGTGATACCTTAGTACAAAGGGCCTTTGGTGGTTTTTCCCTTCAATTTCCAACCCCCCCCTTCCCTCTCCCATTAAGGAGACAAGGAGGGGTAGCAGCTGTGTTTTTTTTTTCTAAATCTGCTATTGATAATGCATTTTTAATACTATTTCTAACACATACATGGATTACTAATCCATATACCACACACACACAATGATATCTATATATGTGTGTGTATGTATATGTGTGTGTGTGTATATATATATGTATGAATGCATTCACTAATTTACACACATACCACCCACCTACACATACACACATGAACCAGGGTAGCAGGAGTTAGAGAGGCTTGGTGCAGGGGCTGAAGTCCACTCAAGTCCAGGAGGAGAGAGAGAGAGAGTCCAACTTGTAGGAGGAGGTGTGCAGGTAATATCTACCTATCCAGGCTGGAAAGGGGTCCTTGTCCAGTAGATGTTTTCCAGAGGGGGGTTGCTGCGAGGGCCTCTGGGTAGATAGGTGGTGTGGCATGGTGCTGGTCCAGATGGAGAGGGCGTCCCACTGGGTCTGTCTTTGCTGCCCCTTTTTATAGGGGCAGACTTTGTGTGACCCTAGTGACAGGAGACATGCCCAGGCAAGGGTCAGCCCCTGGCGTACTGAGCATGTGTGCTCCATGCAGGGATGTGCAGTTTCCGGTGTCTGTAATAGTGAGAGTTGCTGCTTTTGCAGGGTCTTTTGTTTTTCAAATGCTGGTCTTGTCTCTGTTCCTGGGTGAGGTCTGTGGTTGCTGGATGAATCAATGCGAGGTGATGGCCCAGTCCTTACAGGCCATTTAGTAGAGGCCTGCTACCATTGTATTTCAATCATTTCCAATCACACTCATTTCTTGGGGAACCAATTTACATGGGAGGGATATGTGACTCATACAGTTGCGACACACAGGGGATGCCCAGGCAGAAGGCACAAGATGGAGACTTGACATGTAAAATGGAAACTTGACATGACTTTGGCTCACTTACAAACACAGGCCTAAACCATACAATATCCAAATGAAACAATAAAAATCCATACAAAAATTATAAAAATGCAATATACAACAATAAAAATCAATACAAACCTAATAATAATACAATATAAAACAGTTGATACAAAACCAAAAACTTGCTACCAAAATAAAAATGTTTAAAGCTTATCCTACATCTTAGCTTACTTATATTTATCTCTAGGGAATAGAGAGGGAGAGAAAGAGTCAGAAATGGTTGGTGAAGGTGAGTGAATGCAATAGAAAGAAAAATGAAAAACGGGGGGTTTTGCTACACTTCCACCCCATGCTTTCACAGTACCAGCACTGGCTACTCAAGAGATAAGGCAGGTTACAGAATTTAAAGTGACTCTGAACTTAATGAGCAGTAAGATCAGCTTGAAATGGACAAACCAGTGAGTACCTAGGTATTTAGCTGAGTGGGCACAGAATAATTTGGTTTGGCAGAATGTGGAAGACTACTAGTGAGGACCCAGGTGGACCCACAGCTTTGTCCCAGGAAAGCAAATATCTGGTGCTCCATGCAGGGTGGGGTTTAGGGGGGTGAGTTGCCATCAGCTTACAGAGACTTATTTTGTGAGAGTTGTTACCAAGCTATTTTCAGTCTGGGGTCTGCCTTCCCTCTAACCCTTTCCCCTAGCACTATCGGAGTTGGCATTCTTCTTTGCTTGCTGTTCCAAGCTTAGGACAGTTGTCAAATTCCTTCTCAGGGGTGGCTGCATCTCACATACGGCATGTCGTCTGCTTATGCAGCTGGAAAGAATTTTGAGAGAAAGGAAACTACCAGCAGGCAGATTGTGTGTCTCACAGTTCTTGCTGCCATATATCCCATACCCCACAGGATATATCCCATACCAAAAGGACACCACATGAACTTAGAGTCCTAGGCCCCTAGGCCTAGTCCTGAGATCAGGTGGGACTCTACTCAAATGGCCTAAGTTGGCATGGAACCAAACACAGCTGGTGCTGAGAGAGGCAGCATTCTAGTATTGATGCCTCCAAATTAAATGGAATAGTTTATTTGCTTTGGCCTCAAAAAATCCTTTGCTGTAACTTCAGTGAGGCAAGCAAGGCCTGGCTACATGCAGTTTCCTAGCAGTGGTGTGTGGCACAGCCAGTACCAAGGAGCTGGGGAGGAGTCAGAGACATAAGCAGCTTCTTGATGGGATGGGAAAGAGGCCCCACCCCAAAGAAGATGCTGAGACTCAGGATCCCATGGGGCTGCTCTACCTGCTACCACATGGACAGGAACCTACTAGGGCTTGCAGAGGAAATGGGAGTTCTTCCCACTCCCTCATTGTCACAGACCTCTGCAGCCAAAGGAGAAGACAGCATAGGGAGGGGCAGTGGCAATGAGTAGGGGTTGCACATGACCCCCCTGAGAGTGCTAGTGCACCCCCTGACAGCAAACGTTCCCCGCTTAAGTGATGGGCAGAGGGGCAGGTGGGAGCACTGGTGCCCCTCCCCGAGAGCGCCAGCCAGGGATTGGGGGTGCCAGGAGAAGAGCTGCTGGCACTTTCTGGTCAGCACACACGACTGGTCACTGACTGGCCGCTGGGGGCAGGGGCAAGCGCCCCCCCCCAAGTCAGGATGTACCGGTTGCCCATGAGGAGGGGCTTTAGAACAAGCAGCTAGTGGGGACAAAACATCAAGGAGGGGAGGGACACAAAGCTGGCTGCAGTGCTGAGGAAATTATTGTGAGGGAAAGGAGTACAGGTGGAAGGAGTGAGCTGTGCAAAATGAATGGGAGAACTACAGCTCCTTCACCTATTGCGGCACGGAGGGGAAAGGATAACCCTCACCAGCCAAAGCTATAGCAAGTAAATATGGAGGTTTACACTTGAAAATAGGCCTGTGGCGGAATCAAAATGGGCTCGTTTCAAAACGTTTTTTCTTTATGCTTGAAGAAAGTATACACTTCTCATGTGAGTTTTGTGCTTTTAGCACAGCCTTCCTGCTATCTACCAGAGATGCATGCATGGGCAGGCAGATATTTCAGGGGCTGTGTGTTTAGAATATAAGTGAGTAGCACTAATTAGAAAGCTCAGTATCTCTCCCATGGGCAATTTTGATATTTCAACACCTGTTTTTGTCCCAAATGGAGATGAAAAGTCAAAACATCAAGCTTAGCATAACAGAAAATTCAAAAACATTTTGTCACCTCCTGTCATGCTCACCAGACTCTTCCATTAGAGCCCAGCTTTGAGGAGAAAACGGAGGCATGAGGCCTCCCAAGTTCAGCTCTGAACACTGTATTCTGGTGGCTGAGAGGTTAATATAAACCCAGTCCAAACTCACATATTTCATTTGCATTTTCCTGATGCAAAATAAAAATATTTCAGCAAAATCAGCATTGTTCTGTGGAAAATGTCAGTTCTGCACAAAGTGTAGTAAGTGTATTTCCAGTCAAACACATTTAGAGAGAAGCTTCCTGGTTAACCCTGACTATGGCAGCTATGGCCCACACTAGGCTCAGGCACACAACACTGTCAGGCACACTGCAGTAGGCAATCTCCCAGTGTGAATATGCTGCACAAGTATGCAAGCCCTTGCTAGCATCATGGCAGCTTGCTCATTACTAACAGTACCTGAGTCCTGTACAGATGCGGTGGGATTCCTGTAGGGCTTTGCACCAGTATGCCATGATTACAGCAGCATTTGCACTAGTGTGTGCCTTGACTATGGCAGGGCCTTCACAGAAGTGGTATGACTACACTGAGGCTTTGCCTTGATGCAGGTTAACTATACCAGGGCCTTCCACTAAAGCAAAATGACTGCAGTGGGGCCTTATGTCGGTATGGTTCTGACATGCAATGTGTGCCAAAATAGAATGTAGGTCTTAAATTCACCATTATAGGACCCATCTGGATCAGGATAAAGCATACTGCAAAGTACACCGAATTCCACAGCACTTGTTTTTTTCAGGGAAGTATGCAGGCTAGATGATAGGAACCAGGGACTGATACTGGTTTTATGGCACATTATAAACCTACCCAATTCCTGAATTTGCCCCATACCCAAAGGTGATATTACCCTCCTTCCTTTTGATAAGCCTTGATTTCCTAGTAATCATCTTCTCTTCTGGTAGTGTTAGAGTGATGTTGGAGCCGTGACGGTGTAGGAATTGAGAGAGGCAAGGACTTCTTTAAGGTGATATCTATTAGACCAACTGCACCTTTGGGATACAGTTAGGTCAACTTTCAAATACAAGACATTCTTCATCAGGTTTGAGGAATGAAAGTCTTTTTTTCAGCTAACTGTTTGTCTTTTCCTCCTGGGAATTTCTGTTCCCCCTGACATTTCACAACTCTATCAACGTTTTTTTTTGAGGGGGGAGGGATTGCTTTTTTTTTTAACTATTACTGTGCTTGTTTTTCTCCTCAGACCTGAAGAAGAATATTTTGCATTCAAAAGCTTGACTAACCAATCTCAACTGTGCAGTTACTCCAGTAAAAGCCATCACCCAAATAAATCCTTGCGTCTCATTCACATTTCTATGCATTCTGTACCATCGCTGTATTCCAAGTTGGACACATTACTTTATAAAATCTCTAGCTAATCTCAAGTTAGCTAAAAGCTTATTCATTAAACTATGGGTAAAAGTCATATTTTTTCTTGACTAAATCTATTCCTGCTATAAAATGTGTCTGCCATAAAATTATTTCCTTTGTAATCTCCATGGTGCTACTGGTCTTTAACCAAACAATGAGTAAGTACTAAGTGGCATGGGCAGAATGCGATTGCTGGCCAGTTTTCCCCAAGGGTTATGGAGGGATTGCATACTTCAGAAAAAACAGACAATGCAGACCTCTTACATTCTCTAATGTAGCTGCTACTTTGAGTATGCCAGGAAGTAGGGCAAAACAAGGAGACTAGTCATATATAGTGGTTCCTTAAGCATGTGCACAATAATTTGTTTAAATCCCACTGTGTAGCTTCATTCTAACATAGTTAATACTGTCTAGAAGAAGCCCCCTTTGTAGGGTAGATCTTTCTTAATGAAGGAGAGAACTTGAGGTGCTGGCACTATGTTTTCATGGGGTATAATGGGTCAATGAGACCTTTCTATCCAGAACAACCTCTTACCTGGTTTTCTGGGCAATAGTGATAGGGAGGACTGCAATATTTTGCACAAAGTTGGGGTTCAATGATGGTCACTTGATCCAGTTCCTTCTAGTTGCTATGAAAGATGTGAGGTCTAGGTATTATTATTATCATCCCTTACATTTGCTTAAACTTGCCAGAGCATCTTCCTTTTGCTGCAGCACAAAATTGACCCTGAGAGTTCCTTCTTTTCCAGTGGGTCTCACAGCTCCTCAGAGTTCTAGACCTTCTGCTGATTGTTGTTCAGGTAGTCCCTGACAAGCTTCGCTCCCCAAAAGGCAAGAAAATCATGGATTTCACCACCAGAACACATGAAAGCATAAGGCATGCCTGCTATGTAAACAGTATTAGCTTCCAGGTACACTGGCTCACTAAAAGCCAGAGCCACAAAGGTGCTATGATAAGACCTATGCCCAATGGCACAGTGGTGTGCCCTGGTGGACATGTGGCTCCTGCTCACTCTGATCCTTCAAGATGCCCTTCCCTATTGGTCATCTACCATGCCTTGATGTTGTTAAAAAGAGGGCTGGGAGCCTGCCTGAGGGCCTAGTGTGAGTCTAGTCCACTGCAAATTTGCCTTCAGCAAATCTGTGCAGCCCTTCTGGCCCTGTTTGTGCCTTAGGATATCAGGCACCTTAGGGGCTATATTCATGGCCTTTGTCCACCCGCATAGCCTCACAGGTGGTATGTGATATCACTTCTGAGGGGCTACCCAGCCCCACTACACTACTTGGCCCTCAAACCCTTTGTTCAGGCTTCGGCCTTCCTGACTTTGACCCCTTTTCTCTGGCTGTTTCCCTCTCAACCTAGGTCTGTCATGCCAGATTTAGGCTTTTGGGCTTCAGCCCTTATCTTGCCCTTCTCAGGCACTGGGCCTCCCCTGGCTCTAGTTGGGGGCCCTGGACTTCTTGGCCTCAGACTGCCTCTCCTGCTCCTTTCTGTCTCATGCTTTGGCCCTCTTAGCCTCAGCTACCTGTGCCTTGTGCCAATACCCTGGCAGGGCTCAACACCTAGTGCCCCTGTGATCTTCTCTGCATCCCTTCCAGCCACACCTAGTCCACTGGTATAAGATAGAACAAAAGAGCCAAGTAATCACTTTGAAACAAAAGCCTTCCCCACTCTGGGTAAAACAAATGGTTAACCAGCCCTCCTTCCCTTGGGCTTTCATCTCTCCTCTCAAGGTGCTTTGGTGCCTGCCAGGGTACCTCCTGCAACCGCTCTTTCCTGGGAATTCTGTTCCCTGCAACACATACCCTGTTTGACTGACCACTTTTCTCCAGGCACTGGATTTATATGCCCCAGAGCCCTGCCTTCTTGGATCAGATAGCTCCCAGGGTCTGATTAGTCCTACACAGGTATTCTGCATTATGCCAAATGTCCAGCTGCTCCTCCCTGTTACAGTTTAGCTTTGCTGCTTGCCTTTGTCTTATGGCTGCCTGAAAGTCCGCCTTATTCCTCCAGCTTATTGTTGTGCAGCTTGCCTTGTCCCAACTGCCTGCCTACCTACACAGGCAGGCCATCCTGTTGTGCCTTCCACATTTTAGTAATAGGAGCCCTTGGCTCCCTGTTACAGGAGCACATACAGCTGTGTGCCAGCATTCAAACAGAGAGAGAGGGCATCTGAGAGAGAGCACGATGACCTCAGGACAGTAGAGGACACACCAGTTACAGTAAAACCAACCCAGGTAGCTGACAAAGCAGAACAGGATACTTGTGAGAGCACTGCCAGGGCCAGACGAGCTGATTCCAGACAGGAATGCATCCACACTTAACTTGTTGCAGGAATATTGCACCTATTTCTCAGTAAACTTGCTTCCAGAAGTGGGTTTTATTAATAAAGGCTCAGATGCAAGATCAGTAACATAATTGAGGGGAGATAACCAGGGTAGGAGCCCCAGGCATTGCTTTTGCTGGGGTGGGGCTCAAAAGTAAACATTGTTGTAGTGGCAGCTGATGACACCACCACAGTTGGCATAGTAGCAATTGGTGCTGCTCTATGCATCATAATTGTCCTGGATGCAGAACTGTCCTGCAGTGCCACTATGGCAAATAATTCAAAACAGTGTGACAACAAAATATGTGCAAACATCAGACATTGTATGCCAGCCCTACTGCCCCAAAAAGTTACTCACCCACCAGTAACTGGTTACTTGAGATGTCTCAGTCAGTCCAGATGTTTTGTAAGTGCATATGTACCACATAATGAAATATTGGAGTCTTTTAGATACTTCTGTTCATTGACACTGCACATGCAACCTGAGCTGGCTCATGCTCCTGTACAAGGTTATAGAAGACAGACCACCCCTCAGAAACCTGGGATAAAACTGCTTGGCCTTTCCATATGCCCCATACAGGCAGGGCTTGCTTCTTTGTAGGCAATATTAGCTCTGGAGACTTCCAAGGTACACAGCACCTTTTCTCCCAAAGAAGCACATAGTTCTGGGAAGGTAATAAAGAGATTAAATGGCTCAAGTGGAATACATATATTAACTTGGGAAACCATTTCATAGGATCATAAAGCTATAGAAAATTAGGGGTGGAAGGGGCCTCAGGAGGTCATCTAGACCAACCCCCTGCCCAAAGCAATACCATCCCCAACTAGATCATCCCAGCCAAGGCTTTTTCTGGCTAGGTCTTAAAAACCTCCAAGAATAGAGATTCCACAAGCTCTCTGGGTAGCCAGTGCTTTACTACCCTCCTGGTAAAAAAAAAAAACATTCCTAATATCTAACTGTGACTGGATTGTGATCCAGGGCCAGCTGTAATACCACGTGGAGGCCCCATAAGTCATGCCCTGCTATGCCTCTAGAATACCCTCTTACCTACCTTGATGTACTTATTGGATTGAAAGGCTACCTAAGTGTTCTACAGCGAGTCTCAATCTGTCCAATAGCTAACAGGTCCCTTCTGGACTCTGCTGACCTCAATCTGGCCTTTAGGTTGCATGGGCACTCTTAATCTGTCCATACCCCAGGGCACCTATAAGCCTTAAGGGCTAATTACATGGCTTCAACCAACCCTTACACTATACCCATGCCTTGTAGCTGTTGTCTGCCCAATCAATCTCCCTTGTTGGGACCTCAGTCCACTTGGCCTCCACCCCCTTTCTCTTGCTGGGCTGCTTAATTTAGATATACCATGTAAGACCTGGCTTCTGGGCTCCAGCCCTAGTCTCATCCTATCAAGCTCTGACTTATCCAGAGAGGCAGAATCAGAGCCAGGGGCCTAAAGTCCAAGAGGGGATTTGGGCCCCTGGCCCCATCTCAGTCCCTCTCAGGCACCGAGTCTGCTTTGGTTTTTGCTGGGCCCCTGGCCCCTATTTCCACCCTCCTCAGGGCTCTGGGTCATGTGGCCCCAGTATGAACCCTGAGCCTGACCCTTGGTAGGACTCTAAGCAGTCACATGCTTCCTAGACACTAATGGGACCTCCAAAACTGCCCTTTAGTCCCTTCCACCAATCACCAGTAAACCATAACATGAGAATAAGCCCTCTGGATATAGCATCAGCTAATCTACTCTGGGTCCAAACATAAACAGTGGCTACATGTCTGTACAACCAAACCTCCCCCTCTCCTGGCTCACATTCTTCTGCAAGGTAGCAGCATTCCCTTTGCCTCCTCAACAGTAGCACCAGTACCAGCTAGGAGCTCTCCTGGCTCTTCCTGCTCTGGAGCTCCTTCCACTGCAGTCTCCAGGGCCAGATAGGCTGCTCTGGCTCAGGCCCTGGGTTTATCCGGCGGGAAACCACACAAGGGGCCACACCCCATCTAGACATGTGGCTCCCTGAGTTGCCATAGGTGTTTCCTGAGTAGGTTTGCAGACTAGCCTTCAGTGCAGCTTACTGCTGCTGGTCCTGCTGCTGCCACAGGATCAGAGCTTCCCAAGCAGGGTTCTGGCCCTCTAGCTCAGTGGTCTCCAAACTTTTTTGATTGTGCACCCCTATGAGTAAAAAATTTTTGAGCATGCACCCCCAATATATGTATATTTCTATAAATATAAATAGAAGTTCTAATATTTTCTTCCTGTACCCCAATGGATCATCTTGCGTACCCCCTGGGGTGCATGCACCCCACTTTGGAAACCACTGCTCTAGCTTATTGCAGAGTAACCAGCTCTGTGATGGATACTCCTAACCTTTCCCTCTTTCCCTGGCTAGCTATTTTCCTTGTAGTCAGCTCCTCCTACTACTCTTCTCCCTAATTGTCTATGATTCTATGATTACTACCCTTTGAACCTGAAGATACAGCCATTTTTAATCCACCTCGTAGGTCCTCTACCATCTGCTCTGAGACTCACATGCCAAGCAAAATGCCTTCATGTGCCACACTCTGGCCGCCCCTGGTATAGCACATCCATTGCTTTCCCGACATCCACAAAGCCAGTCATCTTGTTATAGAAGGCAATCATGTTGGTCAAGCATGACCTGCCCTTGGTGAATCCATCCTGACTGTTCCTAATCACTTTCTTCTCCTCCAAGTGCTCAGAAATGGATCTCTTGAAGACCTGTTCTGTGACTTTTCTGGGCACTGAGGTGAGGCTGACTAGTCTGTAGCTTCCTGGCTCCTTCTTCCCTTTCTTAAAGATGGGCACTATATTTTCCCTTTTCCAATCATCTAGGACCTCCCCTGATTGTCATGAGTTTTCAAAGATAACCACATCAGCCAACTGCCTCAGCACCCTTGGATGCATTGCATCCTGTCCCATGGACTTCAACACATCCAGCTTTTCTAAATAGTCCCTAACCTGTTCTTTCACCACTGAGGGCCTCTCACTTTCTCCCTGCCTGGGCCCTTTCCCTTGACTGGAAGGATTGAAGAAAATGCCACCTGAGCCCCCGTCCCCTTCACCTTGCACTCAGAGCCCTGTAGTCACTCTTGATCTGCTCAGGGTCACCCCTGGCAGTATCACTGCTTCCCATATGGATAAGCAGCACGGGGTTGTAGTCAGAGTGTTGGATATGTCTCAGTAATCCTTCCATAACATCTTGGATCTCAGCTCCAGGCAAACAGCAAATCTTCCAGGACAAGAGTCAAAACGGAACTCTGTTCCATCGAAACACTGGTTGAAATGGAGCACTTCCATTTCATACAGCCCTGATGCCTGCATCTGTCCTGGCATAGTGACATATATGAATGATCATGTGTGGTCCTGTCCTTATATCCTGTGTAAGCAACTGAAGTGACCTGAATGTGGCCTTCTCAAGTTGCTTATGAGTAAAGTCAGGATCCTAGGAATTGTTTTGTCTGGGATGGTATAAAAAACAATGGCTTGTAGTTCACCATGTAAAGGGAATAAGAAGAGGACTCCATTTTGGGCTGGCTTGGTTTTATCGTGGGAGCTGCCCCTAGAAAGCCAGTTGGCCTGGTATGAATAGGCATCAATTCCCTTTTACCTTAAATGTGACACCATAACAGCCAGATATTCAGTCGATAGCTCAGCACCACTTGATGCGTCTACATGAGTCACTTTATTGTACATTAGACTAATTTAATATGAAGTACAGTGTCACTATCTACATGTGCATGGCATTTACCATGTCTTAAATTAATCTAATGTGCTGTGTGCTAATATTGATAGATACAGGTATTAGAAAAATGGCACCTTAACTAATGCACAGTAGTGCACTTGCAGGTGCTGACATTAGGTGCAAACTGCCCCCGGTCAGCCACACTAGCAGGAGCCCAGACTCTTGCTTGGGGCAGAACCACATGACTGGTAGTTTCTCCAGCCACACGGCAGGGACAGCTCATTGGCTGTCCAACCTGGTCTCCAGACCCTTGGCCTGACCCCTGGGGCCCCTGCCAGCTCCAGCCTACAGCTGGGCACAGTGCCCCACCAAGACAAAGAAGGAGACTATGGACTTCATCATGATCTGGGATGATGTGGAGGTCTAGCAGCAGCTTGGCCAGGCCACCAGGGCAAACACATACCTATGGGGCCATGTTGGAGCACATGCATAAGCATGGCCACCAGCACTTCAGCTGCCGGTGCCACATGAAAGTCAAGGCCCTGTGAGCCCATTGGGTCCAAGTCACGGACCACAATCACCAATCCAGGGCTGTCCGCAGGTCCATACCCTTCATGCAGCAGCAGAATGGGATCCGAGGCTTGAGGGACCATATGTATTTAAGCATAGGCATGCTGCCAGAAATTACACCACAGCCCAGAAAAGAGGAAGATTCAGTGGGAGAGGGCCTTCAGGTCACCAGTGCCAGGTCCTGCTGTGTTCCTCATCCATAGCCTCACCTGGCAGCTCAGGCAGCCCAGACCACCACCTGCCCCAGTAGTGATGTTTAGGGTTCATGGGGGTGCATATTCACCCCCTGAGAGCACTGGTGCACCCCCTGACAGGCAGCACTCCCCGCTTAGGCAACGGGCAGGGATGGCTGCCGGGAGCATTGGTGCCCCCCCCTTGCAAACACCGGCCGGGGAGTCGGGGTGCGGAATGCGGCCACTTCCAGGAGTGTCGCAGCCACTTCCTGGTCAGAGACATTGGCAGCAGGGGGACCCCCACCCCCCAGTTGCTGACTGGCTGCTGGGGAGGCACGTGCCCCACCTTGACTCAGGTGGCACCAGTCGTCCACGACCTGCCCCATGAACTCTGGCAGCAGGCCCTATCTGAGGAGGACAGGCCAAGGATGGCCCCAGCACTGAGCAGCTCCAGCTCTTCCCAAGAGGGGACCACTGCCCAGGTGGCTAGATGCTGTGCCTCCATGCCTCAGGACACTGCAAGCAAACAAACCATGTCACTGCAACCAGGGACCAAGTCTGACTGCTGGAAATGTCTGCCATGCCTACTCAGCAAGCCCCTAACAGACAGAAGGGCTAGGGGAAAAGGGGCACCACAGCTACCTGTGACTGCAGCAGCTCACCCACCCACACTTGGGCTGCATGCCTGAAGCCAGGGGCCCTGCATGTGGGGGGAGGGTACCACCTCCCTCCCCTTCTCTCTCTTCCCTTCCCCACTCTTACTGGCAGATTTCCCTGCTTGCCCACCAGAATTCCACCCCACCCCCCAACACACAGGGAGGTAGTTCAGGACTTTACTAAGTAGCCCACACCCTCCCAACGAGGCAGCCAGAGGCCTGTTACATGCAGAGAAACTTGTGAATGGCAGCAGCGATCTCCTACTTGGCCATGAGGGTCAGGCACTCATAGCATAGGCAGAGATACCCCTCCAGGTGGTAGCACACATTGTAGAGAAGCACAAGCTTGCCTGGGGCACTGTAGAAGCTCAAGGCCCCACACCAGGTTCTCAGCTGTACTGGGGGAACCACATCAACCAGCAGCAGCAGGGCATAGTGGATCAGGCACCCTTCAGTGCACTTAAAGTTTGCCATGGCATTCCCAGGGGACTTTCATCAGGGGCACATTTGAGGCACAGGTCACACACAGTGGGGGCCCTGGCCCAGGGTACCTCCCTGAAGAGAACCACTGCAGGGTATAGGGAGCATCACCAGCTCTACATCCCAGCCAGGCAGGGGCCCCTCATCCTCAGTACCTGGGTGTCACAGGCCCAACAGCTTGGGAGCAAACTGCCTGGCCTGTAAGGAGGGAGCTGGTCTGGAGCCACCATCGCAGCTGCCAGCAGGAGCCAGCCCAAGGTTGGCCTGGGTAGGGGACAAGAAAGTCAGGCTGCCTGTAGGAAATGGCAAGAGGTCCACCTGCCCCCAATGTCAGCAAAAGGATGGAGGGCTTGGCCAGAGGCTGCCTGGACAAGGGCCTGCCCAGCCAACTTAGCATGATCCCTGGGCACCTGTGTGCCCATGACCCCTCGGCACAGTGCGTACTGTTTCTGAAATGTTGCAAACTTTCACAAAGAGCCACTCTGTCCTTGCTCTGCAGATCCAACAGCTGCACATGAGGGAGAACCTACCAGCCACCAGTGGAGATGTGGCTGCAAGGATGCTGCCACCATTGACCAGTGCCCTTCTGCCTGAGCTGCCTCTGCCAATGCCAGACCCAGGACTAGACTCTGCTGCTGGATTGACTAGTCTCTGCAGTGGAGGAGAGGCTCATAGACTTTCAGGCCTAGCGAGTCTTGGGCCTGGAGAGAGAGTGGGAGATGGACTGGGTATACCTCACCCTTGAGGACAGGCACATCACCCTTTTAGAGAGGCTGTTCAAGGCCCAGGACTGGCAGGGTGCCATGGTAACCTAGGTGGTGGTGGTGGTGGTGGTGGTGGTGGAAGAGGACAGCTAGGCCCCCCACGCCATCCTGGCCCTGACAGCCAGCTTTGTGCCACCTGACATCCAGCCTCCAGCCCTGGCCCCACCTGATCCCTGGCAGCCACCTGCAGCCCAGCACTGAGCCCCCTAGTGGGCTTGTGAGGAGGGGCAGTGACACCTGCAGCAGTCAGGGCACGCTGCCTCAGCTCCAGAGCCTGGTCTCCAGGCAGCCTGGCCCTTGCTCACCACCCACCACTCACCCTGTTTCCATGAGGCCCCTGAGCAGAAGCAGACCACAGCTGGGCCAGCTCTACACATGGGCCCTGCTGGCCCCGACCCTGTGGAGGAGGATGGGGTACATACTGAATGAGCTGGACAACACTCGCCCTCAGACCAGCTCCCAGACCACTGGGCTCACCACTGTATCCGCACCCATGGTGTTGCCTGTGGCCAGGGTGCTAGGTGCCTCTCCCTGCAATCTGTACTGTAGGTGCCTCCACTCTATGCCCCTGCCCCCACAACAGTTGTCAATGCACCAGTATAAATAACTTCCCTGGGGGGGGAGCGGTGAGTAGTAAAATGTTGATTTGTTGATTGGAAGTAGGGGGTGCCAGATGTGTTTGTATGCACACACACACGGCTGGTATGCAACCAGAAAGGGTGGTAAATGCAGCCTTAGCAGCTGGATGCAGGTAAGTGTATGGGGAGCAGGGGTTGGAGGGCCAGGGCTTGGGGACTGTCCAGGGGAATGTGTGGGGCATGTGAGTCTCTGTTTGTGTGTGGCAGGGTTGTGTGAATGGGAATGGTGTGTGTTTGGGGGGGTGGGGAGGAGCAGGTGCCTGTCAGTGCTGCGGGAAGCTGCCCAGGCACTGGGGCTGCAGCAGGGTGGCAGGGGTGGGAGGAGGCACCTGTCCCTCCAGCGGAGAGTGGGGGAATGCATGGCCAGGTTGGCAGCACCAGGTTTGGTGCCCTCGTTCACGGGAATAGGCAGCTGGGAGACGCTGCAGGGTTGGTGGGTAGGGAGGCTGTGGGTCAGGAGTGAGGGGCACTGGCAATGCCAGGGGATTGTGGGTTGGGAGTGAGGGGTACTGGCAGGGCCAGGAGTCTGTGGGTCAGCAGCAGCAGGGCTGGGGAGGCTGTGGCCTGGGACTGAGAGGCAACAGTATGGGCATGGGCAGGGAACCAGCATATCATTGCCCACCCTCCAATCACATTCCTTCCCAACCCCCCCCCCCAACAGGTGTCTTCTTTGAAACTGGACCCTGGTATGTATGTTTTTGGGGTAGCATTGGGTGGCTGCCCAGGGGCCCTACTGAGGGGGCTGGAGCAGGAGATAGTCAGCAAGCACCTTATGGGCAAAGTGCCCTGGCTGCTGCTGCCAGAGGGAAAGGCGAGGAGCATCCAAGGCATGCTGGCCACTGGCTCTCAGGAAAATGTCCCCTGCTGTGATCAGAGCCTAGAGCTCCCCCTGGCTGCTGTAGCTGAGGCAGAGTGATTGCTCTCATTGGGGTGCACATATAGACGCGTTCCCAGCCAAAGCTTAATGTGCCTGAAATCTACTGCACAGAAACATTCAGGCATATTAACTGCACGTGTAGATCCAGCCACAGAGAGTTTGCAGATTAGAATTTTGGGCCTAGCTGGAGATGATTCAGCTCAAGTCCCATCTTGGGGTGATTGACAGGGATCTGGGTTTTGTATTTCCCACAGAAAAACAGAGAAGATGGATTTCCCATTTACCAGAACAAAATACGAATTTCTCATTTTAGCAGAGAAACCCACAGATTTTGCACTGTTAGAAAGAGCTCTCTTCAGGCTGGCAGAATTCCATCCTGCAAGGAGCTGGGAGGAAGCAACCTTTTAAAGTTGGAGATCACTTTTGGAATATAAAGAAACCCAAGATTTACGCCCTTCCCCACCCCCCACCCAGCAGGTAAGTCTGCGGGGAGGAAAAAGGGCCATGGGGGGTGCAGATCGAGGCCCCAACCTTAGTCCCACTCCCTCTCTCACCACTAAGCCTTTGATCTGCACATCCTCCCCCACCCCCAAACGGTAGTGAGCTAGGGAATGGGGCTGAGGCAGGGGAAGGCCTTGTACAGCCAATGCTGGGAAGGGGTTAGAGCACTGAGCAGCTCATCCACGGGACGTGGCAGGGGGCATGCAGCCCGGGAGGGCATGAGGGTGTGTGCCCCGGATCTTCCCAGTAGGGGCCGGGGGCTGCACAGACAGTGGGGCTATGGGAGGCTACAACCACATGAAAATTCACTGTAGGCCCCTCAACCTTCACCATAGCAAAAAGAAGGTACCACGTAACATGGGGCCACTGCAAAACACGCTAGAAAATTTGGTCATCACACAAGACGACAAAGCTAACCTATTTAAAGACTTCTTTGCCTCCATTTTCCTGAGCAGGAACCGGATCAACGCCCCCACTGGGCCCCCCTCAGGCCCCAGGGGAGGTGCACCTAGGCCAAGGGTCAGTGAAGATCTAGTCAGGGAACTTCTGGAGGGACTGGACATGTTTAAATCAGCTGGTCCAGATGATCTCCACCCCAGAGTACTGAGGGAATTAGCTGAGGTCATTGCAGGACCCCTGGCACATCTTTACGAGCACTCGTGGTGCTCTGGTATGGTGCCAGAGGACTGGAAGAGGGCCAACGTGGGTTCCATCTTCAAAAAAGGGAGGAAGGAGGACCTGGGAAACTATAGGCCAGTTAGTCTTACCTTGATCCTGGGTAAGCTTTTTGAGAAAATTATTCTGGCACACATCCACAAGGGGCCAGCAGGAGAGATTATGCTTAGGGGCAACCAACACAGGTTCATTAGCGGCAGGTCCTGTCAGAGCAACCTGGTGGCTTTCTATGACCAGGTCACCAAATCCTTAGATGCAGGGGTAGCAGTGGACATAGTTTTTCTGGACTTTCTGAAGACCTTCGACACTGTCTCTCACCCCATTCTCATTAAAAAACTGGGAGACTGTGGTGTCGACACCTACACAGTCCAATGGGTCACCAACTGGCTGAAGGGCCGCACCCAGAGAGTGGTGGTGGATGGGTCATTTTTGACCTAGAGGGATGTGGGCAATGGGGTCCCCCAGGGCTTGGTCCTCGGGCCCGCACTGTTCAACATCTTCATCAATGACTTGGACGAGGGGGTAAAAAGCACCCTGTTCAAATTTGCTGATGACACTAAGATGTGGGGGGATGTGGGCATGCTAGAAGGGAGGAATAGGCTACAATCAGACCTAGACAGGTTACAGGGGTGGGCGGAAGAGAATAGGATGGGATTCAACACTGACAAGTGCAAGGTGATGCACCTGGGGAGGAAGAACCAGCAGCATATCTACAGGCTGGGGAACTCCCTTCTCATCAGTGCAGAGGCAGAAAAGGATCTTGGAGTCATCACTTATGCCAAGATGAACATGGGCCGGCAGTGTGGGGATGCAGTCAGGAAAGCCAACCACACCTTTTCATTCATCCACAGATGCATCTCAAGCAGGTCCAGGGAGGTCATCCTCCTCCTCTATGTGGTATTGGTCAGGCCCCAGCTGGAGTACTGCATCCAGTTCTGGGTGCCACACTTCAAGAGGGATGTGGACAACATGGAGAGGGTCCAGAGGCCACTCGCATGATGAGGAGGCAGCAGGGCAGGCCCTATGAGGAGAGGCTGCGGGACCTGAACCTGTTCAGCCTCCACAAGAGAAGGCTGAGGGGGGATCTGGTGGCCTTTTACAAACTAGTTAGAGGGGACCAGTAGGCATTGGGGAAGTCCCTGTTCCCCCGAGCACTACTAGGAGTGACCAGGAATAACAGTCACAAGCTGGCAGAGGGTAGATTCAGACTAGACATCAGGAGGCGCTACTTCACGGTCAGGGCGGCTAGGATCTGGAACCAACTTCCAAGCGAAGTGGTACTGGCTCCTACGCTGGGGGTCTTTAAGACAAGGTTAGACAATCACCTTGCTGGGGTCGTTTGATCTCAGTACTCTTTCCTGCCATAGCAGGGGGTCGGACTTGATGATCTGCTCAGGTCTCTTCCGGCCCTACTAACTATGAAACTCCTGTTCCCAGTGCCGCCACCGCCTGCCCTGAGCACAGCGCAGCCCCCAGCCCCCTCTGGAAAGAGCGCAGTGCAGCCTCTCAGCCCCCTGCCCTAGTGCGCGCCTCCGGATCTGCGTGGGGGAGGACAGACTGCAGCTTGGTCCCTGAGCCATGCCCCATTTGGGGTGGGTGGTGGTGGTGCTGGGAGCAGGGACTGGGGGGCCTATGGTGAATTTTCATGTGGCTGGAACCCTGCTGAGGTCCTGCTTCCAGCACCACCGCTGTCCACAGCCCAGCCCAGCCCCCGCTGGGAAGATTTGGGGGCACATGCCCCCATGCCCTCCCAGGCTGTGTGCCCCCCCCCATACCCCCAGACAAGCTGCTCACAGCTCTGTCCCACCCCATGTTGACTGTGCAGGGCCTGCCCCAGCTCCACTCCCTACCTCAAAATGGCTGCAGCCACCCATGATACCCGCTTTTGGGGTCATGTGCCCCTCCCCCCCCGATGTTCTTAGTGTCAAGCAGCTTCCCTGCATGGCCTCACTCTGCCCTGCAGCACTGGGTCACACCCACCAAATCCAGGGAAATCCAGGAAATCCTAGGGGTGAAGAAAGAGGCATACAGACTGTGGAAGCAGGGAGTGGCTACCAAGGAGGAGTATACCTCCTTGGCTCGCACTTGCAGGGAGTCAGTTAGGAAGGCCAAAGCAGCAATGGAACTCATGCCGGCAACAAAAATTAAAGACAACAAAAAGTCCTTCTTCAGGCTGGGGAGCATGCTGGGGGCGGGGGGCACACTCCCCCAGCCCAGCAACTGGTGCCTCCTAGGTCTGGGGTTTGCACCCAGAGTTCCCCCATGGCCAACCGCTGGTCCGAGGGAGGGGGTCCGGGCATGCTCCCCAGCAATGGACTGGAAGTATTTCCAATCCACTTCCAGGTTCATCGCTGAGCATGCGCCCCCCCCCCCCCCCCCACACACACTCCTGTGGGACGCCCCATCTACCCCAGCATCACAGCATTCACAAGCTGCACCTCAAACCTCGATGTAGAAAAAACATTTAAAGCTATGTCTATGGCCAAATGGCTAATTCTCTGAATCAGGATCAAATCTTCAGCTTCGGATTTGTCTGAATCAATTAATTGAATCACTGTCCCTGATTTGGGCTATATCTGAATCCAGATCAAAAAAGGGCCCATTTCAGACACTGCTCCTAAGAGAGAGCAGATTTAGTTTGAACATTAGGAAGAACTTCTTAAGGGTAAGGGTTGCCAGAATCAGGAATGGGCTTCCAAGGGTGTTTCCCCTACCTTGGGAGTACTTAAGAGGAGATTGGACAAGCACCTGGCTGGGGTCATATGACCCCAATGCTCTTTCCTGCCCGCGGTAGGGGGTTGGACTAGATGATCTATTGAGGTCCCTTCTGACCCTAACAACTATGAAACTAGTTGCAGAACCCCTAGGGGAGGGCAAAAGTGCAGGAGCTGGAGCCAGCAATGGGCAGCCTGCACCAGCCCTCATCCCACGCATAGATCTGGGGGCATGGGTCCCCCCTGCTCTCTGGGAGTGAGTGCAATGACAGGGAACGCCCCCCCAAGCCCTTAGTAGGCAGGCAGCAGGTTAGGGAGCTGGCTCCACTCTACTGCAGCAGCCAGTGCAGGGGAAGTGAGGGGTCTTTCATTTTAATCATGGATTTGGGTGGTTTTAATCAGAGAATCTGCAATTTAAAATCAGGGAAAACCAGGATCCCTGGTGATCAGGGATTAAGTTGAGTCATCCCTACAGGATTAAAGGAGAAGAGCCCCACCCACACAGGCATTTTGTAATCCCAGAGCAGACAGCAGCAAGCTCTCTGGGCAACAGAGCATCATACTGTGCTCCTAGCATGAACCCACATGCCCCAGGGAGCTGGGCCGGGGGGGAGCATAGCGACTGGCAGCAGTGTCAGCAGTGACAAGCAGGGAGCTCCCACAGGCAGCCACAGCAGGGTTGGCAGTGGGCTGAGCAAGGAGCTCCCACAGGTGGCTTTGGCAGTGTCAACAATGGGGGAGAGGGGGTGGTGAGCATCGACTGGTGGTTGGCAACCACCTGTAGATGCTGCTGGTGGCAGTGGCAGCCAGCGGCAATTGGGGACCACCCACAGACGCTGCCAGTGGTGTTGGTAGCAAGGAGTCGGGGTGGTGAGCGGCAACTTCTCACAGGCACTGCCAGCAGCATCAGTGGCGCTTTGTGCAGGGGGTGCACCACCAAGCTCAGGGGGTACACGTATACCCCTTACATGTCGCCAATGGCTGCTAGTCTGCTTACCACCATTCAGCTGTAAGTATTTACAGGGGTGCAGAGGGCCAGTCCACACTAGTTCAAAGCAGAGCAGAAACCAAAGTCAGAACCAGGTGTCAATCCTAGTCCAGGATAGCAAAATGAGGGTCAGGACATGGTCATGGTCAGGACAAGCAGTTGATCCAGGCCAGGAGATCCAAAACAAGAGCAAGCAGGAGGGTCCAAGCCAGAGATTTAGGTTCAGGCATTCCAAGCCAGCCAGAAGCCCAGCATGCAGGCTGTTGCTGCCTGGTCTAAGTTATACAGACCAGAGCAGGTGTGCACTCTTCCTGATCCTTGATTACATACATGTACATGGTGGCCTGGGACCAGATCTGCCCCAGCCAAACCCTGACTCTTTACATCACTTATCTCTGACTTTATCCACATCACTGACTTTGGCTCCAGACTTTGGCTCTCCACTCCTACCTCCAATTCCCCATCCTGAATCCTGGCTTCCGGGCCCTACCCCCACTGAACATGTTCACCAGGGACATTTCAAAAGGGAATAAGGAACTCTTGCTGCAAAAGATGCATCAGCTATTACATTTAACCTTGGATGAAGCAGAGTTAGAAGTTAGAGCAGTTCTGGTATATTTGTATGATTCCCTGCTTGTCCAGCCCTCACTGTTAGAATGTAACAGATATTGTGCACTCCTTTTTCCCACTGCTTTTGAAATGGCTCCAAATATGTGTGTGTCCATACCCACAGCTGACCTACTCTGACTGTCCATGCTCTAGTACCTTACCTCCAAGGAGGTACAACGTTGACTTGGAGTCCTAAAGTGAGTGCAAACCACTGTTCATTTTCTCATTAAATAAACATTTAATCCCCTTCAAATGGCAGCTCTTCAATCATAGCTTGTATTTTACTAGAGTTACATGATTCTTGGAGCCTGGAAACCTAATTCATGGTTATCATCACAGATGCCAGAGGAGGGTGAAAGCCGAGTCATCCCCACAGGATTAAAGGAAAAGGGCCCCACCCACACAGGCATTTTGTAATCCCAGGGCAGAAAGCAGCAAACTCTCTGGGCAACAGATCATCATGCTGTGCTCCTAACCTGCTCACAACCATTCATCTGTAAGGTTTTAAAGGGGCATAGGTGGCCAGTCCACATTAGGTCAAAGGTTTAGCAGAGTAGAAGCCAAGGTCAAAACTAGTCACGGTCAAAACTACTGCATTAATGAGAGCTGTTTTTGCTTTCGAATCATTATTTTATATGATGCTTTTGAGCTGTCATTGAGTGCCTCTCTGTTCTCATGAAGGAGCTTATTGGCCAAGAGCATCATCCTATCCCACA
This sequence comes from Crocodylus siamensis, assembly GCF_052110815.1. Taxonomy (NCBI): domain Eukaryota; kingdom Metazoa; phylum Chordata; order Crocodylia; family Crocodylidae; genus Crocodylus; species Crocodylus siamensis. The sequence continues at coordinate 38,951,380 of NC_143404.1, read as the reverse complement.
TCAGAAAGAAACTCAGAGTTTGGCAGAATGACAACTGGAAGTGGCAAAGAACAGTTCCGTCTGTTGTGGTCCATTTCCTTGTGCACATTCTTCACCAAACACAACAGCAGGTGTGCCACAAATTGGCCTTGCACCTGCCCTATGTGCCATTCCCATTCCCTCGCCTTCTTGATCTGCTTCTCTGCTCCCCTGTGTGCTCCCTACCAGATTTGCTGCTCTGTTTTCTACTCCCTGCTCTCTCAGTCTCTGTGTTACCTGCCCCCCACAACCTCTGGTGTGCCATGTGCCACACACAGAAGCTGCCCATGCTACTTGTGGCACATGTACCACAGGTTTGTCACCCCTGGAATACAATTTCCCCTGCATGGAAGAGTTCACCAAGTAGCCCATGTTGGAATACAGCTAAAAATATTCATACCCAGATGGCTCAGTGCATTTCACTGTTGCTGTTAATGTAAAAAGAGTTTTCTGCAGCACCCTCCTGGGTCTAAAGGATTTCCAGTTATGGGGAGGACAACCCTGTCTAGTCCCAAAGCTTATAGAACATCAAAGAGTTTGTGCAATAATTTTGGGATGATTAAGGTCTCCATCTCCAAAATGTCTCCAATAGATACCATGTGTAACACCTTGACATTGTCCAGTGCTGGAGTCAGTAGTGAAATGACATTCTTATCTAGAAAGAAGCCTTTAAAAAAGGAGGAAGGCACTTCTAGGTTCTGGTTTCCTTGATACTTGTGTGCCAGCAGCTGGGACAAGGACATGGTTAGAGGGGGAAACCTTTTTCTCTCTTTAGACTGTCAGGGGCATAACCAAGATATAGGTGGTTGGGGTTTGACGCTAGACGGTCACAACCCAGGAGACTAGGAACAGACAAGGGCAGGGAAGTAAGGGTCCCACCTGGAGTCTGAAGATCAGCTGTAGGCAGGTCAGGCGGCCAAGGTGTAATGGGCCAGGATGTAGGCAGTCACCCTGGGCAGGACCACAAGTCAAGGTGGAGGGTGGGGGGGGAAAAGCAGGAACAGGAGACAGGGTTACAAACTAAAGTCACTAGCCAGAGCAGGCAGTTATAGCTGCACAGTGCCAGGTTATAGGCAACTGCCAAGCTAAGCCGGGAAGAACTCGATGCCAGAGGACAGGGATCTGGAGCACAAGAAGGTCAAGACTGGAGTCTGGAACAAGTCAGAAACAAAACTGAATCCTGGAAGCCAACAAGCGACAAGAGGGAAGACACTGCTGGACCTGGTACTGGTCAAGGGAGATGATCTAATCAGTGACCTAAGAATCAAAGGGAAGCTGAGTGACACTGACCATGAGTTGATCACTTTCGCTATCCATAGCAAAGCTGGCAAGTCAGCTAGCAATGCAGTAGTCCTCGACTTTTGGAAAGTTGACTTTCCTAAGCTCTGGAGGCTTGTTCTTAAGGCCCTGGGAGGCTATGATTTAACAGGGAGGGGAGTTCATGAGGAGTGGTTGCTCCTTAAGGAAGCAATCCTAGAAGCACAAGGGAAGTCCATCCCTACCCGTAGGAAAGGTGGTAAAAGGGCTCAACAGGGAACTCATGGACTCCTTTGTCTAAAAAGAGAGGCTTATAAAGGATCGAAGACAGGAAACACCACTAAGGAGGAGTATTCTGCACTGGTCCACACCTGTAGGGAGTGAACTAGGAAAGCCAAGGCTGCTACCAAACTCCAGCTGGCTACATGAATCAAGGACAATAAAAAGTCCACCTTCAGATATGTGGGGAGTCAAAAAAAAACCCAAAGGGCAACACTGGACCCCTGCTAAACCAGTAGGGGCAGCTGACTACCAACACCCAGGAAAAAGCCAATCTGCTTAATGATTACTTTGTGTAGGTGTTTCATCAGTCCAACAGGACCACCCTGCCTAACATGATGTGTGGTGACCAGGGTGAGGGTAAATATATGCCCACGATTGGCGTGGATCTTGTGAGGGTGTATTTTGAGAGTCTGGACCCTCACAAATCAGCTGGTCCAGATAGATTGCACACAAGAGTGCTAAAGGAACTGGCAGACATGACAGTGCAGCCACTGGCAAGAATATTCAAGAACTCGTGGCACTCAGGTGAAGTACCTGAAGATTAAAAGAGGGCCAATGTGGTCCCTATCTTCGAGAAGGGGAGAAAAGGCTACCTAGGAAACTTCAAGCCAGTCACCTGACCTCAATCCCTGGGAAGATCTTGGGGAAAAAAATTATCAAATAATTTTTGATAAATTATTAAAAATAATAATTGGGCACTTGGTGACTGGTGGTGTTCCCCAAGGCTGTTCTTGGACTGTACTCTTTAAGAAACCATTCTTGACAAGGTAACAGAAGGCAACACCCTGAGGGATAGTCAATGTGGGTTTGTTGTGGGTAGGTCTTGCCTGACCAATCTCATTTTCTTCTACGAAAAGGAAGAGGTTGATACCATATATTTGGACTTTAAAAAAGCCTTTGACCTGGTGTCCCATGATGTCCTCATAGAAACAATTGGGGAACTGCTGCTGACTACTCCACAGTCTGATGTCTGGGGAACTGGCACCAAGGTCAGACCCAGAGAGTGATAGTTGACAGAACTGAATCAACATGGCACTTGATGACCGGTGGTTTCCCCCAAGGCTGTTCTTGGACCTGTACTCTTTAATGTCTTTATGAATAATCTGGACACTGGTGTCAGAAGCAGACTGTCTAAATTTGCTGATGACACCAAACTTTGAGGAACAGTATCTGTGACAAGAGCACCTTCCAGGCCTGGTACTAGTATGGCCCCACCTTTGTTTCTGGGCCAACCACCAGCCTTGTTCTCCTGCCAAGCCTTGTTGATAAATGATTGTGATGTTAAATAGGTTGGAGACTGCCCTTCATGTGCCCAAATGACTGTGGGAAATATGTACATGCTCCTACCATCCCTAGATGTGTCCCATGCCTCGCTGACATCTCACAGTGTGTTCCAACTCCGGTTCAAAGTTGGATCCAACTGGACACATAGTTGTCTCTCCCATGCTGTCTTCTCAGGTCACACACACCATGCCCCTCTCACTGCGGCCCGTTGCATACAGGCCATGTTCACTCTGCCCTACTTAAAGAGATCCTCAGGCTTTTTTTTCCACCCCTCAGTCAGCTCTGGTCCAGTCTTCTGGGCCTCTCCCATGACCCTCACCTGAACAGCAATTGTTTAACTATGGGCCTACTTTGCCCCAGCCCCTCACCAGACCACTACACCCCTCTCTCAGGCCACAACTCCCCCCCCCCCACCTCCATTCTCTGTGGTCTGGGGTCTTCCACCCCAACAGGTTCAGGTGCTTATATTCCTTAAGCATGCCTGACCTACACTCAGCCCTCTCCCAGGGTCTTACACCCCCTAGGACTCAAGTGCTGCTCATTCAGCATGCCTGGCCCCCACTCCAGGGTCTAACACCCCATAGAGCTCAGGTGCAGCTACTCTGCATGTCTGGGCCCTTTTAGCCCTCCTAGTAACCCGCCTGAAGGTGGGAGCAGGGGTTTAGGTGCCCCAACCTACCTTACACCAGGTAGGTTCTTGTTCCTGGCATTTAAGTGGTCCTGTCCTGCCACAAGCAGGCCCACCAGGCCTCCCTATCCTGGCAGGGTGCAGTTTTAATTCATTCCCAGGACCAGCGAAGCCTCCTACTTCCCCATAGCCTCACCCTTACTTCCAAGATATTCCAGGAGCAGGAGCTCCACCAGGCAATGTTACTCCCCAGGCAACTGAACACAAACTGCTCTGTTCTTATAACAGAGCTCTCCCAAAATGGCCACTCTCCAAAACTGTTGCTCTCATCAGCCACCCAGCAGCTCCCTGCTCCAGCCCTTAAAGTGACAGACACCCAAAGGGGTGTTCTGTCACAGTATCCACACCTGAGGATAGGCTGGTGATCTAGGCTGACCTCAATAGGTTTGCAAGGTAAGCAGATGAAAACCTGATGGCATTCAATATGGAGAAATACAAGGTGCTTCACCTCGGGGACAGGGGGGCACACCCCACATCACACTTAGAGGCTTGGCAACGCTAAACTCACTAGCACCACAACTGAAAGAAACTTGGGGGCCATGACTGACCACAAGATGAACGTGAGCCACCAATGTGATGCCGCATCTGTCAAAGCCAACAAAACTCTGGCTTGCATCTACCCATGCATCTTGAGCAGAAACTGGGATGTCATCCTCCCACTGTATTCAGCCTTGGTGAGACCACAGCTATGGTACTGCATCCAGTTCTGGGCTCCACAATTCAGGAAGAACATGGAGAAGCTTGATAGAGTCCAGAGGAGAGCCATGCACATGATCAGAAAGCAAGAGAACAGGCCTTTTGAAGAGAGGCTGCAAGCTATGGGACTCTTCAGCCTGGAGAAGAGCAGGCTCAGGGGTGATTCGGTGGCAGCCTATAAGTACATAAGAAGTGTGCATCAGGATCTGGGGGAACCCCTGTTCACCAGAGACCCTGGGGGATGTCAAGGTCCAGTGGTCACAAACTCCTTCAAAACCATTTTAGGCTGGACATAAGGAAAAACTTCTTTACTGTCTGACCCTCAAGGCCTGGAATAGACTCCCCCAGAGGTGGTGCAAGCACCTACTCTGGACACTTCAGAAATGTTTGGACGCTTATCTTGATGGAATCCTTTGATCCTAGCTGGCTTCCTGCCCCTTGGGCAGGGGGATGGACTTGATGTTCTTATGAGGTCCCTTCCAGCCCTAATGTCTATGAAATTTAATAAATCTATAAGCAGGACCCAGGTAACCATAAACCAGGAAAAAACAGAGACTGGAAAACTAGGAAAAAAGGCAGACCCCAGAAAATGAAGGGCATTTATACACATACCTTTTCATCCTGTGACATCCCAGAGATCTGCTGCTTCAGAGCAGAGTTGATTAATCAACTTTGCCCCCCATGCAAGCTGATACGCACCATGCATGACAAAGTGCAGTTAGCTTTGCTGATGATTTCATCACACTGATGACTCACGTTCACCTTGGAGTCCACTATGACTCCAAGATCCCTGTCTGCTTCTGTGCTGTTGAGAGGGTCATTCCCCTGCCAGTAGGTGTGCTGGATATTTTTATGCCCTAGGTGCAGCAATCTGCATTTGTCCTTATACTGCATCCTATTGTGTTCTGCCCACTTATCCAACTTGTCCAGGTCTGCTTGCAGTCGTTCCCTACCCTCCAGAGTGTTCGCTTCCCCCCACAGTTTAATATTCTGTCCACGTTTGCAGATGATACACTTCATGCCCACATCCAAAGTCACTGATGAAGACATTGAAGAATACAGGTCCAAGGACCGAGCCCTGTGGGACCCCACTACCCACATCCCTCCAAGTTGATACCAACTAGTCTACTACCTCTCTGAGTGTGTCCCTCAAGCCAATTTGCCACCCACCAGACCATGTAAGCATCCAAGTCACAGCCCCTTAATTTATGAGAATGGGATGAGATATGGTATCATAAGCCTTCCTAAAATCTGAGAAAACGACATCCACCTCTACTTTTGCATCTAAGCATTGTGACCTGGTCATAAAATGAAGCCAGATTAGTCAGGCATGATCTGCCTGCTACAAATCCATGCTGGTTTCCCGTCAGCATTGTTTTTCCCACTGGACTTGCACAAATATGATCTTTAATAATCTTTTCGAAGACTTTTCCAAGGATGGAGTTGAGACTGACTGGCCTATAATTACTTGGATGCTCCTTCCTCCCCCTCACCCAAGGTTCTTTGGGTGAATCTGATATCTTTTATTGGACCAACTTAAATAGTTGGGAAAAAATTTTTAGCAACCTTTTGGATTTATTAGCTCTGCAGAGGCTTCCTCAGCCTGACAAAGTTGGTGTGTGTGCTCTTCCTGCATGGAATGAATAGTAAAGATGCTAGAGGCTGGGCTGGTATGTATGCAAGACGGGCAGTCAGTGAAGATGTAAACTGAGGAGTCAGTGGATGACAGACAGACAGATGTAGCAGTTGAACAGTGAAGAGGTACCTGGGAAGTCAGATGTCAGGCAGGTTATGTTGTGTCATAAATCCAATGCCTATATTTAGTCCATGATTTTTTGTATCCAGGTGGTTGAAGAAGAGAAGTTCATAGGCTCTTCCCTGAAAAGTGTTTTGTAAGTTCCCTTTGAGGATTAGAACTGAAAGATTGGAGAGAGAGAGTGGTTTTCTTGTCAGAAATGTGCCCCCACAGGTACATTCTTGTATTTGATAGATTTGCAGTGTGCATTCATTCTGGTGCGCAGTTGTTTGGTTTCTCTTATATATTTTCCATTTGGGCACTTGGTGCTTTGGATGAGATGTATTACTTCTCTGGAAGTGCAGGTATAAGATCCAGGAATGGTGATGGTTCTGTTGTGGGGTGTAGTTATTGTGGGGTGAGATATGTTGGCAGGTTTTACATTTTTTTTTTCTCATGGAATGATTTGGATCCATTTGGTGTGTTTTGGGCCATAGGAAGTTTGCTTCTGGTGATGAAGTTGGCAAGGTTCTTCTTTCATATGACAAAAACAGCTTCTGTATCTTTATTTTTGTGCACTTTGGCATTTCTGTTGATTTAGAAGATCTTGACCATCAGAGAGGTTACTAGGGATCATTACATGGAAGTGACTCTTGTCAATCCCCTTCCAGGGAGGGTTGATGCGTCATAACTAGGGGGGTGCAATTCATGGGGGTTTTCTTTTTGTACTGCAGCAATTCTTCAGGTGGCTCTTTCAAAAGTGCAGTCTGTCAGTCTTGAGGAGTGTCCTTGTTGAGTGAAAGACCTCTTGAGATTTGAGGTGATGTTCGTGGGTGTTCTCAGTGCAAATGTGGTAGCATCAGTGGGCTTCACTGTATATTACAGCTTTCTTAGTCTATTTAGGATGATTGCTGGTTCTGTGCAGATATGTATGTTGGTCTGTGGGTTTCTTGAATATATTGGTCTGTATTTTACCATTCTGGATAGTTATCATAGTGTCTAAACAAGAATTGTTGGTGCTGGAGTATTCAAGAGAGTCTGATGGAGGGTTGATGATTGTTGAATTTCTGATGGAAATCAATCAGACTGCCGGTTTTCAGTCCAAATTATGAAGAAGTCATTGATGCATCTTAAGTATAGCAAGGTGCAGTCCTTGAGGAATTTCTCTTCCAGGTGGTTCATTAAAAGGTTTACACATTGTGCCCAGTTATGGGCATTTTGATGCCCATAACTGTGCCCAACAGCTTTGTTGCATCTGCCCATGTGAGATGTCATAGCTTCCCCATGAGCTTCATACTCAATCTGTATAAGGTTTGGGGTGTTACCTTTAACTTTAAATATCTTTACAAATCTGGCCCTGATGCCAAAACTGCATTCAGTGCTGGTTCTTAGTTCAGTTCTGCTTTCTCTACCAAGGTCATGGATGTCAATTTTCAGTTTCATGGTGACCCGGGAAGCACATTTTAACCACTACAGGGGCCTCAGGATCCAGATCCTCTAGGTCCTATACCACTTACCTGAACTGCTCAACAAGGTTCAGCCTTGAGTCTCTGGATTTCTGGTCTGGGTAGAGTATGAGAGGCCAACTGAGTCTGGGATATGGAATAAAAACCACTGGGAGAAAGGGCCTTTATGGCCATTCTTAAGAAGAATCAGGTCATCTCAGAATGGGCAAGACTTCTGCTCTTTTGGAGTCCGACTTTTAAAAATTCTTGTACAGGAGAATCTGTTGAGGGAATTTTGTATACAGGGGTCTAGAAAGGAAATTGGGGTCATTATTTTTCAGACTAAAATATTAAATGTAATGAAATTTAAAGGGAAGGTTTGACAAATTCCCAAAGCTTTGAGAATAAGAAAGCATGAGAGACAGAGCACTAGTGCCAGAGACCAGCAAGTCATACACTGTGAGGTGCTGTTAACTCCTCAGTTAGAGAAGGGGCCCAATTGCCCAAATCAGGGAAAGGTCACAAATTCGTGACTGGGACTGGAAAAGAATGGATGAAAATGTAGAAGGATAAAAGGCTGGTTTTAGAGGATGCAGACTGATCCTCTACTTTGTGAAAGCCATTCATGGGTATTGCCAATATCTTGACTTACAGCTCTAACTCTGCCACATTTCCCTTTCCCATGACCAGGACCTGCCCTGTGCCTTTGGTGCCTGACTTGGCTTTGCAATGATCCCTCTTAGTGTTTACTCTTCGGAAATCTCAGTCTCATAGCAAGGCATTTTCCACTCATTCCTGTAGCCTGGTCTTCCCTCTCTCCAGCATTCAGCTAGTGGTGGCATCCCATTCTCAAGAGCATCTTGAAGATCTTACTAGGCTATCCCTTGGTTTCCCTATTAGTAGTAGTTATTGAAACCAGCAAATCCCCCTATATTCCCAGTATAAAACTGAGAAATGCCTAATACTGTTGTGACCTTAGATCCATGGTGTTCAAAAATGGCTTTCAGGCAATGTGTTGCCCACAAAACTGTGCTAATGGTGACAGGACATTAAAGAGTTAACCTGAGGTTGAAAGGAAAGGAAAGGAAAGTATGATGATCACCTGGATAAGGGAGAAGAGATGGACATCATATATCTGGACTTTAAAAAAGCTTTTGATCTGGTGTCCCATGACCTCCTCATGGAAAAATTAGCCAACTGTGGCCTTGGCTATACCACAGTCCAATGACTGGGAAATTGGCTCTGAGGTCGGACCCAGAGAGTAGTGGTCGATGACAGCAAATCATTATGATGCTCTGTGACAGTGGTGTCCCCCAAGGTTCTGTCCTTGAACCGGTTCTCTTCAACATCTTTATCAATGATGTGGACATTGGTGTCAGAAGGGCACTCACTGGCCAAGTTCACCGATGACACTAAACTTTGGGGCATAGCGTCCACACCTGAGGATAGGCTAGTGATCCAGGCTGACTTGGATAAACTTAGTAAGTGGGCAAACCTGATGATGTTCAATACTAATAAATGCATACTTGTAGGCTCAGCAGTGCTATACTTGTTAGCACCACTGCTGAAAGGCTTGGGGTGTCATGATTGACCACAAGATGAACGTAAGTCACCAATCTGGTAAAGCAAACAAAACCCTGGATTGCATCTATATATGCTTCTTAAGTAAATCTCAGGATGCCATCTTCCCGCTGTACTCAGCCTTGGTGAGGCCACAGCTGGAGTACTGCTTCCAATTCTGGGGTCCGCAATTAAAGAAGGATGTCAAGAAGCTTGAGAGAGTCCAGAGGAGAGCCATGTGCTTGGTCAGAGGGCAAGAGAACAGGCCTTATGAAAAGAGGCTGAGAGCCATGGGACTCAACAGCCTGGAAAAGTGCAGGCTCAGGGGGGGACCTTGTGGCTGCTTATAAGTACTTAAGGGGTGTTCATCAGGATCTGGGAGGACATCTGTTCACCAGAGCACCCCAAGGAAAAAAAAGACCAACAGTCAAACTTCTACAGGAATGTTTTAGGCAGGACATAAGAAAAAAAATTCTTTACTGTCTGAGCCCCCAAGACCTGGAATAGACTCCCTCCAGAAGTGGTGCAGGCACCTACTTTGGACTCATTCAAGAAACGCTTGGATGCTTATCTTGCTGGGATCCTTTGACCCTAGCTGACTTCCTGCCCCTGGGGCAGGGGGCTGGACTTGATCTTCGAGGTCCCTTCCAGCCCTAACCTCTATAAAATCTTTGTTGTCTGTAGGGTGTGGTTTGCTCAGTGTTGTTGTCTGTGAACCAGCCAAGGGTGAGGACCATATGTTTCTTTGTGAGGCTAGGAAAACTGCTTTTTGATAATAATGAAAGGAAGGGGTTACAACTCACCATTTCATGGGAATCCGAGCCAGCATCTTAGACAGATTGTGTGGACATGTGCACAATATATTTGCACAGAAACCAGGAAATGCTTCAACTGGAATCACAGAATCATAGAATCAATGAGTCGGAAGGCACCTAGACAGATCATCTAGTCAGACCCCCTGCCATGGGCAGGAAGGAGCACTGGGGGGTGGCAGGGGTCATAAGACCCCAGCCTGGTGCCCATCCAGTCTCCTCTTGAAGATTTCCAGGGAAGGTGAGAGCACCACCTCTCTGGAAAGCCTACTCCAGGCTCTAGCCACCCTTACAGTGAAGTAGTTCTTCCTAATATCTAACCTAAACCTATCCCCCCTCAGCTTGTGGCCATTGTTCCTGGTGACTCCAAGGGGGGCCCTGGTGAACACACTTTCCCCGAGTCCCTGCTGCTGGCCCCCGATAAGGTTGTAGGCAGCCACAAGATCCCCCCTCAGTCTCCTCTTGTGGAGACTGAAGAGATTCAGGTCCCTCAGCCTCTTCCCATAGGGCTGGCCACGGAGGCCCCCAACCATATGAGTGGCCCTCCTCTGGACCCTCTTCAGGTTCTCCACGTCCTTCTTGAAGTGCGGGGCCCAGAACTGACACAGTACTCCAGCTGTGGCCTGACCAGCGCCACATAGAGGGGGAGCAAGACCTCTGTGGACCTGTCAGTGATGCCCCTGTTGATGCATGACATGGTGCGGTTGGCTCTGCCTATTGCTTTATCACATTGGCGACTCATATTCATCCTGGAGTCAATCCTGACTCCAAGATCCCTCTCTGCCTCTGTGCTGCTGAGAGGGTCAGCCCCTAACCTATAACCATAATGCTGGTTCCCTCTCCCCAGGTGTAGCACCCTGCACTTGTCCTTGTTGAACCGCATCCTGTTCAGATCCGCCGACTTCTCCAACCTACCCAGGTCTGCCTGCATGCGGTCCCTGCCTGCCTGTGTATTCACTTTACCCCTCAGCTTGGTGTCATCAGCAAACTGGAACAGGGTGTTCTCCACACCCTAGTCCAGGTCACTAATGAAGATATTGAACAGCACCGGCCCAAGGACTGAGCCCTGGGGGACTCCACTGCCCACACCCTCTCAGGTCGACATCGACCCATCCACCACCACCCTCTGGGTGCACCCCTGGAGCCAGTTTGCCACCAATGTGACTGTGCATTCGTCAATGCCACAGTCCCTCAGCTTGCCCACCAGAATTGGGTGGGACACTGTGTCGAAGCCCTTCTGGAAGTCCAAGAAAATAACATCAACTTCCTCCTTCTCATCACAGAAAGAGACCAGGTTAGTCAGGCAGGATCGGCCTTGCACAAACCCAAGCTGGTTACCCCTCAACCTCACTTCCCCTGCAGGGCTCTCACAAATGTGGCCCTTGATAATTTTTTCAAAGACCTTCCCCAGGATAGAAGTGAGGCTGACTGGCCTGTAGTTCCCAGGGTCTTCCTTCCTCCCCTTCTTGAAAATAGGGACCACATTGGCCCTTTTCCAGTCCTCAGAGACTTGACCCGAGCACCAGGAGTCCTCAAACAGCCGTGCCAATGGCTCCACGATGACACCAGCCAATTCCCTCAGCACCTGCGGATGAAGGTCATCTGGGCCCGCCAACTTAGACACATCTAAGCCCTCCAGGTAATGCTTAACTAGGTCTGAACTAACAGTCAGGGGACTCACATCCTTCCTGGGCCTCTCTATGCTATCACCCAAGAGCACCCCATTGTCAGCAGACAGGAACACGAAGGCAAAGAACTTGTTGAAGAGTTGTGCCTTCTCTCATGCGTCCATCACCAGCTGCCCTGCCCTGCCTCGTAGGGGTCCAATGTTACCCTGAGACTTCTTCTTGCTACCTATATACTTGAAAAAGGACTTTTTGTTATCCTTAATCCCAGAAGCTAATCTAAGCTCTGGTGCTGCTTTAGCCTTCCTCACCAAATCCCTACAAGCTCAAGTCAGGGAGGTGTACTCCTCCTTTGTCCCTGCCCCCTGCTTCCACCGCCAGTATGCTTTTTTCTTTGTCCTCAGGCCAGCCTGGATATCAGTGCTCAGCCATGAAGGCTTCTTGGACCCTTTTCCTGCCTTCCTGCACAGAGGAATTGCATCCTGCTGCACCCCAAGGATAGCCTCCTTGAGGAAGGACCACCTTTCCTGGACCCCCATACTAGCTACCCCCTGGGCTCTGAGTGCCTCCCTGACTACTGCCCTGAGCACATCAAAGTTGGCTTTCCTAAAGTCAAGCATTTGCGCTGTGCTAGTTACCCTCCCCACCTTTCTCTGAATAGCAAACTGGATCATTTCATGATCGCTGTCCCCTAGCCTCTCTTGTACTAGCACCTCCCCCACCAGGTCATCCCCAGAGGCTGACACCAGATCCAGTATGGCGTTTCCCCTAGTGGAGACGAGTACCTCCTGCACGAGGTGTAGGTCCTGTACGCACGTCAGGAAGCTTCGTGAGTGGCTAGACCTGGCTGACTGCTCCTCCCAGTTGATGTCAGGGTAATTCATATCACCCATGACCACAACATCCTTTGCACGCACGGCCTCCCCCAGCTGCCTTGAAAATTCCAGATCCAGCTCTTCCTCCTGATGTGGTGGCCTGTAGTAAACCCCTACCACCAGATCCCTCTCCCCCCGCCCTCCTTGAAGTTTGACCCACAGGGTCTCAGTTAAGCCTTCCTCTGGTCTCATTTGGAAGGTAGAACTGGTATACTGTTCCCTAACATAGAGCGCTACCCCCCTCCACTTTTTTTTCCCCTTCCTATCTCTTCTAAACAACCTATAGCCCTCCATGTCTACTGCCCAGTCAAAAGTTTCACCCCACCATGTTTCCACTAGGCCAACCAGGTCAATTTTACTACTTGCAAGCAGGACAGCAAGCTCCTCCTGCTTGTTCCCCATGCTTCTTGCATTAGTGAAAAGACACCTTAATCCCCCCAAGAGAGCCCTGGGCATCCCCCCTTCCTGAGAGACAACTGTTCCCTTGGTATATACCTGAGCTCTTACCTGGGCAGGTCCTACACCTGGTTGAGTTGAATGCCCGCACCACCTTTAATTCAATCCCCTTGTACATGCTCATATAATATAGTCTTTCCTTACTGAAACACCTTATGCATTTCCTTAGGATCCCAACCCCTTCCAAATAAAACAGTACATTATTCTGTGCATGAGGCAGTCTAAACTGGACACCAAAGAAGAAAATAACTATATTTGAAATAAAACAAGCCTAGGCTTACCACAATGGCCTGCATTTTGATCTGGAAATAATCTGCATATGATTGTTACAAGCTTGATAACTTGCTGACTATGCATAAGGACAGATGGGCAAAAAGGAAAAAGAAGCAGCAAAATGAGAAGAACACAAGATGTGGAAACTGAATAAGGATCAGCAACTGACAAGGTGGTAAAATTTGACTGGATAATCAAATTTGATTGGATAACAACAAACAAAGGAACCGTGAGGTATAAAAGAGGAGGTTGCATGAAAAGCAACTTGGTTGCATGACACCAAAGACACCACTGTACAGGTGCACAGAAACCCCCTTGCCTGCTGACTTAGGCTGGCCAGCAATGTCACCAAGCAAAAACTATTAATCCTATATTTAATATATCTGATTATTTCATTTTTCTCTGTTTAATATGTCAATAAATCAATGTATCCTGTACAACTGAAATGGTCTGAAATCTCACTTATTGTTGCTGCCCCAGCCACCTCAAGTTTACCTATACTTCAAGTGTGATAATTATTCCTCTATTTGGCACTGGTGAAGCTACATCTGGAGTACTGCATCCAGTTTTGGGCATCCCACTATAGAAAGGACTCTGACAAATTGGAAAGAGTTCAGTGGAAAGCAACAGAAATGGTTAAGGGCTGGGGCACATGACCTCTGAGGAGAGGCTGAGGGAACTGGCTATATTTAGTCAGCAGAAGAGAAGACTGAGAGGGGATTTAATAACAGCCTTCATCTACCTGACGGGGCGTTCCAAAGAAGATGGAGCTAAACTGTTCTCAGTGGTGGCAGATGACAGAACAAGCAGCAGTGGTCCCAAGTTGCAGTGAGGGAAGTTTAGGTTAGACAGAAAGAATTTTCTCACTAGGAGGGTAGTAAAGCACTGGAACAGGCTACGCAAAAAAGTTGTGGAATCTCCATCACTGAAGGTTTTTAAGACCCAGCTAGACAAAGCCTTGGCTGGGATGATCTAGATGGGGATGGTCCTGCTTTGAGAAGGAGGAGCTAAACTGTTCTCAGTGGTGGCAGATGACAGAACAAGCAGCAATGGTCCCAAGTTGCAGTGAGGGAAGTTTAGGTTAGACAGAAAGAATTTTCTCACTAGGAGGGTAGTAAAGCACTGGAACAGGCTACGCAAAAAAGTTGTGGAATCTCCATCACTGAAGGTTTTTAAGACCCAGCTAGACAAAGCCTTGGCTGGGATGATCTAGTTGGGGATGGTCCTGCTTTGAGAAGGGGGTTGGACTAGATGACCTTCTGAGGTCCTTTAGAAACCTAATTTTCTATGATTATATTATAAAGATTCTGTTCAGTCCATGTAACAACTTGCTGGGAACCTGCAGCTTGGAGCTGAAGTTAAGAGGGATGGTTTTGTGGGTTCCACTAGTAAGATCCTGGGAAGCTCCATGTGCTTGGGCAGTGAGCAGCACCTCTGAGCTTAGTGACCTGTAACAGGTGGCCTTCCTGGGGCCAGTCTACCATTGGCCCACCCACCTGTTTCTGGGCCAACCACCCACCTGACTTACCTGCCATGCTTTTTTGTTTCTTAATTGGTTGTAATTAGGCAGAAGGCTGCCCATTCTTGTCCCAATGCCAGGGGACACTATCTGCAACCCCATTCCTCCCCTACACCACAGCTCAAGCCTCACAGAAAGCATACAAGGTGACACAATGCTCCCAGCCTACAGCTTGACCAAATTTAGCCCTTGTTGTCATGCCTCAGACACATGCACATTCATCCCGTCCTCCTCTCACTAGGGCCTCTCACATTCCACCCCCTCTCACAGGGTCTCTTTCATGCATCAACAACTTATACCGCCTTGCTCCCAATTGGAGCGGGCCCCTTCGGCCATAGGCTTTATCTAGCGCACGCCTTGGGTGGTAGACATATCATCTTTTGGGCCTCTTCCACAACCCTCACCAGGGTAGTGGCCAGCCAGTTACCCAACCAGAGCCAAGCTTGCCCTGGCCCCTCCCAGGGCAACTCTATACAAACTCACATGCACAGCAGGCTCCCATCCCTCTGGTTTCCCCCACACTGGGACTGCACCTCTCTACCCCTTCACTGGGACCCACCCTTACTGGGGCTCCACACGTTCCACCCCCTCACTGGGGCTACAGGGCTTCCCTCTCTAGTGGGGGCTGAGGTGGCCATAGCCATGCCTGGCCCCAACTGCTACCCACGGTGATGTGGAGGCTAGGGGTTATTGAAACACCCCAACCTGCCTTCCAATGGGGTGGTAAGTGGTCTGGTATTTTCCTGGAGGCTGCTGCACCACTAGGAGCCCCACCAGGCCACCCACTCCTGGCAGGGTGCAGGTTTAGATCATGCCCAGGACCAAGAGCCTTCTGCTCTTATCTGTAGATGCTGTCATACAGCAGTTTAGCCAAGCAATATCTCCTACCTGGCTGCCAGCAACAAACTGCTCTGTGTATATAGGCAGCCATGGTTCTAAAATGGCCACCACAATCAAGCACCTGCTGGCTGCTTGACTTGGCCCTTAAAGCGGCAGACACCAACAATGCCCTGCCACATGAACCATTTGGCTGAGAAAAAGCAGCACTGAATACAGTGCACTCAATAAAGATCCAGTGGCTACAGTCCAAATGGAGTCCCTTTATTAATGCACAATGCTCTGTGCATGAAACTACAGTGCAGTTATCAAACCTATCTCTGGCTCACATACTGTCAGCTGCATTAGCATCTCTCTTTCTCATGGAAAAATTACTTTTGCTCTTTCTAGTTACTCTGCACCTACCTGCCACTGCCTTTGCTGTGTGTATCTGGAAAGAAGTGACAAAAGCTGAGGCTGGGGTTTACTTTCCTCCTCTCTAGTCTCTGATTGCTCATGGCACTTGAGTATTTATGAGGTTTAACCTCATGAGGTGATACTCCCTGCAGTGTTTATCTTGCATTTTCTTACTAAGTATCCTGTCTTCAAGCCTCTGTGTGCCAACTTAAATTTACAAGGAGATGCAAAATGATCCCTGGCATGCTAGAACCTTCATCTGGAGTCTTTACTCTGTCTGGGCAGCTTTGTGTCTTAACTGCAGACTCATTTTGACTCCTCATGACTTCCAGGTGTGGGTCCCACTGCTTGTTTTGCCTTCACTGCCACTGATGTTGTTGATTCTACAGCTCTTTGCCAGGTGAAGTCACCCTCCCACAGCAAACATCTTTAAATCTAGTCATTGTTGATTCCATAAATGAATCTGCCCTGTATCATTCAGCATTGTAGGTAACTGCTGAGATGCCTTCATTCTGTGCCTGCAAGGGATGACTGCTTATGTGAGCTGTCAATCAAGAATAATTTCCTGCTGATCAGAAAGCCCCATGTATCCAACTCTAAGCACCAAGCCCTCTCTTCCCAGTACCACAAGTGTTAAATAAAGGCCTCTTTGTTACAAAAAAGGCAATAAACTCCCTCTTACTTCTCTAGATCCATGAAGGCCCAACTTCACAAGGAAAATGCTCTACGACAAAATTGTCCAACTTCTGGACACCCTGCAGCTTGAACTGTTCTTCCCCCCAGCTATGTGGGCAGCATGAGCAGCCTGGCTCCCCCCACAACCCCCTTTGGCCACATGCACAGCATGAACAAACCAGTCCCCCTCTGGTCACATGTGCAGCATGATCAAACTGGCCATTCTCTAGCTACATGTATAAAGCATGCCAACTGGCTCCACTATGACCACATGTGCCCAGCACAGACAAACTGGGTCCCCTACACCATGCAAGGAGCACCTTCACTTGTGGTCATGTTCACAGCACGGGCAAACCAGCCTCTTGCCACACAGGCAGCCCAGATCTCCCTCTGCCATGCATTCAATGCTCTCCTGCTGCCCCTGCTTTGTCCTCAGGAGCAGGGGCAGGCAGCAGAAGCCAAAGGAGGTAGGGAGGGTCTGGAGATCCCAGCCATCAGCACAGCAGCAGCAGGAGCAATGGGTGGGGGCAGTGGCAGCTAGGCAGGTATGTGGGGGTGGGGGCAGAGGCAGAGTGCATTTTAATCCCTTGTGAGCTAGATGGCCTATAGGCTGCCAGTTGAACTGCCCTACCCTAGGACATTTCTAAGATTTTGTCAGAGTTTTTAGCTCTGCCTTTTTACCTTGCTGACTGGTCCAAGTGTGAAACCTGAAGCCCCCAACAGCAATATTTGGCTTTGGTGTACAGGGATCAATTTACGTCTTTTTGAACTTTGAGGTAACAGCAAACTCCTTGGAGAGAGCAAGCTGCTTTGGAACAAAGAACATAAGGCTATGTACAGACAGTCAAAAAGCCTGAGGCTGGATTGATTCAGTCTTTGCAAGTTAATCTAAGATGCAGAGATTAAATTGAGAAACAACTGGACACACATTTACTTTTGATTCAGGAAATGCAGCCACTTGCCAGCAGGGGCTTAGGCCAGAAGTCAGGGGGCACTAGAACATGCCTCTCTGGCATTAGCCAGCATGGGTTGTGTGTTTGCTTCCTCTTCCTGATGCCCCCAAGGTCTCTGGGATTTGCAGTTCAGAATCATAGCAGCAGAACTCTCCAGTGTTGCTCATCACTTCCTCTTCCTGCTTCCAGGTACCTCTGGGATTTGTAGTCCACAGTCAAAGCCAGTCACTGAAAAATACTTTCAGTAAGTTTATCAGCAGGGTAGCTCTGTATTTAGGGGAAGGTGGATTTAACCACCCTCCCTGGGCCTGGACCCCAGCTGGGGTTTTCCTGCCTCCCCCGCTTCAACCCTTCCCTGCTGGAGGAGACAGCACTTCCCAACCCAGGGCTGGAAAGCATGCCGGGATGGTGGGGGACTGTGATTTAACTTGAACCAAGAAGGGGTCTGGGACAGAAGATTCATAAACCAATTTGACCCAAGTCAGTTAAGTCTGATACTACATTCAACCAGATTTATCTTAAACCAGTTGCAGCCATTTTGAAACTGATTTATGTGCACTGATTTATGTGCACTGATTTATGAGCTTCTGTTCTGTTACAGGTTTAAACCAGTTTCCGATTACTTGAATTGGTTTGTGTGTAACTTCTGTCCCCTGCCTAAAGGTTTGTTTTGTAATTGTCCTGGGCTATCAGCTTCATTGCACCAGCATAATAACTCAGCATCTCACTGTATTGCTGCCAATCTCAGTTTGCTCCTATGTTTCCCTGCTTTCTTGTCCTTGTCCCTGATGTCACAAAGGGTGTTAAAAATGTGGTGTAACCTAGAGGAACTGCACTCAAGTCTTCTTTGTAAGAGCACACAGGCATTGGTCTCTGTATAACAATTGTGTACTGACTAGATGAAAGTTCTCTGCACTCACAGACATTCCTGGGACCTCTGGTGTTGCTTGTGCCTTCGTATGCCATGGCATTTTAGCTGTCCTCATTTAGATAAGAGTAGTTCTCTCCTAACAATGTACTGGATGATGCTTTCATATGATGAGAGTCAGCCAACCACAGATGAATGCATAGGCACTGGGGATGGAGGTATTAGTGAGTCTGTAAGGCAGCTACAGAGCTAGCTGGTAGGATTAGCTAGTTTTCCAACTGTGGCAGAGCATGAAAAGAGAACACAGACTAGTTAATCATTAGGGCTTTTTCCTGCATGTGTTTGTATATATGAAGGTGTCAGGAATTAAAGCTCACGAGAGTGTATGGGAGTGTGTGTGTATACATGTGTGCAAGGCTCTGTAAGAAGGGATGTACAAGTTTCCCTCAATTTATGAGGTACATGGATTCCAGGAAAAGTGTGCATAAATCAAATTTGTATAAAGGGGACCCATTTTATAATATAACAAATAGGGATACATTCTTGTGGGGGTGAGGGAGAGAGGGAGTAAGGCTGGGACTAGGGAAGGGGTGTGGGGAGGGGCATGGTGCAACCTATCAGCCACTCCCAGGGCTTCAGCAGGGAGAAAAGCAGAAGAAACTGAATGAGTGTGGAGTGTGGGATGGCAGGAGTGCAATTCTTGCTGCTACATGCACCATGGGAGGGCTGTGGGTTGGGGGACTGCACATGCCCCTGGATTTGCAGGTGGGAGAACAGCAGGCTGCCACTGCAGGCTGGGGCTGGCAGCAGCACCAGGTTCTTCCTGGCACGTGGGGCAGGCTGCAGTGTTGGGAGGGGGGCTGCTGCCACCCCAAAATTTGCTGTAGCTCCCCCCAACCTGCCCTCCCAGCACCACTGCTGAGTGCCAGCCAGAACTCGGTGCTGTTGCTGGCCTCAGGACAGGTTGGGTGGGGAGGGAGACACAGGCACCTGGGGCCTCCATTGGAGTGGGAGACCCCACCCCCATGTGGCCCTGGAGGACCAGATCTTCCCAGACCCAGCTGGGCCAGGGCTACCCCCACATGAGTCCCCACTGCTGAGGTGAGCCGTGTCCGCACAGAGCCAGCTTGCAGTGGTGCCTGAGGCACAGTGGCAGCAGCCTCTGCTGCCTCCACCCCCACAGAGAGGGGGGGACCCCCCATGCCCTTAGAGGAGTCCCCTGGGCTCCAATCCTCCCACCACCCAACCAGGCTGGGGCCTCACTTACCTTTCCCTGCTCCTGGCTGGGCTGCAGTCAGCTGCTCACTGCTGGGGGCCTCGATTTGCACCCCCCCCGCCCCCTCACTGATTGACCTGCTGGGTCTGGAGGCAGATGATGTGCACATGCACACACACCCAGCTGTCCCCCCAGTCCAGGATCTACCAAAAGGGGCTCCGGGATCTACCTGTAGATCAGGGATCCCCGGGTTGGTGACCACTGTTTTAGGTAAGTGTTGAAAAGCCTTGGTACATATGTGTTATGTGATGAGGAGGGATGTGGATGTTGTTATAAGGGTGTATAAGGAAGGGCTATGGGGAGTGCGTGCTTTGGGAATGGGTTACATAGAGTATGTGTCCTGTGAGGTATACTGGGGGAAATGGCGTATGTCTGCTGGGGATCTGCTTGGGTAGACTGTGGTGTGAGTGTGTGAGCATATGCACTATGGGAAAGGGCACAAAGTGGCATACATTGGGGGCTGTGGTGGGTATAATAACACTCTCTCTGGAGAGCCCTGCATGGTACAGACTTCAGGGTCACATTCCCAGTAGCTGAGATGGAATGGAGACAGAGATCATTATCTTGTTGGAGCCCCTCCCTTTCTGGTGCCAGGAATACTCCCAGCAGTGCTCTTGGCACCATGTCATTTCCAGCCTCAAGCAGGGAAGCAAAATTGTGGTTAGGGTAGTTCAGTGCAGAGGCACTGCCACTCTCATTACCACATCTACAGATAGCTCTAGGAGATACCTTGGACAACTGGAGCCTCCAAGGTTTGGCACCTTAGTCCTTCTCCTGTGGATCCAGGCAGTGCATGATAGCATAATGTGATGTGATGCAGTATGACACAATACAGGGATACAATTAACCTGTTTGTGTATGTCAGATGTCATTGCTAAGCATACTTGAAAGACCTAATCCCAGGGGGAGGTGGGGCAGGCAGGGCCGAGTGCAGCATTATCCCTGCTGTGGCCGTGCGGTGACTTTGAGGGTTCTGGCATATTCAGCGCAATGTGATAGGGTGGGTGAGCAGAAAATCTTAGGCTGCCAGTCAGCAGCTTAGCTCCCACACACCAGACATTCACTCATTTGGTCCATTATTCAGGGGATCTGTTACAGTCCATCCATCCCCACACTCGGGTAGTTGGGACTCAGGTCTGCATTGCCCTCTATAGAGCATCTCACCCAGCTGCACACATGCTGGCCCTGACAAGAAATCTCTTGCAAAGCTCCCAAATCCAAAAATGTTTATCTGTGGTTTTTATCATGGTAGATTTTTACTCTGCTGGGGCTCAATAGAACTTGAAGATCCCAGCCTTTCCCAGGGAAACCACTAGTAGAGCTGGGGTAAGGCACATTGGCTGTGAAGTAGATCTCATCAAGAAGTATCAAATGATGTAGAACAAAAGTATTGGCTGCAAGTGGGGCTATTGGCTACTCTGTTCTAGGTCAAAATGGGGTCTGTGCTGGCAAAGGGGAAGCAGAGAGGGTCTGAACTTGGGAGAGGGTGCAGGAGAAGGGAAGCCTTTTATCCTTAGATTAGGACACAGGAATCTTACTGTGTCAGACCGGAACCTGGAATAAAGGGAAAGCATGCCTGACACTTCTCAAGAGAATTGTTTTATTGACAAGTTAATATAAATTAACTAGCATACAGATTAGGTAATAGAAATACAAAAACATATTCACACCTGGGAGCAGTTGTAGGCTGCAACTCAGAATCTCTCGGTTCATAGGGTCATAGAATTATAAGGCTGGAAGGGACCCTGAAGGATCATTGGGTGCAACCCCCTGCATGAGCAGGAAAGAATCTGGGGTCAGATGACCCCGGCCAGGTGACCATCCAGTCTTCACTTGAAGACCTCTAGGGTAGATGACTGCACCACCCCTGGGGGGAGCTTGTTCCATAGTCTGGACACCCTAGTTGTAAAGTTTTTCCTAATGTTTAGCCTGAAACTATCTTCCAGGAGTTTGTGGCCATTGTTTCTAGTTACCCCCAGGATGCCCTGGTGAACAGTTGTTCACCAAGCCCCTGATGTACGCCTCTCATATAATGGTAAGCCGCAATCAGGTCCCCTCTCAGCCTTCTTTTCTTTAGGCTGAAGAGTCTGAGATCTCTCAGTCTCTCCTCATATGGCTTGCCATGCAAGTCCCTGATCATGTGGGTGGGAATCTCTAGACCCTCTCAAGGTTTAGCATGTCCTTGCTGAAATGCGGTGCCCAAAACTGGACGCAATACTCCAGCTGCGGCCGCACCAATGTTGAGTAAAGTAGGAGAATCACTTAGTTGGATTTACTGGAGATACATCAGTTGATGCATGCCAGAGTTTTATTGGCCCTAGCAGTTACTGCATCACATTGCCAGCTCATATTCATGCTGGGGTCTATTGTTACCCCCAGATCCCTTCCTTCTGTAGTGCTGGTCAGTTTAGCGATGCCCAGCCTATAGGTGTTCTGGCAATTCGTCCTTTCCAGACGCAGCACTTTGCATTTCTCTGTGTTGAACCTCATCTGGTTCTGGTCATGCCCAACATGCCAGCCTGTCTAGGTCTGCTTGTATCTGCAGTCTATCTGCCGATGTGTCTGCACAACCCCATATCTTGGTGTTGTCCGCAAACTTGGCCAATGGGCTTTTCACCCTCTCACCCAAGTCATTGATGAAGATTTTGAACAGCACTGGGCCAAGTACTGACCCCTGGAATACACCGCTACCCACATCTTGCCAGGACAACACCAATCTATTCATTTGGACACTCTGTGTCCTACCCTGTAACCAGTTTTACACCCACTTGACAGTCCCGCAAGTGAGCCCGTTATCTTCCAGTTTTCTGATCAGTAACTCATGGGATACCAGGTCAAAGGCTTTCTGGAAGTCAAGGTATATGATGTCAACTGCTTTTCTCTTGTCCAGGTGATGAGTCACCTGATCATAGAAAGAAATGAGGTTGGTCAGACAAGACCTGCCCACAACGAAGCCATGCTGGCTGTCCTTCAGTATCATGCCTTCTGCAAGATTGTCACACAGAGCCTCATTGATGAATGTTTCTAGGATTTTCCCTGGAACAGAAGTTAAGCTAGTTAGCTTGTAGTTTCCCGGGTCTTCACACTTCCCCTTCTTGAAGATGGGCACAACATTGGCCCATGATTTTTTAAAGATTTTTGCCAGGGGCTCTGTGATTACTTTGGCCAACTCTTGCAGTACTCTTGGGTGGAGTTCATCTGGTCCTGCTGATTTATAGACATCTAGTTTCTTTAATTGATAATACACCAGTTCTATGACAATGGTGGGAATGGTGTCAATCCCACCCTGCTTGTTCTGTGCCCTACCTGGCATGTTGTTCCCCTTAGCCTTGTGAAAAACCGAGGTAAAGTAGTCATTTAGGAGTTCCATTTTGTCCTGAGTTTCATAGTTTCATAGTTGGTAGTGTTGGAAGGGACCTGAGCAGATCATCAAGTCCAAACCCCTGCCTTGGCAGGAAAGAGTACTGGGTCAAATGACCATGGCCAGGTGTTCATCTAGCCTTCTTTTAAAGACCCCCAGGCTAGGAGCCAGCACCACTTCTCTTGGAAGTTGGTTCCAGATCCTAGCCGCCCTGACAGTGATGTAGTGCCTCCTGATGTAGTCTGAATCTACCCTCTGCCACCATGTGACTGTTATTTCTAGTCACTCCTGCTAGTGCTCAGGGGAACAGGGACTATCCCAATGCCTGCTGGTCCCCCCTGACTAGTTTGTGAACTGGCACCAGATCCCCCCTCAACCTTCTCTTGTGGAGCCTGAACAGGTTCAGGTCCCATAGCCTCTCCTCATAGGGCCTGCCCTGCTGACCCCTGATCATGTGAGTGACCCTCCTCTGGACCCTCTCCATGTTGTCTACATCACTTCTGAAGTATGGCACCCAGAACTGAATGCAGTACTCCAGCTGCGGTCTGACCAGTGTCTCATGGAGGGGGAGGATCACCTCCTTGGACCTGCTTGAGATGCATCTGTGGATGCATGACAAGGTATGGTTGGCCTTCCTGACTGCATCCCCACATTGTCAGCCCATGTTCATTGTGATGAACTCCAAGATCCTTTTCTGCCTCTGCACTGATGAGAAGGGAGTTCCCCAGCCTGTAGGTATGGTGCAGGTTCTTCCTCCCCAGGTGCATTACCCTGCACTTGTCAGTGTTGAATCCCATCCTGTTCCCATAAGCTCACCCCTGTAACCTGTCTAGATCTGATTGCAGCCTATTCCTTCCTTCTAGCGTGCCCACTTCTCCCCACATCTTGGTGTCATCTGCAAATTTGAACAGGGTGCTTTTTACCCCCTCGTCCAAGTCGCTTATGAAGATGTTGAACAGTGTGGGCCCGAGGACTGAGCCCTGGGGGACCCCACTGCCCACATCCCTCCAGGTCGAAAATGACCCATCCACCACCACTCTCTGGGCGGCCCTCCTGCCAGTTAGTGACCCATGTGACTGTAGGCCTCAACACCTAGTTTTTTTATGAGAATGGGGTGAGAGACCGTGTCAAAGCCTTCCTAAAGTCCAGAAAGACTACATCCACTGCTACACCTACATCTAAGATTTGGTTACCTGGTCATAAAAGGTCAACAGTTTGGTCTGACAAGACCTGCCCCTTACGAATCCATGTCAGTTGCCCCTGAGTATAGTCTCCCTTGCTGGCTGCTCGTGGACATGCGCCGGGATAATTCTCTCAAAAAGCTTCCCCAGGACCGAGGTAAGATTCATGGGCCTATAGTTACCTGGGTCCTCTTTCCTTCCTTTTTTGAAGATGGGGACCACCTTGGCCCTTTTCCAGTCACCTGGCACATCGCCCAAGCACCACAAGTGGTAGTGCCCAGGTATCCTGAGGCATTGAGCAGTGGCCCCACACTCCCATTAGTTTTCCTTTTACTCCCTATGTAGCTAAAGAAAGACTTCTTGTTGTCCTTGATTCTTGTAGCTAGTTTTAGTTTGGTTTCTGCCTTAGCTTGCCTAAATGTTTTCTACAAGTGTGGGCCATTGTGAAGTAGACTTCCTTAGAGGCTCTCCCATGCTTCCATTGTTTGTACACCACTTTTTTTTCTGTAGGAGGGATGCAACTTGCTTGCTTAGCCAAGAGGGTTTTTTGACCCTTATGCTACTTTTTCTCCATAAGGGAATGGATTTTCTCCGAGCCTTAAGGATTTTCTTGTTAGTTATTCACTTAGTCAAATCTTTCATTCTCCCTAACTCAGGTCCTTCATTCATTCAATCCTACATAAGTTCACAATGATGTACAATCATTAATGACATGCAACTACCTACAATTTGATTGGGAATGTGTTAATAAAAGGGGTTGATCATGAACCCTGCCCCCTCCCCCAGTGAAGAATTTATTATCAGGCTCCATGTTAATTGTTTAACAACTGTTTAACTAGGATAACAAGGGTATCAGTTAGATTGCCAGCTCTTGACAGAGAGTGCCATTCCTTATGGTAAAAGAATAGGTTTAAGTTACTTTGTATTTGTTTGCTCAAACAGTTAATGCTTTCCTGTTTAAATCTGGCCTTGAAAACCTGTCTTTATACAAGGTTACCCAGAATATCTATTATTTCAAATTAGGTATTTAGAGCAAAAACATGCAGCTCCTATTTTTATATAATGATGGATGTATTCAAGATGGGGACACTTATGCTAAAGCCTCTAATGCAGGGGTTTTCAATCTTTTTTAGTCTAAGTACCCCCGGCGACCAAATGCTGAATGGTGGGGGACAGACAGACAGTAGCACATAGCTAAATGCCAAGCAGATGTGGCACTCGGCCAGACATGGAACAGGGAGGTGGGGATGGTGTGCAGGCGGGCAGGGACAGAGAGCCACCACCTCCCAGGAGCAGGGCCAGTGTGCAGTGGGGCAGGGGAGCTCACCAGGCTGGGGTGAGGGCAGCAGTGCCCCTCTGTGGGGCGAGGAAGTTCACCGGGGTGGTGTGTAGCAGTGGTAGCCACCACATGCAAGTTTACCTGCCCCACAAAGGGGCACTGCTGCCTTTGCCCTGCCCCAGCCCTGGTCCTCGGAGGCAGCGGCACACCATCCCTCCCTGCCCATGTGTACCCCTAGGACTGGTTCAAGTACCCCTGCTCTAATGTGTTCCTTACACAGGGTGTAGAAAGTTGTTTTTGGGGGACATCTTGAAGGGTCTGTGTTGCCTATTCATACCTTGCTGCATGACCATGTTTGCACTGGAAGGCAGAGCCCCTCAGCAATGCAAGTCAGGGACGGCTCCAGTAGGCGCTTACTGCATCCTTCATCTTCTCTAGTCATCAGGTACAGCTGATATCCCCCAGCTTGTGCCTTAACCTCCCAAAGTGGGGTTAACTGTGGGCTTTAATTTTCTGGCAAGAAAATTGCTTCTGGAGCCATTTACTGGCAAAGAGAGGTGGGGGAGGAGGCTGGTATCACATGTCAAATGCTAATGATCTCCAGCCAGGAAGATGATCATCTCGGGGGATGGCTTTCCTGGAATGCATTAGTTTCCCTGCTTCCAGCTGGGATCTGCTCTTTGTGGTGATTTCATCCAGCCCCAATTCAGGACATAGGGTGTGCACTGCACTAGTTACTTCCTGAGATGCTTTTCCTTTCTCTCACTTTCCTGCAATCTGACTGCACCGGGATCTGGCCTCAAAACTTTGCAAGTCTACTATCTTGAATGCTGCCACCCCTAATTTAGCCCAACAATTGTGAGATTGTGATCAGAGTTGAGGGAAGGGTAGCAAGTCAATGGTACAGGAAGTGGTACAGGCTATCCTTTGGCGCCTGTTTCCCTGTTAGCAGCTTGCTAAGGGCCTTGTTACACGTTATGCGGTAAGCCACACAAATGTTAATCGACTTAGTGTTGTTCTGCTTAATGGAGCAGTTGCACCTTAAGGCAAAAAAAATCTCTGCTTGTCTTTCACCTGCACAGCTGTGATTTGCCACTAGAGGCTTGATGAGTAGGAGTAGGGACAGGACTAGCTGGCTGCTCCCACCAGGCCAAGCTGCGAACAAGGAAAACTCATGCCATGGGTGACACTGGTGTGTTCAGGCACAGCGGGGTGACAGCTGCAGGGCTGGTGGCCCCTGCTGTGACACCTGCCAGCTGTCGAGGAGAGCGGTGCAGGGGGAGTCTGGGGCCCTGCACCCCTAGCTGCTGACAGACAAAACTCCTGCCAAGACTGTGTCTGTCTTGGGGCAGTTGATTGTCTGTATTGATTCTTTCCTCTCCTTAGCCTGGTTTGGTGGGTGCAGTAGCTGGGTCCTGTGTATTGAGGTGGTCCCGGAGTCCCTGGTCCCTGAGTGAATCATGATTGATTGGTATCTGGCAACACAGCAGCTTAGCAGCCAGGCCTGCAGTAGTGTCTCCCCTCCTGGCCCCAAGACAGACACTGTCACTCCCACGGCGCCCATGGCAGAAGTTCTGCTTGTCAGCAGGTTGAGGGGCAGTTTCCCCAAACCCCTGCATGGATCTTCTTGAAACGTGACAGGGTTTGGGACCTCAGTAAGAGCTTCCACCCCTGCAATTTTGACCCCCCTGTGGTGTAACATAGACGTGACAAGAGTTTTGCTTTCAAGAATTTGGGGTACAGTTGCCCCAAAGCTCCCACACTGATCTTCTTGAAACTGGGCAGGCTTCATCCTCTCTGCAGTGTACCACCCCTGAAAATTTCATCCAAATTGAACAAAAAACAACAAAGTTATAGATATTTTATTGTTTCCCCATTAAACCCTATGGCCGGATCTCCGAAGCAGCTCCGAACGCGCGGGGAAGCCGAACGAGGCAGCACTTTGACCTGGACATGCTGCTTCGGACCCAGAAGCATCCGAAGCTCTGTCCGAAGCCTTGCACAGCCCTAATAAACATGTGTTTTAAAGAAATCGGTGTTTCTACTTCTTTAAGTTTCAAGGAAAATCTAGATGTGAACAGTCCAGACCATCTGCCAAAACAGTCCCTTCAAATCTCAGAGAAGAATTAGTTAGGAGACCATGCCTATTTCTGTGGTCTGTCATACAATTTCTTGCAGCGTAGGTACAGATAAAACAGACCCCTATAAGAACTCAGCCAGGATCAAATGTAGATTATATTTCTTCAGCAGGGATCCAAATGGCCCTAAATCTACCTGTAACTGGGTCTTCTATGTGGGAGTGGCTTCTCTGTCCCTGGAATATCCTCTTAGCCCTTGGCCTTGCTGCCTCTCAGACAAAACTCCCCTTCCCTCATCTTCCACATGCCTTGTTGGTATTAAGCTTTAGAAAGTGGGAGGCTGCCCCACAGCTTCCCAAGCCAGATCTTGCCTTAAAGGCCTCACAGGTATTATCACTTACATTACACCCATTCAACCTCCAGTGTGGCCTGCTCCTCCTGGAGCATTTTGCCTCTCACAGCTGCTGCTGGATGCAGCCTTCCTGCCTGGAATCACACACTCTGCTGCGTGTAGGCCTCTGGTCCCACTCTTAGCTCCCCTCTGGGCCCCTGGGAGACTCCTCTACCCTTAGTCCCTTCCCCAACCTCCAGACTACCCCAGGCTGTACTCTAGGACTCAGGAGGTACAGTCATCCTGCTCAGGCAATGTTCCCTTAGTGGCTTCCAGGACCCTACTGCCTGCTCAGCTCAGGGCCTGGGCTTATATCTTTTCTAAGCCCAGCCCCCTTCTTGGTTATGTGATCCCTGATTGCCTTTCTGTCAGACCTGCAGCCTGCTTCAGGTACAGCCTACCTGCTCTTAAAGTGACAAGCATGCCACACCCTGTCACAGTGCCCCACAGTGATGCCAGCCATCTCCCCTCCTCTGTACACAGGTCTGGGAAATTGCAGATGCCATAGCACAGTTGTTTTCCTCCTGTTTTGCAATGAGATATTTTTGCTACTGAAGGCACTGCTTTGCTACTTACAGACAGCTCTGTGCCCAATGGCCCCTGACCAACTGGCCCACATAAGCATGGGACTTGACCTGCAAAAGTGTTTGGTTCTTTCAAGAGGAAGCTGAGTAACCCCCTTAGTGACAGTCAGGATTGAGATTTATTTAAACTTTGGCTTTTCTCATGATTAGGAGGAAAGGAGAGATTGTGTCTTGAGTCTCCTTAGTGACAATGGGAAATGCAGGAAATACAGCTACCTTTCTAGTAGGTTGTGGTGCCCTTTGAGGAACCCAGTGGACGGTGATGGCACTGGAAAGCACCATTTCCAGGGAGAGTCAGTGGGCTCCTGTGATGATAATGTGGTTGTACTGGGGGCTTTTTATGTTGTATGTTGAAAGTGGTTTTTTGGAGAGTTAATGGCTGGATTACAGAGGGACTGACTAATTGCACTCCAACCTGGGGATGGTGCTGGAAGGGCCCTTTCCTGAGAACCCTGGCTGCCTCCAGAAGCTGGGGGTGGGGGACAAAATATAAGCAGGAAAGCTGGACTGTGCACATGCCTGTGCATGTGTTAGGGTCTGCCAGCCTGCAGCTTGCTGGTGTGAAGTCTCAGAGAGTAGAGACAGAGTCTGCCACATGGGGACTGTGGCTGGAAAGGCTGGAGCAGTGGGGCACAGGCAACCTGCTGAGAGTCAGCAGAGAAGCTGAGCCATCTGGGAACAAGGGGGCGGGGGTTGCTGCAGAGACAATGTTGACTTGACCCTGACAGTGGAACCAGCCAGGGACTGAGAAGTAAGACCTGAGCAGATGAGAGTGTGAAAAGTATTAGGAGATAGTGTGTTTTAAATCTCTATTTTATGTTCTGTCTTCCCCAGTTATATTGTAGTGTTTTGTTTTTTGCCTAATTATTAGAGTTGGGTTTCCTTTATCTCTAAATTGTAGCTGTCCTGTAATTGGATATTTCACTTCATAATTAGTTTGCACCCTCATGGCCCTGACAGACACAGGGTCCCATCCCAGCACCTCTGGACTGGTTGAGAGGCCCCAGAAGCCAAGGGCTGCTGCTCCTGTTCTCTGACATTTGCACAGAGTAGAGAGCTAACACTTTCTGAGGCCTAGAAATCTACTGGTTCTTGCCCAGGCCACTGTATTCAGTGTGGAGGAACTTATTACTGGCTCCAGACTCTGCACTGATGCCAGCCCTAAGGACCTTTGATGTGAATCTTGGAGAGACCAAAATCAGGCTTATGGTAGGAACTCAGCTTCTGTGCTGATACAATAACAGCTATCACTGGGGAGAGCCCCCTAGTTGGCTTTCGTACAATACCAGCTGCTCAGGGATGTAAGCAGCCCTCCAGTAGCCTCCTGCCAGTCATTCCTTCTCTCAGACACTGCCTGAAGAAGACACTATCCCCATTTATAAGACAGAGGGCTCTGAATGAGCTGTAAAACCAGTTTGGCCTCAGAAAGGGATTTTCCCAGCTACAAGAAGGACGGATATGGAATAGCAAGAAGTTTAGGTTGGATTTTGTTGCCTTGTGTCTATGATGACAGCAAGGACAGGGGGGCTTTTGGAGCTGTGGACCACTTACCCCAACTACAGAGTTCAGAAATCAGTGTCTCCAGTTCATTAGCAGGGAGATGAAGAAGTACCAATGCAGCTACTGTCCAGCTGGTGTCAGGGGGGAGGGCTGTACAAGGTTCTGAGGTCTGTGTGTGTCTTGGTTTGGAGGCAGGCTGTTTCTCTCCCTGGTGTGCCCACTGCATCTCAGAAGGGCTCACTGCTCTTCCAGGGACAGGTGGCCTCACTCATGAATTCTCACAAGCTTTGCAAGAAGCCCAACATGAAAGGAGGGCTTGAGTTTGCTAGAGCTTCTCTAGCTCTTTGTACAAGCCTGTGTTAATCCCATTAGGAAGACTCTGGGGATGCTTGGAAGTAAGGGCTGATCTCTTTTCTGGATGCAGATTAGCAACCCCTTGCCAAATCCTTTCATGAAGCCTTTTTTAACATTCTCATCCTACCTGGAGGGAGAGAAAGCAGGATGATACAACCCACTTTGGGAATGATACAACCACTTTGGGTAATAAACCCACTTTGGGAACACCTGCCTGTACAGCCTGCCTGCTGCCCACATGGAGGATAAGGTGCCACTTCTACCTGGTAGCCATAAAGAAATTCTTTAGCTCGGGTGTTGGTTGCCTTTTTGAGAATGAAAGTAAGGGCCAGGACAGGAATGTAGCTCCCCAGTATAGGCAGTCTCCTTAGCCATAGAGGGAGGTATTTGTTGGCACCCTGTGAATTCAGTGCATCACATGGCAAGCGTCCATCCCATGTAGGGGTGTTCATTCCTTTCCCACTCAGGTGTGTGGTGCAAGAGCTTGTGATGGCCTACAGATACTCTGCAATGGTTCCTAATTCTTCTTCAGTGCCTGCTTCTATCTGTGCTCTTGGGCACTGGGAGGGGTGAACCTGGGGAAAACAAAACTATGTGAAGGCAGAACTGCAGAATGTCTCTCTTTGCTATGCACACACAGCTCTGTATCCAACATCATCTTCCATGAGGTCTATTGAGAGAGAAGCCTTTGGTCTCAAAAGAGTAGGCCCAAAGACTCGTAAAGCTAGAAGTGTTTTTTTCTAAGTCAAAATACAGTATTTGCCTGTTAGACTGTATAGGCATTGTGTTATTTTTCTTCCCAGTGAACAGGTTCTTGTTAGTTGGCACATCTGCTCCTTCCAGATGTTGCAAGTAGTGAAAGAGGCTGGCTACTTAGCCCACAGCTGCTCCATGCTTTGCTTTCATTTGAACTGAAAACATTCTGGGTGTGCACCTCTTTGAAGCTGAAACATCCCTTCCCACATCCAATCCAGCACTCTATAGACTCATCCTCACCCAGGCCTTCTATGGCATCCAGCACCAGAGAACTGGGCAAGGAATACCAACTGCCAGCAGCTTCATGAGGGATGGGATCCCAGGCACTGCCTCTGAGAGAGGCATTTTACATGTATTTGTCCTCTGCTTAGAGGACTGGAGTAGCCAGGGGGCTCTGGATTGGGAATAAAGGGCATTAGGAGAGCTAGGTGCAGAGAGCTCTAGACTGGGATAAATAGGAGGGATGGTATAACAAGACAGTTGTCTAAGACCAGGGATGCTCTGGCAGAACTGGTGTTCAGGGAGCCTGTAACAGGGGCCCTTTATTCCTTTTACTGAGTGCTGGGTGAAAGGTTCAGTGAGGTAGATTGTTGAACTGAAAGTCTTCTTCCTAGAGACAAGTTGCAGGTGCAGGCAACAAAAACACAGGCTCCAGAACAATCAGTCTTTTAATTAGTAAGTAGGGACCTCTGTACCCCATTAGGGAAGGAAAGCCTGGTGACCAGAAGGTATAGAGCCAGGCAGTTTGCTCCTAGGCTGGGTGGTCAGATTGGCCTATGCTAGGCTCAGGGAAGGAGCTCTGCAGGACTTGAGACTACTAGGCAGTTACGTCTTGTTTTTTGGAATTTGTGTTTGCTGTGAGGCATGGGAGTGGCTTCTGAGGAAAAGGCAGGCCACTAAGGGTACTTAGGGAAGGGCATGTTTGAGCTTGGCAATAAGCCATTATGGATCCCTGGGAAAGGTGCTATGAGTGTTAAGTGAGTTCAGAGAGACTGAGGCCCCGGGGCCAGAGTAAGAGGGGAAAAAACAAGAGCCCTGATGACTGTTATTTGGGGGCTGTAAGAACCTCCCACTGAGGACTAGTAAAAGGCCTACAGAAAGAAACCTAACCAACAACTGCAGTGGACACTAGGACTTTGTATGGATAGGTTGGTGGAAGCCAATTAAGGGGGAGAGATGCCCTGCCTAGGATTAGAGTTCAAAGATTGGGCTACAGTGAGGATGTCTGATGCTGAACAAGCTAGAGTGAGACACCTCTAGACTTACTCTGTTATTCTGAGGGCAGCTTCCCAAATTCATAAGAGCTTTGGTTTTTTTCCATCAAGATGTGCTATGTGAGAAGAGGGTGGTACCTTGGGGAAATGCAATGAGAAATAGGGCTAGTGGGGCCACTAGAGGGTGCCACAGCTGCCTTCAGAGGTATAGTCCTGCTACTTAGCTCAGGACTGGATAAGCCGGGAATTAGGAGTGGGGGCATTAGACAGCTGTGCATAGGAGTAAAACATGGCTGGAATGGCTGCATGCCTGTATGTCAGAACTGAGAGGCTCTAGCAGTAGGGAACCCAGAGCAGTGATAGCAGAGCTCTGGGTCAGCCCTGAGGGGTTTACCAGAGCCATATGGAAAGAGTTCAGCATTAGATTAGCAAGGAGCTGCATGCGAGGACAATGGAGTCCTGACAGAACTTCTGGGGAGCTCATGACTAGGATAACTGGGGCTGTGGGTTAGGATTCAGGAGCCTAGGTGGAGCTATGTGTTAGAAAGCTATAGAACTGCTGCCTTCATGTCCCATATCTGTAGACCTAAGAAACAGCAGCTAAAAGTATGAAGCTGTGTGGGATTAAGTAGAGTTCTCCCTGTTTCCCCTCCCTTCCCCCAGCTTGAGCTGCCTGAGTTGGCCAGGAGTGAGACTGCCTATTGCAGTAGGTACAGGGAGGGCTGCAGGAAGTACAGGCACCACCCCAGCAATTTCTTCCCACCTGATTAGGGCCATTAATTGCATAGTCTCAGCAAACCTGACAGAGTCAGTAGGTGTCAGCGTGTGAGCGATCCATACCCAGCACCATCCATCAGGCAGCTGGCAAACACCATGTGACACCCCCTCCCTGATTTATCTGAGGCCAGCAGAGTCATGGAAAACAGCTGGTAAATCCTTCCCCATTATCCAGCTAGTTATTAATGCAGCCAAGTGTGATTGCAGTTGGTGATTCGGAGGGAAAGACCTGGGCAGTGCTGGAGAAATCAGCATATGGCACCTCACATGATTCTCCAGCAGCGAGGCCACAGCTCACTTGCTAACTCAGCTCCAGACCATGGGCTGGATGGAGTGAACAGCATGTGCCCCAGTAGGGGCGCTCAGAAAATTATCTGCCCATCCCAAAGCTCTGAACAGGGAAACAAAAGAAGGCTCTCTCATGCCTGTGAAGGGAGGAAATTCGACAGTCCTGTCCTGTTTCTCCTCTGGCCCAGCTCAGACCTGAGCTTCAACCATGACTTGCTGTTTCCTAGCAAGGGAATAAAAATCCTCCAGACCAGCCCTGTTCCTCCCTGGAAGAACTAAGACACTTCTCCTCTTACCCACACAAGCTCTTCAGGTACTCGGCTCCCACAGCTTCTCCTTGCATGTTCTCCCTCTCCTACAGATTAGGCCAGGTCTGTTAGGTCAGTGACTTTCTACTTAGTTTCTCTTCTAATTTTTCAGGGTTTGCCTCCCCATCTTGGCTCTTCTGGATACAGCTAACAGGTTTACCCCCATGGGAGCCACCAGACTGGATCAGGGCTTAGGACCGTCTGATCCAGAACCTGGTCCCCAGGTGCGGCCATCATCAGCATCTTCAGAGCTGTAGGCAGATGGCTGGTGGCCTATCCTCCACATTCAGTGTCCTCCATGCTCTAGTGTTTAGAGATGGGTATAACCCAGAATCCCTAGGTCATACCTCCCTCCTCAAATGTTTGCTGCCATTAATTAACATGACTGGATATGCTTGTTATGCACAATCCCTCCCTGGATCTTGCTGGGATCTGGGACATATTCTTTCCTCATTGGTTTTGAACTTTCCACCCCTCAGTTTCATTGTGTGCTGTTCCCTTCCTCCCCTCCTCAGTGTGATGAGACAAAGAGAATAAAATTTTTCCCATAAATGGGAGTAAGTATCCACCTCCTACTGCATCCTTCAGGAAGTGCATCCCTCTCTTGTCCTGGCAGCAAAAGCATCAGGGTGTGTTAGACCACACAATCCATAAGGTCACTGCACTGGAGTGAGTGTCTTAGTTACAACAGGAAAGGACTGACAGGGATGTTCCATAATCCTGTCTGGGAAATACCTGGAACTGTTAGAGTGTGGAAATGGCTGCATGGAGGGCATGCCATGATAGTGCCAGGGGCACAAGGAGGGGAAGGCTGTTGAGCCCTGAAAAGGGGGAGTGTGTGTAACCTACTGAGGAAATGGGGATGGTAAGTGTCCTTCTGAGGGGAGATGGGCAGCAGGGGACCTGTGTCTTAACTCTTAGGGGCTATGGTGTATGGCTTCCCAGCTGATGGGCACCTCTGTGTTGTCACCTACACAAGCACAGGGGGTGAAGGTTGGAGAGCCAGAAGGGAGTCAGGAGAGTCAGCATTTGGGGGTAGATAGTGTGCAGTGGCTAGAAGAGGTGAGGGTGAATGGAAGCTGGAGTTGGTGGCAGGAGGTTGCTGGAAATCAAAGGCCTGAACTCAGCAGGGAGGAAAGCTGTGGGGTTTGTAAGAGGATGGGGAACTAAACTGTGGGTGGGAATTCCTTATGGGATATAACAGAAGGTACTGTGCTAACCTGTAGTGCTGGGTTCAAGGGATTAGGAAGGGGATGGTGCATAGGGATGTTGGAATGAACTTGGAAGAGCTTCTCCCATCCTATTGCTCCCTGATTTCAATTTCAACCTGCTAATCATGTATTAAAGTCTACATGGTTCCATACATACCAGAGCATTTGAGTTTGTTAACTAACATAGCATACATGAAGTCCAAGACTAGACCAGGCATCTTACACAGGTGTGTGCACACATACGTGCACGTGTGCGCAGACACACACACTACACATAGTGACTGATACTGATATGCATACGCATAATATATCTTACTCTTACTGATAAGCTCTAGCTACACAGAAGATACATATCCAATTCCAGACACATGGCCACTTATACATCTATGTTCACTGCCTAGCACACTTAACTTCATGCTCTCTTTTGCACACTTCCTAATGCAGCCATGTACCACAGCTATGCATATTCCTTTTGCTCTAAAATGCAATTTTGCCCTCTGCATTGACGTCACTATTCAGGAAAAAAAAGTGTGAGTGAGCTGGAGTACAGCCATAAGCAGCACTTTTTGGCTGTGTGCTGAGCAGGTGCAGCTGACAATTAGCTGCCTCTTTCCAGGCTCTTCATTTAGTTCTGCAAGGTTATTTTGAAAATTAAGTATTCAATTAATGATTCAGTGGCTTTGTGCAGTTTTGTGCTTCCTCCCAGGGACAAGAGCCAGCTTTGCCACTGGAGCAACTTCTGCATGCTGCTTAGCACCTCTGGAGACAGGCTGGGGGTGGGAGAGGTGGGGAGCAGTATAGTGTATGTAAGAACCTGGACCAGGGAGGAAGAAAAGCCTCCTCTTCCTTGCAGCTTCCTGCTCCTTAGCCCCCTTCCAAGTCACATTTTAAATGACATAAACTCATCAAAGTGTCAAGTCCTGGATTTTGTAGGGAAAGATAAACAGGCATATGTCATTGCGGCAGAAAGTAGGTAATGTTGAGTCATGTTAGACTCTGTCATAGAAGAAGTTGTTCCACAGTTGCCTAAGCAGACAATGTTAAAAATACAGTCTATAAAAGCCCTGAACTGAGTCCCACTTAACGCTGCCTTCCCGCCTGTCTGCAGGTGATACTGCCCATCCCCACAATTCCCCAGCCTTGTGCCTCTCAAACATCTCATGTATTGTGCCTCTCAAACATCTCATGAACCCCTCCCTTCCCTCCACCCCCTCCTCAGCATCAACTGCAGCTGGTGCTTCCAGCTTTATTGTTGTTTTTTTAAATTCTTGTTACTTAAAATATCCTGACACAATGAAAGAAAATCAGAAAAGCTTATGTTGTTTTGCTAATTCCTGTTCCCCTCACATTCTTGGACTCCAAATCTTTTCCTGTTCTGCATTGAGCCACCTGCTTTTAACCAGCAAATATTCTCATGGGCAAATCTATATTCTACTGTCAAAAGGAAGTAGTACAATGCCTGTTTGCTGTGTAGTACTTTTTAGATTATGTTCAAAACTCAAAGGAGAATGAAGAAATATCTCAATACAGCTGTAAGATTTTTTCCAAAGCATCTGCTGCCCATGAACTGTGCCCCATTGAACTGGGCAAAACAAACAAATTAGCAATACACAGAATTAAATCAGCAACATGTAGGTTAAACTAAAGCTAAAAATAGAAATGTTTGAGAGCCAGGAAATGCAAACATTAAGAATAAATGTGTAAGCTTAACCTTGTCCAGTGATATATAGACATAATCATCTGGGCCTCACAGGCTCCAGTACTAAGGCAACAAGTACTCCATCTTCTCTCTAGCATATCATTTGAAAAAAAGCTTGTGATAACCTGTCCAAAGGCTAGAATGTAAAAATCCAGGTTGCAGTCAGAGAGAGCCAAGTTTGCCTGTTTCTACTTCGCTTTTGTATTTCCTGTATTTTAGTTCAAAAGCAATTCTAGGGAGGGATCCTCAGCTGCTGGAAACTGCCTTTTAAACTCAGAAGAGCTATTGCACCTGCTGAGGATCTGAGCTGGAGATTTTATTTCCTTTGATTTTTATTCTCCATAAAACAAAAAAAAAAAAGGTAAAAATGTTCAGAGGGACCAGGCAGCAGTAGTATACTCATCTCCCTCCTGCAGGATGAGACACTCCAAGACATAGGGGCTTTAGCACAAAACTCTGGAGAGGTGACCAGAGTGACGCTTTCTGTGTTGAAAGCTTCCTTCTAATTAGGTTCCAGCTATAGGTCAGATCCTGCAATCACACCCAAACTGACAGATCCCTCTATCCTTGCTGATTTGGCTGCAAGTTTGAGGACTGTGATGTTAATCCACTGGAATACTAGGACTTCTTTCTTTTCCAAGCAGTGAAAGAGACCAGCTGTTGGTTAGGACAGAGCTTCCTAAAGATTCAAGACTACACAGTAGTTAGGCACATTTAAATAAGTGCTCTGACATACCCTGAAAATGGGGGATGGGTATGTTTTCACCTTGCCTTAATCCAAAGGAAAACAAAGGGAGTTTGCTCAGCCTTGTTGCTGAAAACCTCATTTCTGGGCTTGAACAAATCTTATGGAAATTCAGTCTCAAAATAAGAGCAGCTGCAGAGGGGATGTCTGAAAGTGTTGCCAATACCAAAGCTATAGGCATTTCACCAGCTGTATGGCAGATAGGTCACAAATATTTTCTCGACTGTATACTGGGGGAAACTGAGGCACAGAGTGGTGGATGTGACCATACTAATAGTGGCAGAGCAAGGAAACATAACCCTGTCCTTTTCTTTTAGCCACTAGACATCTCTCCCTGTTGGCTGGAGTGTAGGACCAGCTCAAAAATATATTTAATAGAATCTCCTGCAGGTTTGAGGCTGGAATCTTGAACTGCTCATACACTTCCCAAGCACTCTCCATAGTGCCATTTCCACTGGCTGCTCTGTCTGAAGCCCCTACACTGGCAATCTGGCAGGGAGCTCAACAGTCCCTGGGGGAAAGTGTCACACCCTGGCTCTCTGCCATCTCCACCTGAATGCCATTAGTGAGACATAGCAGATTGCCAAGGTTCACAGAGGTGCATGTGACCTGCTGCAGAAGCATTGAAGGGAAATCTTTCTGAAATGATATATGAACTGCTGGCTCAGACCTCTGCTTCCTCAGCTCTTTGCAGCAAAGAAGTGATGATAAGGACAACATATTTATCCAATTTATACAAAAATGTATGGTGTGTATGATTTATATGAAAAATGTATGGTGTGAACCTGTTGTGTCCCACCTGAGCATCATCTGCCCCTGCCCTCTGTTATCCCAGAACTGCTGTGTGGACATCTTGCCAAGAGTAGAGGGCTTACCAAGGACAGCAGGCCTTACTTCTAGGTCAAGGATGTTGGCAGTGAGCTGCAATGGCAGTAAGCTACAAACTCCTAAGTGAAGTCCAGGCATGCGAGCAAATTCTGGCACCAGGCATGGGATTTATGTCATGGGACTTATGGTAAGTACCCTGTGCCGTGATCCTCTCAGATGTCATAAATCAAGCAGAGCAAGGGCATATGCTTGAATAGGAAACTGGCAGAGAATGTGGTCCTGTCATGGTGTAGGGTCTTTGGAAAGAGATGCTTTCCCCTTTGAACTGGACTTGGGATAGGGCTTTTAGGTGCAGTGGAGACAGTAAATGTTTGTTTGAATCCATAGATCTTTTCCATGTTCTTGCCTTTGTTTCCTGCAAGTGTCTGAACACTGAATCTTTACAGGCATGAATATACCATGAAAGTTCAGATGCTTGGATGTCCCTCAAAATGAATGGCTAAGTGATACTGGCAGTATTTGCCATTTGAATAAGCTGCCTGGCATGAACTATTTGCTATGGGAACGGGCCAAAACTTCTGAATACCTAACAGTTCAACATTCTGTGCACAGACCAAAAAAAGGTGACCTTTGAATAAGTGACTGGCTGTCTAGAGCAGTGGTTCTCAACCTTCTTTGTACCAGAACCCATACGTAAACATTGATGGCCAGTCCCAACCCAGTAAATAATTTAAGTAGAAAACATCCCCCCTGGCCCTGTTGGTGTCCCTCACTCCTGACCCAAAGTCCCCTTCTCCCCTGGGCCCTGCTGGTGCCCTTCACTCCCAACCCACAGCTCCCTGCCCACCCCCAGCTTCCAGAGCAGGCCCCCAGCTACCCCCTCCTGCCTGGGCCAGAGCGTGGCGGATGCAGCACCTCTGGCTCATGCAGGCAGCAACAGAGAGAGTCCAGCCCTAGCACAGGCTGGAGGGAGGAGGAGAGGAGGCCTGTGGCACCTCCCTGCCCCGGGCTGGGACTCTCATGCTGTGCCAAGTGGCTTAGCCATGGCCATTCCCCAGGCAGTGTATCCTGGCCACCGTGCCCCTGCGAGTCCCTGCCCTAGTGCTGCTGGCCTGGCTATCCAGCTCCTCACTGACCCCAAAGGCCCTCTCCCTACCCCCAGCCTGCAAGGGGAAACCTGTGCTTTCCCATATTTTATTTTGCAACTGCTCGCAACTCTTTCAAATATTCTTGCGACCCACTTTTGGGTTGTAACCCATGGGTTGAGAAACACTGCTCTAGAGTCTTGCAGAGCTTGTGTGGCCTAATGAGTAGAGCTAAAAAGCTAGGCTAGAAAACAATCTGATATGACAGGGTCTAATTAGAATGGTTTCTTCAAAAGAAAATTATGTCTCGCTAATCTACTAGAATTCTTTGAATATCTCAGTGGCATTTAGAAGATAAAGCAACTTGGAATAATTTAGTGAAGTTTGTAAAAGTCTTAGAATCAATGTGGCGCAGAGCTGAGGGGGGCAAGTGGGGAGCTGGGGAAGAGGCAAGGGAGCAGTTGTACCTGCTGAATTTCCCTGGGTCCTGGGAACAGCCTGAGGGATGCATGTGGCTGGGAGATGGGCCATGACACATGTGACAGTGAACCCAAAGCACATGGGTGGTGGGAGCTTGGAGACAGTAACTTCTGAGTCCTTCAGAGTCACTCTTGAGGGACCTCACTGCCTTCTTCCCCTACCCACAGCCCAGAACACTGCTGCTGCAGCAGGGGAGGGACAGAGGAAGCATAGAGAATCATAAGGTAGTGCTGGAAGAGAACTCCCTGCTCATCAGGCCTCTAGTGGCAAGTCACAGCTGTGCAGGTTAGGGACAGTCAGAGAAGGTTTTTATACTGCTAGGTGTGGCTTCTCCAAACTCCAAGCTAGCAAGCACTAAGCCGATCAAATTTGTGTGGCTTAAAGTACAATGTGTAACAAGGCCCTGACCCTCTTTCACTGAGGGCTAGCCTACTGTTATTTAGCTTTCATTTATTGCTAAGTAAAAATGTGCAAATGACAGGTTACTACAGGGCAACACGTGGACAATAAAGCCTGGTGCTAGGGTATTCATATATCCATACCTAAGAGATAAAAAGACAAAACATAGGAATAAATGGTCAGTTCTCATCATGGCACAAGGTTCTTAGCAAGGAACTCAAGTTCCTTGGAAGAGGGATGACAATTGAGTCAGCAAAATTTGGAGATGACACGGTTATTTGGGTCAATTTAGAGAAGACTGTAAGGCAACTTCAGAGGGACCTAACCCCACCAGGTCACAGGGTAATGTGATGGCAAATGGAGTTCCATATTGACAAAATCAAAGTGATATGCACTAGATGGGACCTGGCACCAAAGAGGATTGTGTCCTATGCAGAGCTGTGGCCAGGAGAGCAAACTGTTCAGATGCACAAGGAATGGGAAGAAAATAATATGGGCAATATTCTGAAGTCGCTATACAAATCCTGGTGCACTCTTCTCTGGCTAGTGGATGCAGCACTGGTCATCCCACCTCACAGTGAAGGAGGATAAGAGGCACAACGGAGGGGGCAAAAATGATCTAAGGTGTGGGAAACTTCCCATGTGAAGAGAGATGAAAAATGCTGGGGTTGTTACCTGAGAGAGAAGATGAATGAGGGAACAGGAAGCAAGATCATCTCATGAATAGTCAAGGTCAGTGGTTCCTAGCTTTTGAGTCATGATTCCAAGTGGGGGGTAATGGTAAATCTGAGTGTCTTTGCAAGCTCCATGACATCCCAGTGCCATGAGCCTACAATTCCCCTGCATGCCTGCAATTAGCAAGGAGCAGAAACTTACTGAACCTCAGCTGCTCCACACTGATTATCCCTATGCCCGCATCTGCTCTGAGGTGAGTGGGTGCTAACCCAAGCCAGTCAAGAATGGTTTCCTTCAGGAGCAAACTGCCTCGGTTTAGCCCTCAGTTTTAGATGAGTGTGGGCACAGGCACAGTTACCACAGAATGGCAGAGGTGCTAAAAGGCTCCATGTCCTCTTTATTAT
This sequence comes from Crocodylus siamensis, assembly GCF_052110815.1. Taxonomy (NCBI): domain Eukaryota; kingdom Metazoa; phylum Chordata; order Crocodylia; family Crocodylidae; genus Crocodylus; species Crocodylus siamensis. The sequence goes on along the minus strand of NC_143404.1, from coordinate 38,910,253 downwards.
GGGCCCTGGGACAGTTACTGCTGTACAGACTTGTACAAATTAACTGTTTGTAAGGGGCCACAACCAGAAAAGGTTTGGACATTGCTGATCTTGGCTAGGGACAGATGTTCAAAAAGCCTGAGCCTGAACTGATTCAGTCTTTGCAGGTTAGTCTAACCTGGGTAGGCTAAATCAGTTTTGTAACCAGACAGACATCCAAGAACTCAGGCAAGAAGCTGGGGGGTGCTCCACCAGCTCCAAAGCATCACCTTCCTTCGTTCCACAGGGATGAGCTCAGGAGGGTGTGGCCAGGTCCGGCAGGAGTGTCTGATTATTCCCCCTCTTCCTAAGCAGCCTAGCAGGGAAGGTTTTAGCATTTATCAACCCATTAAGAAAACAAAGCCTCTCTCCATTAACTAATAGAGCTCTTCTTAAACAGCTCTACCATGGAAGGACATTAAGCTAACTGTTGATGAGCTCCAAAAAGCTTGTCTGCCTGTCATCTCCCACAGCACAGCCCATAGCCAGCATGTGGTCTGCTAGCTAATGCTGAGGTGTCTGCGTAAGGCAGAGGGAAGCGGGGAATAATCTCTGTTTCGCAGAGAGAAGCCAGGCAGAAGTTCTGTGCCTGCAAGTCTCTGTGGGAGCTCTGGCCAGGGAGCGGAGGGGAGGGGCCAGCCCTGTTCTGTAGCAGAGAGCTCTGCCTATCCCAGACAGCATGCCGGGATGCTGGGGGAGTCTGGTTTATCTTAAACCAGCAAGGGGTCTGACACAGACATTGCATAAACCAGTTTGACCCAAATCGGTTAAGTCTGATGCTATATTCAACCAAGTTTATCTCAAACTGGTTTCAGCCATTTTCAAACTGGTTCATGGAAACTGCCTCTGGAACACCTCCTCTCCCCCGCCACAAATGTCTGACTCCAGGGACATAGCAAGATTTCAGGAGGGGTATTAAAAATGTTCATTTATATTTAATAAGAACAAAAGGTTTCAAAGCGGGATAAAACCTTGTGCTTCACGGTATAAATGTTGACCTTTAAGGAATTTAAGAGGGGACAGATTATCTCACATCTACCAACTGTGAGCATCTGTGCACTTTGCACCCAAGTGGCTGGAGCTGGCTAGCGTAAGAGTTAGGGCCTTGGAACAGATGGACCTCAGGTGTGATCCAGGCTGATGACCCCTCTGCTCTAGCTCCCCATAATTGGAGAGTCTGGCCAGGTGTCTTAGCCTGAGCAATGCAAATGTATTCTCTCTGCAGGATCACATGGATACAAGCTGCTTCTTCACTTCCTGGTATAACCTCCTGTGTGGCAGCAGATAGTGGCCTTATTTCTCTTCAGAGGTGGCTACATTTCTGTGGTAGATAAGTGCTCAATAGTGCAGCTGTTATTACCTTGTGTCTAGCCCCTAACGTGATGATTGCAGGGAGTTTCTGGTTAAAATCTCTGCATAAATGTAAAACAATACATTAAAAAAGAAATGCCTTGCCTGCTATCATTAATCCTCTCCTGTGCTGTTGTTTATTATTTACCTTAAAGTACTTTTGGATATGCTGTCTGAATGTCTCCAAGGCTGCAGACAAATGTTCAATTAAAGGCAGATTGGCATCTGATCCATGATCCCAACAACCTTGCCTCCTACCATGCCACACATATATGAAGAACAGGCACAACTGTGGGATTGAGAATCAGATCTAAATCATGCCCTATTGCTAGAGACCTATGGAAATCACAACATCTGGCATTGCCCATGAAATCTGTGAAAAAAAACCTAACCGAAAATAAAATGCCCACTCCTCAGACGGAGCCAGCAGTTCTCATGGTGGTGCAGCTCATTTGTGTAGCCCTCTGGGGGGAAAGGGGACTGGGGGCTACTGGCATGAAGGCAGCCCAAAATGGCTGCCACCCATGCCTCTTGCTGCTGATTGGCTAGAGAACTGCCTGACATATGGCCCTACCCCACTCCACCAATCAACGGGATGGGCTGTATGATGAACAGGCACAACCAATTAGTGGTGAGGGGGCAGGGCCACTGTCCCTCAGTCAATTGGGCCCCTCAGCCAAAGGAGGCCCTGCCACAATACGCCTGTGAAAATGGTGGCCATCCCCATGATCTCGTGAAATCAACTGGCCATCTCCACGAGTTGGGTAAACCCCTACCTGTTGCCTGTGCAGAGGGAGCCCAGAATCATAATCTTAGGTTCCCACTACACTGGAAAGTAATAGGCCAAGTACTCAGTGCACCCTCTGTCTGGGAGCACTGATCAGCTGACCAGCACTGGCCACATGTTCAATTTAAGGCATAAGGGGAACTAGCCACAAAATGATTACACATATTTTATATAACAACTTTGTGGCTTATCCCATTTTATTACACCATTCATTGTATGCATGTGTGGCTTGGTCCCTACTTAAGATATGGTTAACTGGTTAATCACATCTTAAGTATAACATCTACCAGGGACCTGGATCACCACATGCCCTTCCATTCATGCCATGTTATCACTCTCACCTTTTTGGAACTTCTAAGCAAAGCAGGGCAAAGCTAGAATACACTGAGTCTGTACACCAGCACTCCCAGAGCTGGAACAGCAGCAATGAATGTGGAAGTAAAGTCCATTTCTATTAGATGCTGTCTGTAGTGAAGTGAAAGCAGTTTGGCCTAGGCAGTCACTGAGCAAAGGAAACCAACCTTCAATGAGGTCCTTGCCCCCGTGTCTGGGAGCAGGTCAGTCTTACAGTTCCATAGCATAGCTAGGTATGCTGCAGCTGAACAAGAAAGCAGCTCCAGATTCCTTCAGCATAGCTTTCTCAACGTTTGCTCTACCAGCTACCTTGTTCTGGGGAGAGAACCATTCAAAACAGAAGGCTGGTGTGGCCACTCCAGAACAGGGTGCCGTGTGTCCTGCCTGAGGCCAGTGGATATGAATGCTGTTGAGAGAACAGTACTGAGTTGGCTGGATAGAGACAAATCCTGCCTCTTCCTCCTGCTCCTCACAAGCCCTTTCCCATGTTCTGGGAGCTGCTCAGTAGGGCTGTGTGAAATTTGGCCAGCCATTTCATTTCAATGTTGTTTCAACTCGTTTCACGCTTGAAACAACAAAATCAAAATTAAACAAAGGGCTTTGAAACAGCCTTGAAATGAACAAGAGCAATTGAAATGTTTTGAAAGTTTTGAAATGTTTTGAGTTTCGAAGCTCAAGCTGGGCTTGCCTGCAGGGAAAGAGAAAGTAAGGAGAGAGGGGGAAAAGCGGGGGGAAGGACTCCTCTCATATTGACTATGTAGCTGGCCACTCACTCTGATCCTTCCCTGAGGTCCCTTCCAATCCCAGTGCTCTGGGGGAGGGATGGAAAAACAGCATAAAAGGGAGCATTATGTGAACTGGCCTGCTTTCATCCTTGGGGTCTGGCAGTTACTGAGCTGTGTGAGGAGTATTAGACAACAAAGGCTACTACTAGCATTGATTTGAATGATTTCCTACTTGCTCGCTTAGCCTAGCAAGCGGTGCTCCAGAATACTTTTTTCATTCTTATAGACCTTTTTATTTTATTATTATATTCATTGATTTATTCTTTTCAATTTTATAATTATATTGGATATTACACTATAGAATTTAATTTATGTACAAAGGGAGATGCATTTATATTTTATTTCTACACATTTATACTACATATGTTATAGAATTTATATAGGCACACAGATACATTTATACCTTGTGGCATAGACTACACACCTTACAGAATTTATAGGAACAGACATACATTTATACCTTGTAGCACAGATTATACACCTTACAGAATTTATGTAGGAACGCAAATACATGTATATATTTGTATAAAAGCAAGAAACTATGAAACACACCATGAAGCATGGTGGAAAGAAAGCTGGCAAGCCTGCAGGGAAGGGCAGAACAGTGGATCGAAGGAGAGGTGTAAGTTCCCCCCCACCCCAAACTGAGACACAGCCTCTTTCCTACAACTAGCAGGGATGAGTCTTCCACAAGCAGCAAGGACAGCCAGTGCCACTGCCTGTGCCAGAGACTGCATCCCCTCCAAGAGCACCAGCCATAACTCCCCACCACCACCACCAGCACCAACATGACAGTCTCCTCCACCTCCATTTCACTTCCCATCCTGAGCCTTCCAATGGCAGAGGAAGAGCTGGATCTGGATCTGAGTGCCCTAGCAAGGGAAATTCTGGGGAACAAGGGGGAATCAACTGAGTTTGTGCTCCACACCCCTCAAGTTTCCCCTAAAGCAAGGTCTCCTTCTCCAGAAGGCTCTTCAGAGGAGGTTGAGGTAGAGGTTGTGGAGGCAAGTGGCTCAATTGAGTCTGCTCCTCCTGTTGCTGTGCCTCTGCTCCAAAGCTCCCGTTCCCCCAGTGCAGAGGCAGGCCACCCTGTAACAGCGCGTAAAGGCAGACAGAAAGGGGGAGGCGTGTTGTAAGGGTGAGCGAGATCACCCAGAGCACTGAAGAGATGCTTGCTGTCCATAGCCAGCCCTTCTCCTTAGTTGAGTGGCCAGGGTTCAGGCAGCTCATGGCACTTGTGACCCCATCCTACCAATTGCCTGCATGCACCACCTTTAGCAGGACAGAGGTGCCCTCCCTGTATGAGGCATGCAGGGAGTACTTGATGGAGGAGCTGAGCAAGGCAGGGCTGCAGGTAGCCTTGCATTTCACCTCTGATATCTGGAACAGCTGGGGTGGTGATCATGCCCATCTCTCCCTCACAGGGCACTGGTGCAACCAGTCAGGCTGTCAGTGGGCTCTCCTTCAAGCCAAGGTGATGGATGAGTCCCACATGGCAACAAAGATCATGGGGATCGTGAACCGCATGGTGCAGGGGTGGCTCATTAGGCAGGATGAGCTCACCCACAGGTTCATGGTCACTGACAATAGGGCCAATATGGTCAAGGCCATCCATGATACCAACTTTGTTGGCATCTGCTGTGTGGCACAGAAGTTCCACCTCGTAATCAGAAACACCTTAGAGGGGAACAGGGCTGTCATGATGGCTCCAGCACCAGCAGCAAGCTCATTTCCAAATGCAGGAAAGTGGCAGGCTACTTCCATTGGAGCATCAAGGGGGGCAAAATGCTGCGGGACAAACAAGCAGGGCTGAATATCCTGCAGCACAAAATCATGCAGGATGTGGGGACTCGGTGGAACTCCACATACCTGATGCTTGAGAGGCTGGCGGAGCAACAGAAGGCCATCCATGAGATGGCCTTGTTCAGGGAGATTGGGATCAGCGGCCCCCTTAACTGAGTGGGATACCATCTCCCAGATCTTGGTGGTCCTCAAGCCCTTCCTCAAAGCCACTGAGACCCTCATCACTGGCAATGCCCTTAGCCAGGTGATCCCCATAGTGAGGGAACTTCAGGGCCAAATGGAGGCTTCCAGGGGATCAATGATCCTGGCTGGAGCAAGCTGCTGTCACCAGATGTCCAAGCACTGGTGAGGCAGCTGAAGGAAGGCATCAGGAAATGGTTTGATCCCTTGCAGTCTAGTACAGTCCATGTACTGGCCACCATGTGTGGCCTGAGGGTGAAGGGCAGCCCATGCAGCAGCCAAAGCCTGAATCAGTAGACGGAGGTGCTGGTGAAGAGAGTCAGGGAGGCAGAATGATGGAGGTGAGGAGACGGGGAAGAGGGGGATCCACTGTCCCATGCTAGCACACCAGCCAATCTCCTCCTCCAACGCAGGCACTACCAATGTGGGCCAAGGACATGGCTTCAATTGTGGGGTCCAGAGGCACCAGACCCCACTATCAGGTAGGTAGCAGTCAGGCCTTGGTGGCTGCCTATCTTACCGAGGATGTAAAGCCACTTCTGTGTAACCTCTTGGCCTACTGAGCAACCTGTAGCCAGATATAGCCAGATCTGGCCACGGTTGCTTGTGAACACCTGTCTTGGCCACCATCTAGTGTTCTGAGTGAAAGGGTGTTCAGCATCGCTGGGGCTGTAGTGACACCCCACCACACCTGCTTGGATGCTGGTTTGGTGCAGCAGCTGGTGTTCCTGAAGGTAAACCTCCTGCTGCTCCAGGTGCAGACGGAGTGAATGCCACACTCCTCACTCTGTCCACACATTTCTTTTTTTCCCCCATTTATTAAAAGCCATTTAATACCCTGCTGTCAGAGCTGGAAGGGGCACTCATTGCATCACCAACCAGCAGGGGAAGAACATGTCCATGCTGAGCTTCTGTTCCAGGACAAACTTGGGGTTTTGGGGAAGGAAGATGCCCCAGGTCCTGGGCATGACCACTAAAAGTGAACTCTGCCAGGGTTGGGGAGGCCTGGTGGGACTGCTGGCAGCACGGCAGCCCCAGGAAATGCCAGGACTGAGGATTCCCCTGGTGAAAGGTGAGTAGGAGGTGCCATAGCCTCCAGCTACCACACACATAGACTCTTGGCTGGGGAAAGCCCAGACCCATCACATCTTTGACAGATCTGAGACTTGTTGGTTGCAGTGGAGTTGTAAGGCTCCAGGTGCACTCAGCTTAGCTGCTTGGGATGCCAGCTTTCAGTTTGAAACACCCTTCATCAGGCTGAGGAAGCACCTGCAGTTGGTGTGTGTGCTGTTCCTGGATGGAAGGAATAGTAAAGAAGCCAGAGGCTGGCATGCCATGCAGGCAAGAAAGCCAGCCAGTGAAAATGGAAATGAAGGCATCAGGGTTTGAGAGACAAGCTGGGGTGGGGGTGGGGGAAGGGAGATGTAGCAGGTAAGTGGAGAGGTACCTGGGGAGGCAAATATCTGGCAGGTTGTAGACACTGGAATTCTGAAACACTATGTAGAGTGCATGAGTTTCTGTATCCAGGAGGTTGATGAAGTGAAGTTCATAGGCTCGTCTGTGAAAAGCAGTTTGTAAATTCCTTTTGAGGATCAGCCCTGAGATATTGGAGACAGGGAGTTGGGTGTTCTTGTCTTTGATAGATTTTTGGTGTGCGCTCATGCTGGTGCGCAGTCGTTTCTTGGTGTCTCCTATGTATTTAAGGGAAAAAAAACACACACACACACACACACAACAACAAACCCCAGTGTGAGCGGGTGGGGCCTAGGAGCAGCCATGAACTCCCTAGCGCCCTTCTACCGTCACTTCAGGTGGTCCAAGCACCCTCGAATCTCGCCCGCCACGACTTTGCTGTTTAATACATGTTTATGGGAGGCTGCCTTTATCCGCCTGGTGACTGGTAAGTGTGTCCTGCCCCTACTCCGTATGGGGTGCCGCTATATGTCCCCACCTTAGGGCTATGCGTGCCTTCTCTATCACCCTGGGCTCCTTACCCACCTGAGGGCTTGACTCTCCGCCGCCGCCCTGTCACCGGCACCCCTCGGGCCCGCTGCCCCGCTCCGGGGCCTGTGCCGCACCTCTCGTGCCTGCTGCCCCGATCTTGGGACCTTGCCCTCTCTAGGGCCCACGCCGCGCTTCCTGCGGCCATTGCCTAGCCTCTGGGCCTGCGCCACGCTCTCTGTGCGTGCTGTCTCTGCCCCCTCTGGGGCCTTGCCCTCTCTAGGGCCCACGCCACGCTCTCCGCAGCGGTTGCCCTCCTCCCGGGCCTGTACTGCGCTCTATGCTCTTGGGGCTCAGGTGGCCACCAACGTGCTCAGCCCCCTTGACCCTTCTCTGGGTCTTTTGCCTTCTGGGCAAACACCGCACCTCTCCCTGGCACAACCTGTGCCTCTCCAGCGCAACTGTAGTGCCCTGCTGGCACTGTGCCCTTACTGGGCACTGGGGACCCCCAAGCTACTGGGGAGCTCCCCTGAGGCCTCCTCACTCCCCTACAGCCTCACCCGGTCCTCTGGTGTAAACTATAACTGAGACTCAAGCCATCTGGCTGTAACATAAACACAGAGTCTCCGTACTCCAAACCATAAACTCCAAGCCCCCACTAGGGCTCTCAATCCTACCTCCTTTTAGGGTGTTCTTGTTCCCATGATCATCATCACAGCCAGCCAGCACAACAACAGCAGCATCCACCAGCTCAGGCTGCTCAGCTCTGCTACAGAACTCCCACTCCTGCAGCAGACAGAAGGGAACTACCACTAGGCCCAGGCCTCAGTTGTTATAAAGGGCCCGGCCCTGTCCCCTTCCAGTCACCTGACCGGCTGGTTGCCCTGGCAACCCACAGCTGCCCAGCCTTGATGATTGGCAGCTCTGACAACCCTCACCTGAGCTGCCCTGGTGACTGGCAGCTCGCCTCTTCTTCATCTCAGGCACGGAGCACCCCAGTGCCTCTGTGACACCCAGACTCACTGTTCCTGCTGGTGCGGGGTGTCCCCTGCTTCCTCACGCTGCTGTGCCCCATGGGGGGCTCTGCATGAGCCCCTGAAGCCTGAGGCCGCTGCAGGAGCGGTGAGTCTGGGGGCTTTTCTTGGTTGTTTTTTTTCTTAAAGGGCCAGAGCTGGTCCAGGTGGGGCACCCATGGTGGGGACTGTGGGAAAAGTACCTCTCTACTTTTACCTGTGCTGCTACATCCCCCATTTTGAAATGTCAAAACAGCATCAAAACAGCGAAAGAGTTTAGATGAAACAAAGTGGAACAGTAGTTTTAAAACAAAATGAAACTCAAAACAAAACACTGTCCTGTTGAAACGTCAAAATGGAACGGTACTGTTTCGCACAGCCCTACTGCTAAGGATTCTTCATGTTGCTACCAGCTCTTTGTACACTTCAAGTACAATGTGTGGTGCAGAAAGGACCCTCCTTTGAACAAGGAAACCCTGGGTGACTCAGAAATGACTGCCCCCTGGCTTCATATATAGCCAGGTAAGAGGGGTTGTGTGCTCCAGGTGTCCTTGACTCCTGAATATGGTGGCCATCATAGAGGACATTTAAGTTTTCTGCTACTCTGTCCTCTATTGATACAAAAACTGATGCCTTTACCCAACGCCTCTATTTTTGTCTTCAGGCCATCCTACTCCTGAAACATTCCCCTTGGGACAAAAGGTAGCCAAAGGTATACTAGAGCACACCTGAGCCCCAGCTAGGGACTGGGCAGCCACAACAATGGCAGAAGCCGATCTGCCCTTTTTTGAGATCTGGGCAGAGTGTGGCTCAGTCATGCTTCAAGATCAAGCCCAGTGTCTTACGAAAACCATTGGCATGGGGGAACTGACTGCACACAGCAAGGTCAGTGCCAGGTTCTTTGGGCATGTATACCTTGCCGTCTCATGCTACCATGGAGGGCTGCTCCTGAGCACACCCTCTCACCTACTCCAGACCTGGAAATACATTGCTGCAGCAGGTCTGGGGGTGCCATATGTGCCAACTGTCAGTCTGCCTCTCATTGACAGTGGCCACTTGGGATGCAACAGCAGCTTTGCTGCCACCTTTCTAGGTTCAGCATGTGTGAGCTGAGGGGGAGCATGCTCTACAGCACACTCCAGAGGAACCTGGCAATGCAACATACACATCAGCTAGGAGACTGGGCAATGGATTGATTAGAAAGGATAGCATAGTGCTTTGGGGTAGTAGTTCAGGCTTGGAAAGCCTGGGCTTAGCCCCAGGCTCTCTGACTAACTCCCTGGGTCAGTCCACTAACTCTAGCCTCTCTGTTACAGCCCCTTCCCACCCCTTGTGAATGGGGGCAGTAACACTGATCCTGCTCAGGGGTATGGCATACATACCAAGATAGTGAGGTGTGCAAATGCTGTGAGGATAGCAGCCCATCAAGCACTGTCAGCAGAAAGTAAAGCCATTTGAGGTGGCAGACAGTGGCAGCAAGGGAACAGGAGGGAGGAAGGGGAAAAGCGAGCAGCCCCATCTGCCATATAGACCCTGTCTCGCTAAAGGTGAGGGTCCCATAAGTCCCTAGCTTTATCCCAGGGATACATGGTAGACTCTTTCTGCCTGGTGAGGGACAACAACACTGGATAGTTCAATGATTCTTGAAGACAGCGACTATCTACGCAGCACTATTAATGGAGCTGAGATTAACATTCACTGGCAAGAAAACCCAAATACATCCATGCTGCATCTGTTCTGTGGGTCTGTGTGCAGCTCCAGTTGAAGCACAGCCTCCTCCCCTGGGAGCCCTGGGGATGTGCTCACTGCAACCACGTCAGCTGTTTGTAAAGGCTGCTAATGTCTTGGCTAACAAGCTCCCAGCTGAATGTCCTACGCGCACCTGAGGATGAAACTGGGCTGCCTTCACCTCCTCCCACTGCTGCCCTTTCCCCAGCTGCTGTCCTCTACACAAGCCTCCTCCCGACAGCAGTCCTTACAGATAGCCCAGGGCTCTGATACAGTGGATAAGGGACTTGAGCTGCAAGCTAGGTACTGTGTGAGCAATACTGGGGGAGGAAGCTGGGGGGTATGCAGGCATTATTGGAGACAGTGCTGGGGAGGAAAAGGTTATGAAGGTATTACTGGAGCTACTTGGGGGGGGTGAGACTGGGAGCTGCATGCACGTGAGCACAGCACTTGTAGGCTTATTCATGCTGGCTCTAATCTAGCTCCCATGATAGCAATGCAGTGCAGACAGGGGCAGTGATGGGCTACCTAATAGGGCTGTGCAAAACTTTGGGTGGTGAGTTGATTCAAAGGAGATTCAGCCTGATTTGGTGGCCAAATCTCCGAATCTGAATTGAATCAGGGAACCAATTCAAAGGTCCAAAATGAATCAAAGCTCTCTGAATCTTGGGAAAAGAAAGATTCAGAGAGCTTCGATGATTTGGACAGCCCCCGGTGGCTGCAGCAAAGAGCTGCAGCTGACTCCAGCTGGTAAGTACTAGAGGCAGGGCAGGAGAGGGGGGGAAGGGATCATGGGGGGACCCCTGCTAGGTCCCCAGCTTCCTGCCTGCTCCAACCCCCATGGCTGCCCGCCTCAGCTTGGTACTTTAAAGAAAAGCCCTGGTGCTCACTGGGTGCTGCTGGGCAGGGGGGGTGATCTCTGCTGCCCCACACTGCATGGGGGCTCTGCAACGAGCCCCCCCCCGCCATTTTCACCCAGCCCCCCCACGGGTGCCCCACCTGGACCAGCTCTGGCCCTTTAAGAAAAAAACAACCAAGAAAAGCCCCCGGACTCACCACTCCTGCAGCGGCCTCAGGCTTCAGGGGCTCGTGCAGAGCCCCCCATGAGGCACGGAGCAGCGTGAGGCAGCAGGGAACGCCCCGCACCGGCAGGAACAGTGAGTCTGGGGTTTGTTTGTTTTTTCCTTAAAGGGCCAAAGCTGGCCTGGGCAGGGCACCTGTGGTGGGGCTGGGGGAGGGGGGGTCAGGGGGCTCATGCAGAGCCCCCCCATGCAGCATGGAGCAGTGGGGGGCAGCATGGATTTGCCCCCTATCCAGCAGCACCTGGGCCTCTTTTTTTCACAAGCGCCAGGAGCTGGGGCATCCATTGCCAGGCTGCGAGAGAGGTCACGGTTGGGCCCGGCTTGGCTGATTTGGAGATTCGGCTGCTGCTGAATCTCTGAATCAGATTCAGCTGAATCAAATCAGGACAGTGATTCAAATCACCAAATCAAAGCACTGTCCCCCAGATCGGCCGAATCTGAAGCAAATACTAGCCGCTTCCCACAGACCTACTACCTAAGTGCAGTCACTAGGGGCCCTGGGGATGTAGTCATGTTCCTAGCCTATGCCACCAGCCTCTAATACTATGATGCCTCATGTCAGCTAAATTAAATATAGCAGAGAAATGTCTCCTCCAGCTACAGTCACACCTTCAGTGGCTGTGCAGGCATGCTCTGAGGGGGAATAGATAGGTCTGTTGTATGTATGCTTTGTTTGCAGCTGTATGAGTGTACTTGTTTCTAGGTGTATCTGACCATTCTTATCACTGAGATCAAGTATATCTGTATGTACATTTCTTGTTGCATGTAAGTATATCCCTTCTTGCTTTGCACAAGTTCACACATTAGTGTTTGTATGAACATGTACATGTATGCATTTACAGGTAACAAACTCCTTACTTGTTTCTGTATTGCACATAAAGGGCCCAGCGTCTAGTCTCCTTGAATACTAGGATCCCAAAAAGTATGTGCCAGTACCCAGCAAGTGGTAATTACTCTCTTGTGTGTATGTGAGAGAGTGTATGCAGACTACCCCGTGTCTGTACTTGTGAGTTTGCCGGTATTTGTGGGTGAGGATGGAGGCATAACAGTGCACCATGCCTGTGGGTGGTGCTGATACCCGATACAGATAAAAGTACAGGTTTGGGGCAGGGGGGTGTATGTTGGTATCCCAGGCTTGTGTGGGGGAATCCCAATACTTTGTTTCTCTGTCTAGGGTGTGGTTGATGGTTATGTATGGCTGTATGTGTTTGTAATGGCAGTAATGCTAGTATCCCATATTTGAGGGGACAGGTAACAAATACTCCATGTCTCTGTATACTTGCCTATGCCTCCTGTCTGCATGGAAGGGAGTGCTAGCACTCTCTCTCTGTTAAGGCGAAATGTGGTGGGGTAGGTGTCATTTCCCCACTGTCTGTGTGCATGCTGCTTTGTACCTGGTCCGGTTGTCTCTAAGATTTCTTACTTGCTAAAAAGATTCCCCATGGCAGCTCAAGTCTCCCTCAGCATAGTCCTGCCCTGGGATCCTGTTGGCCTTGGGAAATGTAGCATCTCTGTGCTAATGGCCCCAGCTCCTTGGCTTGGGAGTGAGGGGAGCCTGAGCCAGGCTGCCGCAGACTTTAAAGGCCAGCACTTTAATAAAACACTGCAGGATTGTGAGAGATAAAAATAACCCCCTTGCCTGCCTCCTACATGGCAAAGCTTCTGAAAAAGCTGCACCTTGCATCCCAGGCCCAGGTGGTTATTTTTAGGTCCATCATCTCAAGCTTCCCTGGTTGGCCACTTTATAAATAACTCATCCCTTTATCAGGTTCCACTTCAAGCAAGCTGCTTAATATTCTAGCATAAATGCCAGGCCAAGCTGGCAAATTAATTGTTTTGCCTGCAGCTACTCACTCTTGCCCTGCCTGTGCACCACAGCCTAGTGCAGACCAGAGACAGCTGTCTTCTTCTGGGTACTGAAGCTGGACCTGCTACTCCAATGCCACATCTTCACCGGTTCCTGCCCTGACTTATTTCACCCCACCCTGTACCCTGCCAACCTCATCCCACCTGCAGCCTGATTCCAGCCCTTACTGTCAACCAAGACCCCACTCCCACTCACCCCTGGGCTTCAGTCCCAATTCTCAGCTGGCCTCCAACTCCATATCATTCCTCTAGGCCCAGATCTTACCTGACTTGTGTGTCACTCACTCCATCCTTACCCACCCCAGCACTCTCATTCCACTTGTCCTAACCCTGACTCTCACCCACTATCCTCAACTCCCACCCCACCAACACAGACAATGACCCTCTGATTCGCACCTTATCAGGAGAATGGATGTAGCTGGGCTCTGAAGCCAGCTACACACCAGGGCCTAGCATCTCAAATCCAGCCCCACCCTTGCCCCAAATTTAGAGCTTAACCTTGCCCTGAGCCAGCCTGTGACATTCCTTGAAATTCCAGCCTTCTGCTGCAGACTGAATGTTTTGACTCTTCCCTCTTCCTCCAGTTTCTGACCTCTTCCTGCCCAGAGCAGTCCTCAGGGGTCCCTGAACTTTGCTTACCTGAAGAACCCTCCTGGCATAAGCCCTGACTCCCTTTGTAGAGCCTGATGCCCATTGACTTCTTGTGCCTTGGTTGTGGCCCTGAGCCTTACCCTACTCCTTAAATCCTCACCATGCAGCACTGAGAGCACCCTGAAAATACCTATGTCACTATGGGTGAGGGCAGGCAAGGGCTGACTGTACCACTGCAGACCCCTGCAGCCCAGACCCACAGAGACAGCTTCTTTGTCCCAGTGCTGGTTCCAAGCACATCTTTGCCATTTTAACTCCTCACTCCAAACAGAAGATCCTCACTGCAGCATCTAATGTTAAGGCAGGGCTGAGGGTGAAGGAGATGCCAGCCCACCCCGGTTGTGTCCCATGTTGGTGTTATGCTGCTGGTGAGACACTGGGGAGGGGCTGGGTGTGGTGCTTTAATTGCCCAGGTAGGGCAGGAACACATTTGAAGCATGACAGCTCTTCTCTTGCATTGAACAGGAGCCAATTAATCTAATTAAAGTGGTTGCTGGCTTGTTATCTTTGCACAGCTCCATGAGGCAGTGAAGGCTCCTCATCTTCTCAGCACCCCCACTTAGACAGGAATGTGTATGTGTGCGCGTGCGAGTGTGCGTGCAGGATAGGGAGCAGGGCTCTCACCACATCAATATGCTTCCAGCTGTTTCTTCAATTAGATTGGATTCTGTGAGGCAGGCCCAGCTTGGCCACTGTGTAATTAATGCCACAGAGGAGACTGGCTGACTCAGCCTTCATTGCCTGGTGGAGGATTGGTTTAGAGAAAGTGGCTCCCTGGAGTAAGCAGGAGCCATTTTGTTATGTAGAGGCTGGGTGTGAATTCCTGTGCAATGCCCCGCACAGCCCCACACTGCACACTACAGTCCACACTGCATCTCGCATGACCACATACAGCACACCGCACAGCCCACAGGGCATGCAGGCCAGTGTGTATGAAGCAGTGAGCAGCTTAGATGCCCCTCTCAGCAGCCTGTCAGTTGGACTGACACCTCTTCCCTTTCCCCACTTGCTGCCTCCCAGGCTCCCCCTCCATAACTGCAGCCCTCTGACCTGAAGGTCAGCGTCAGTAAATTGGTACTTTACAACACTCTGCATGCTTGAGAGCCTCCACAGACATTAACTAATTAGCACTCCCAGCAGCCCTGGGAGGACAGCATCATTATCCTCTTTGAATGGAGGGAAACAGAGAGAGGAGGGGCCAACCAGCAAAGCCAGAACTCTAATATAATAAAAGGCTTAGTCGGTCTGTCTGTCCGTCACACTCCAGGCCAAGTGCGCATGCGCCACTGAGACAACAGGCGCCAGTTGGCTGGGTGGCCTGGCCTGTGTGGCTGAACACGCCCCAGGCACCCAAGCAACAGGGCTTCCCTCCCTCCTCCCTGCCTGAGGGTGCAGCAGGGGATGACCGTGGCGGTGCCCCCCCACTGCCCAGCCCCACCGCCCCCCAGAACAGCTGGCAGGGAGGGGAAGGTAGCAGCCAGGGATGGAGGGAAGGGGTGGGGCTGAGGGAAGGTAGGCTGGAGCTGGGCCCACCAGGAGTGCCACGCAGCACTGTGCCTTGGGGGAGGTGGTGTGCAGGGAGGGAGGGGAACGGGTGGAGGAAGCTGGCAGGCACAGCCTGGGCAGACCTGGAGGATGGGGGAGAACGGTGCCAGACCTGAAGTGGCAGGGGAGGGGGGAAGCCAGACCCAAAGTGGTGAGGGAGGAGCGAGTGGGTCCAGACCAAAGCGGCAAAGGGTGGAGGAGTAGGCCTGGAATGGAGGCGGCGGGGGTGGGGACCTGGGCCAAAGCAACAGTGTGGGGGGCTGGGCCAACGACACAGGCCAATGTTCCCCCTCCCCCCCAGTCATTCTTGACAGTCCTGCTAGTCCTTCATATTAGGCCCCACTCTGACCATTAGGTAATGCTGCCAGTTGTATTTGGGGCTGAGGGGGAATAACTGGAGAAGCACTTGTGCTTGTGTGGCTCAAAATGGACTCTATGCATGGTACCAAGGATTGGGACCTCTGCTCAGCCAGTGCACAGCTGCAGGTTTGCCCCTCTCAAACACTGCTTCCTAATTTTCCTAGTCTCTTGTCCTATTCTTTCAGCTTGTTCCTCCACTATACCCCAAAGTCTGATTTCTCATCTCACTTTGACTGGCTGCTGTAGAATTCCTCCTGATTTATATCTTCATCAACCCAAGAGTTTCTGGGTACCAATCAAAGAAGCACAGAGGAAGGGCAGCATCTTTTAGGCTGAGGAAAGAAGCTACTAGGTCCCCTCCCTCTAGCATTTCTCCACAGCGGTTGCAGGACTGAGGCATTCCAGATTCCTTTGCTCTTTCCCCCTAGAGCTCTGAGCACAACCCCTTCTTGGCCTGAATGCAGGTATGAGAAGTTCCTGCCACCTTCTGACTCAGAGCACTTACCTGTCTCACTAATTCTGAAACCCAGTGATACCAGTGTAAATTAACATGATTAGGGCTCCATTCCCTCCACCTGGAGGGAGTTTCCTCTGAATCCTTCCTTGTAGGGTTAAATATATGCTCCCTCTAGGCAGCTGGGGCTCTTGTGTCCCTACCCTAGAAATCCTGAGATCTTGTGGAATGCCCAGGGGGGCTGAGCAAATGCAACCTGCCCAGCCAGGACAGCCTGACTACAGGCTTGGCAGACTGCTCCTTGAGTTGTAGATCCCATTGAAGTTTAAATAATCTACCCAGGTCTGCAGACTCCTGTACAGGCCAAGAAGGTGGGTGTCTATACTGCACCATATCTGGAGCTGTCTGCCTGATGTATCCTAGGAGTACTAAGGCATGAAGGTAATACCTGGGGAAAGGCACATTCTGGAAGAGGGAAAGAGGTAAGAGGAAAAAGCATCAGAACAAAAGTCAAAGGTGAGCTGTGAAACATGAGTACTGCAGTGAGGTCAGCCCAGTGCTCAGATGCTAGAAATCAGTCCCTACTGCCATGGGCAGGTGCAGCCAAGCAGTTCCCTCTGCACTGCAGAATGGCACAAGGACAGATGGACCACAAAACATAGGGCCAAATCTCTGCTCTTCCTAACAAGCCCAGAGATCTTTATGACATGCACATACCACAATCTGAAGGATACTGACTTAACCAGTCACCCCAGGCCTGACTGGATTTTGTTGCTTCAGGCCTTCCCACTTCTCAGTTCAACATTGCTCAACATCATTTTATTTCTGAGGCTGCCTTGTTGCCCTTTGCCCTTGATGAGCCCTGCAATGAGTTTCTGAACAACAGTAAGTGGAGCCAGGCAGAATACACACACCCCTCCAGAGAGCAGGGACCAGCCGCTCTGGTCATGAGCTGTGCACAACCTTATTGACTGCAGACCACTGTTTTATAACCCTGACCCACATTGGAAGAGTGAGGCCAAGAGAAATTTTAACTCTTTCCAGCTCTCCTGAATGTCACAAGATCCTTTCCCAAAAACATATCAAAGGATTCCAGACACATACCTGGAAAAGTAATGCAGGAGTAGGGATAGCAGTACTCCCAGACTGTCCTGAAAGCAAGTGGTAGTGCAGAGAGAGTGAAGAGCATCGGAAATGCATGAGGGTTTCAGAGGTCCTGCAGTCCACAACACATCAGGGGAGAATAAAAAAGGTCTGTGACCTGCTGGCTAAATAATCTCAGATGGCAAAAATCCAGATACAAAGAGCCAGCAGTTCATGGGATTCATGCTTAGCCTTGTGAAAATGCCTAACATGCTTTATTAGCATCACTAATGCAGAGACTCCTGGGCAGGAGCACAGAAACTTTAGTGCCAACATCTAACAAGCTTCTTGAGCCAAAGACAGCCCTGAAGTAGTTATAAGCTATGCTCCAGGAAACTCAAATGGAAGGAGCACTCTGTGTGCGCCAGGCAATTTCCCTGGCTACAGCTATCCATCTGCACAAGCACCCCTGAGTCAATCCTAGAGGAGACAGGCATCCACACAAAACCAAGGAGGGTGCTGACCCTCCATTGATCCAGGACATCCAGTATGCTGATGACAGATGGAAGTACCTGTGCCCCAAAGTTACTTACAAAAAGTTTGCCAGGAAGGGCAAACAGTAGCTGAACAGGCTATGGTAGCAGAATCTCCTCTAAGGACAAATGCTGGCTCTATGAACAGGGCCAGAGAGGGTCATAAATGGTCATTACTGGGGATCCTGGTTTTCTCTGAAAAAAAACCACATGTAAATTCTCTAATAAAAACCACAAATTCTCTGATTAAACCCCCCAAATCCATAATTAAAATGAAACACCATAGGGATCAATTAAACATGTTGTTTTATTGATATATTTACAATTTTAAAGCTATTGGGAAACCTACCAATACCTCAATCACTATAATAAAATTAATTCTAAATACTTATAAATGTTGGTCTTTGATTTTGGGATTTTTATCATGGAAAATTAGAGCTCTCCCTGCCCCCTTAGCTCACAGAACCCAGGTCCAGGCACTTCATTCACAAAACACATGCCCCCCAACCCTGCTGGTGCCCCTCACCCCCACCCACAGCTCCCAGCCCTGCCAGAGGGGACCCCCAGCTGCCAGGGCTACAAGGCCAGGGACCTGGATCCACAGCCCCCTGCTCCCCACAACAACACTGGAGCCCTGGCTGCCACCTGCAGGAGGCGGCAGTTGCTACAGCGTAGCAGAGCCGGGAGCCTGGCACACCCCACCCCCCGCCGCTAATGGGCTGGAGCAGAGCCTGTGGTGCAGGCAGCGGCAGGCTACCTGCCACGATGCGCATTCCTGGGGGACAGGCCCTGGCTCCCTACTGTTCTGTGCCTGGCTCCCTACTGCTGTGCGCATTCCTGGGGGCAGCACCCTTGCCCCCCAGATTTGTGTGCAGGGTAGGGGCAGGTGTGTGCTGCCTGCTGCGGGCTTGGGCTCTCCGCCCTACTGCCCTCCCCTGGGGCCTCCGCAGCCCAGTGGGTGGGACCCAGCACATCAGGGCAGAATGGGGCTGGGAGGGGAAGCTCATTGCCACTGCTGCGAGCTCTGCGCTGCCCTAGCGACATGCTCTCTGCCCGCCCTGCAGCAGTGAGGAGCACAACTCCACACTACCCCCCTCCCCCCCCCTGCTGCTGGGGCAGACAGGGGGCACATCACCAGGGCAGCGCAGCAACCAGGGGCTTCTCCACCCGCTCTGCTCTGCCACACCAGGTACCACCCACTGGGCTGCAGAGGCCCTGGGGCAAGGCAGCAGGGTGGGGATCCCAAGCCCCACAGATCTGTCCTCCCAGGAGTGTACACAGGAGCAGGAAACCATCCCCCCTCGCTGCTGCAGCAGTGGGGCACCATAGCCCCTGAGGCAGAGCAGGGCAGGGAGCAGAGTTAGTTTCCCCTCTACCCCACTGGTAGCCAGATGGCTTCCTGCTCGGAATAGGCCCCCAGCTGTCCCCTCTGCTGGAGTCTGGAGGAATAACCCCATCTCTGACCCTGTCCCAAGGGCCCTGCCTGGCTGTGCTCCCCCCCCCCGCACTGCAGTGGAGGAGCGGAGCCCTTAGTGGGGGTGGCAGCCCCTGTCACACTGTGGGGAAGCGCAAGCCCCTTTCTGGTGAGGGGCTGTGCTGTGGGCTCAGGCTGCGCGTGGCAGCGCCAGGGTGTGGGGCCAGAGCCCTTGCAACCCCCACAGCACCACTGCACTCCACAGCCGGTCTGCTGGCCCAACAGCGCAGCCCTACCTGGGAGGCCATGACAGGCTCCTCCTACCTGTCGGGCACTCACCGCTCAATGCTCTAGTTGCTGGGTGGGGGCAAGACCAGCTCCCGCAGCTCATTCTGTGCCTGGGCAAGCTACTGAGGGGGCTTATTTGGCCCCCCATTACTCCCCCGAGCTTCAGCTGTGGCCTGGCCAGGCAGACCTCATGGCCAGCAGCTAAATAAGCCCCTTCTTGCTGGGAGGGGGCTTGCCCCAAGCACAGAGGGGTCACTTGCACTGCAGCAGTGTGGAGGGGGCATGGCCAGGCAGGGCCCCTGGGGGGGGCGGGCAGGGATGGGGTTATTCCTCTGGCCTCCAGTGGAGGGGACAGCTAGGGGCCTATTCCAAGCAGGGAGCCACCTGGCTGCCAGTGGGGTAGAGGGGAAACTAAGTCTGCTCCCTGCACCACTCTGTCTCAGGGGCCATGGTGCCCCCCGCTGCAGCACCGAGGGGGGAGTGCGGGCAGACCTGGCCCAGGTCCCTGCCGGTGGCACCGGGAGGGGGAATTAAAACCCTCTCTGGCCAGTTCAGCCTGGGTTGGCCATGCCCCCACAGCACAGCTTCCCTGCAGCGGAGGGCTGGCTCTAGCACCCCCTGGTGCCGAGCAACTGCAGGCATATGGCCGCATTGCCTCAGTCCGGAGAGCATGTTTGTCCTGTTTCAAACCCGTTCAGCCTAGGCAGGTTAGACTAGCCTGTAAAGGTTGAATCAGTTCAGGCTCCAGCTTTTTGAATGTCTGTCCATAATCTTGATGAGAGCTGCTCAGAGTAGGAGCAGACAACATGGAGAGGGTCCAGAGGAGGCCACTCGCATGATCAGGGGACAGCAGGGCAGGCCCTATTAGGAGAGACTACGGGACCTGAACCTGTTCAGCCTCCACAAGAGAAGGCTGAGGTGAGACCTGGTGGCCATTTACAAACTAGTCAGAGGGGATCAGCAGGCATTGGGGAAGTCCCTGTTCCCCCGAGCACTACCAGGAGTGACCAGGAATAACGGTCACAAGCTGGCAGAGGGTAGATTTAGGCTAGCTATCAGGAGGCGCTACTTCACGGTCAGGGCAGCTGGTATCTGGAACCAACTTCCAAGAGAAGTGGTGCTGGCTCCTACCCCAGGGGTCTTTAAGAGGAGGTTAGATGTACATCTTGCTGGGGTCATTTGACCCCAGTACTCTTTCCTGCCATGGCAGGGGGTCGGACTCTATGATCTGCTCAGGTCCCTTCCGACCCTAAAAACTACAAAACCATGAAACTGGTGGGCTGTGGAGATGGGAAGGGGTGTAAGCATTTGTTGAGAGATTTGAACCAAGTTTTGGAAAAGCCAGAATAATCTGCAAAGACCTGCAACTGGCAAAATTACAGATGAGGACTGGGAGGAAGGAAAAGAGTTAAGAAACTGCAGCTCATGAGATTAGCTTGGAAGAGAATATGGAGGACAGGTGTGAGAAGAAATGAGCCAAGTACAAAATATGGCTTTGAAACTGACCCAGATATCTGAGATAACTGTGGGAGCCATAGGTATGAAAATGCATGCTGAGATTGTCCTGCTTTTGGGCAAGAGTGCAGAGTCCATCTCAATTACAATCAATTTGCCAGATGGTACAGGCCAAAGCAGACTGTACCTGCAGTAAAGGAAAATCCTGCTAAATCCACCGAGGAGCCTTCAAGTATTGATTTCAGGGGGCAGAAGCCACAGACTCTGGAGGATCACAGGAACACTAGTTAAGCAGAGCATGGACAACACCTTTCCAGTGAACTAAGCACCACTGAATCAGCAACCGAGGCCAAAAGGGAGCTTCTGCACTTCAGCTTGAATGATACAGACACAGTTCAGAGGTCTCTTGGCAGGGAGCCCATCCTCAGGGGGAAATGTTACTCTTCCTCAACAGTGGAGATAGATAATAGGAGAAGAAAACGATCTTAAATAAGATTTTGTTGTGTCTGAGGAAATAAGAAACAGGAACAGGAGGCCCTTCTCAGACACCCGAGAAGCAACTCCACCCTGCAGAAAAAGGAAACTGAGGATGATCTGGTGTGACTATTATTAAGCCTGCATAATAATTATAATGGCTTAGTTTATATGGTTCAGAGCATGCGTGTTCTGTTGTGCTATTGTGGTTAAATTAAGCAGACTTCTGTAGCTCATGGCACACAAGGAGCACTGCTGGTAATATGTCTGGTTGCCTTTGGTTATATAACCCACTGACCAGAAGCCCACGTAAAAGCCTTCAGTGTAAGCCCAGAATAAGACTCAAACTCACACCTCTGTGTAGAACAAAACACCTTAACTTCTATCACAGCATGCCTTTCTCATGGCTCAGTTTTTGATGACCATCAGCTGAGAAGTAGGCACAGCCCCACTGCCAAAGAAAGATGGCAACTGGAGACCTGAAGTGTATACTGGCAAAGCTGGCAAAGACCCAGTATATCACCATTGTCAGTCCCAAATGTCCAGAAATCACAAATCTGGACCCACACATTCATGAGATCAGTTGAAAAAATTGTGAGATTTTGAAAATTAAAGTCTGGGGTGTCTGAGCCACCATGGCATGCTTGGGTTTAATTGTCAAATTTATGGCCACACCACAAGGACCAGAACCTTATTTCTGAAGTTGAGATTCTCAGCTAACCTGACCCCAGGAGCTGGGAATTTAAGGAAAGCGCTTAGTAAAATGAGACTCCAAATAAAGTCAAGCAATCATTTAATTCTAGATTGTAGTAGTTTGGTAAGCACACAGCCTTTGATACAAGCTGTCACCTTCTGAGCCCGGATCTCTGAGTCAGCATCTTGCACTCTGCTGCATCTCTACTCCCCACCACCCTCACTAGTTCCTACACTCCACCCTTGCCCTGCTGCATGGGCATGTGGCTGATGGCTAAATGACTCTCAGCATCTGGGCTGAAACCCAGAAGAGCCCAGGGAGTGCACCCTCAAACAGTTATCAGCTTCCCCTCCACATTGAGATCACTGCAATGTGGAGGGGCTTCTGTTCCCAGATCTCCCTACTCCTTACTCACAGAACAGGGAGGAAATGGCCCACATGGCCAGTGCCCCTTCAGCCTGCTGGGGTTAACCATGAAGCCTCCATGAATGCCTGCTTTGGGGACTGGCACAAAGGTGATGAAAATTCCTAGTTGTTGACAACCCCTTGACTACCCCTGTCTCTTCAGAGCTTTGGTGCCCAGATGGGATAAGCAATCATGCCTGCATCTCCTGGGCAGATTCCCATACATGCTCACCCAGCACCCTGGCTAGTAAGCTACCATCTGAATACCAGACATAGAGAATGAATCCTGCTCTTGGGGATCCCCTCCAGTGACTTTTGCCATCGGGGCTGCAGTGCCCCTGGCTCCAGGTAGGAACTTGTCACTGTACTGGGCCCAGAAGAAGCATACTGAAGGAGATAGGGATGGTGGGGACCCAAGGAAGACTAGGGAAAACTATTCCAAGCCTTTACCACAGAGTTCTCCTGTCCCCTTTCTAGATTGCCCCAGGTGCCCCCAACACCAGCAGACCGAGTCCCTCTCACTCCTCTGAGCTCACCAGTCTACCTTGGATTCCCTGAAGTGAATCTCTGGGTAGGAGTGGACCCTGCCTCCCCCACTCTTGCCCCAAGGCCCTGTGTGGATCTGTGCTGTACTCATAGGTGGTGGCTCTGCAGGAGAGCCCAGGGAGCACAGGTGGCAGCGTATTGGGCAGTTGGGGCTGTTTGTGCAGAAGCCTTCATCCTGCAACAGACAGGGCACCTCCACTTTCAGGGCTTGGGATGCCTGCACCTGAGAGCATGATCAGTGCCTCATTTTCAGCTCAATGGAGTTTCCATCTGACATGCATCTGAGCCCATACAGCAGAGATGCTCTAACTCTAACAGGTTGCTTTGCTCCCTGTTCTTCTGCTATCATCTTGCCCACCCTGCCTGGAGCAGGCTGGACAGAGTACATACAGTGCCCAGCGCATTGGCAGAGGAAGCTGTGCTAGCATGAGAGGAGGCAAAGGTCCCAGGCTGCCTCCTTTGCCTCAAGTGATGGGTCCTGTGGGGCATGTGACCCTCCTGGGTACCCAGACCTGACTGACACAGAAACAAAGGAACTGTATGATCCACTGAGAACTGGGCAAGCAGCAAAGGCCCATGCAGGGATCTGAATTTGCAGCACTTTGGTACTGGGTCCTGCTCTGATTCTGCCCTGCCAGGGAGCTACTGAGATCTGGCTATACTCCATGTTCTGATGAACACAGTGCTTTGTTTCTCAGCGACAGGAGCAGATCCTGTGGAGAGAGCAAGGCCGCGTCATGAAAACTAATTATGAGCCAGGGAAAGGGAGGAGGCCTTTTTGCACAGGTGTTAGGCAGCAGGGCGCTGACAGAGTCACACTGGCTAATTAGGTGCCCTGCTGGCCTCTAATGAGAACAAATGAGAGGCCAGCCCATGTAGGGAAGGGCTGTGGTATGCAGCCACCATCCCAGGCTCCTGCTTGGTAATTAGCCTGCTATGGGCTCTGGAACCTCTGGAGCAATTGACTGCTCTCACCTAGATGAGGTGAGCACCAGCGGCAGAGGGTGATGAGTCAGCAAGAGGAGGTTGCACAGGGCTAGAACTCTGCCCTGAGGAGCAAGTGGACATGTCCATAGAAGCTGAGTCCCAGGTAAGTACAGCACTGGCAGCAGGAGACCTGGCATTACGGAATGGCCTGTATTCTCCATGCACTGGCTACTAGCTGGCTGTGACCACTGTGCCCTTCCCCCCCCGCCTCCCCCCCCAACCTAATACACTAGCCCAGGACTCATCCATGATGTCTGGTAGCCAAGCTGGATGCCCTACCACCATGCAACTTACATGGTGCAGCTTGTCCATGTTCTCCCATTGTCACTGGCAGCATTGATTTTTCTATAAGGTGAGAAAGCTGTCTTTCCCCTAGCTCTCAGTGTGCCATTTGCTGTGGTCTGTCCCCTTAATGACACAGCTCCTTTGTTCTGCCCCAAGTACAATACTAGCTCCCAGCTTTGCTTCAAGCTCAGGACTTGGAGGGCCTTGGCACATTTACCATGTGCTGCCCAACTCCTCTATGAATCAAAACCTTTTCAAGCATTATTCCATTTCTTCTCTGCTCCCAGTAGGAGTCTTCCCAGCAGGTGTGGAGAAATCAGCCATATAAGCACTGTACAAGAGGTCCCAGAACTGATTAGGTCTGCTCTTGCTTGCCCTGGGGCTTACTGTAGGCCATTTATTCTGTGGAGCCTCAGGGGCATTCTCAGAAGGGTGATGTCAGGGCCCATTAGCTAGTATTGCAAATACTTGAAAGACCTGAATGTTCTTTTGGTCCTTTAAAGAATGTTCTTGCTAATTGAAAATAAGCAATGAGTTGAGGATGTTTGTATAGAGGCATCTCATGGGGATCAGTTCCGTTTATCAATGATCTGAAAATAAGTAAGAGGCAAGAATTTTTGTGGGGGCTATCTTTTATTGGACTAACCATATAATTGGGAGGGACATAGTGTTTGCTGATGACATAAAGCTTAGTGGAATGGTAAATATGATACAGAGCCAGCCAGCTACTTACATGAAGCAAGCATGAATTCTAAGAAATGCAAAGGGAAAGCCATACCTCCAGGAAGAATGTAGGTTCCACTTACTGGACAGAAGACTACACAGTGAAGTCAAAAGGTACATAAGAGTCATGCACATATGGTACATCTAAGAGAAATGTAGTCCTGGATGGATAAATGAAGTTAGTAAATAGAAGAGGTGATACTCCCCCTCTGTGCGACACTGGTCCAGCCTCAATTGGAGTACTGTGTACAGTTCTGGGCACCGCACTATAAGAAGGATGTGGCCTGCCTTGAGAGGGTTCAGAGGAGGGCCACCCACTTTGTTGGAGGGCAACAGGGCAGGCCCTATGAGGAGAAGCTGAGGGACCTGAACCTGTTCAACCTCAGCAAGCGGAGGCTGAGGTGGGGATTTGGTGGCTGCCTACAAACTCGTTAGGGAAGATCAGCAGCAAATAGGAAGGGCCATATTCTCCCCAGCAGCACCTGGGGTGACGAGGAACAATGGCCAGAAGCTGCTGGAGAATAGGTTCAGGTTAGAGATTAGGAGGCACTATTTCACTGTTAGGGTAGCTACGATCTGGAACCAACTTCTTAGGGAAGTGGTCCTCGCTCCCACCTTGGGTAAATTAAAAAAGAAGTTGAATAAACACCTGTCTGGGGTCATGTGATCCCAGCATGTGCTCCAACCAGTGGCAGAGGGTTAGAGTAGATGATCTATTCAGGTCCCTTCTGACCCCTAACTACTATGAAACTATGACGTAGGAAATGGCATTACCTCTGTATATGGTACTGGTGAGACCCTTACTGGTACTCTTTCCAATTCTGATGTCTATGCTCCAAAAATAATACTGAAGAGTGTCTGAGAACAAGCTACAAGAACAATTCTGTCTGACCCTGTCTTGCTGTGAAAGGTGCTCAGCCCATTTAGAGGAAGGTGGAAAGGAGGGTGAGAGATGGTGTTGTGATGGCCAGTAAGTACCTCATATGTGAAAACTCTCCTGAAAGTTTGGGACTCCCCAAAGCACCCCTACAGTGGTTCTTAGACCACTGTAGTGGGAAGTCTAGGGAGCTTCCGGACTCCCCAGTCTAGCAAAAGGCGAAATGAGCTCTGGTAGCTAGAACAGAAGATGAAGCTAGAAAATTTAAAGAGGAATTATATGCAAAATTTTAACAGTGAGCAACTTGATTATTTAACAGTTGTCCTAAGGACCACAAAAGTTCCTTCACTGGTTGGAGTCTTATCAAAACAGGTGTCTTTTCCAAAGGGATTTCCTAGCCAAGCCCCACATTCTGGTTTGGATATCACAGCCATGTACGCTAAGGTTCCATTTGGTTTTCATGAATACTAGGGGCAGAATCTTATTTCACTTTATGCATTCAAATGGCACTTTCTCAGCTGAGTAACTAACACACAATGTGCAACCCTAGTGCACATGTGTATTCCTGCACATCCACATCACATAGCTATGCACCAGGCTGTGCTCTGGCTGTACAGATATGCATCTATGTACACATACCTGTATATGAGTCCTGAAATTGTTCTCGGCAAGAAAAAAAAGGATAAGCCTCCTATCTTCCAGTCTAATGGTTAAGATGTTTGCCCAGGAAACAGGAAATGCAGATTACAGCCCTACCACTCCAAGGGGTTTTAGAGCCTGTATGTCTCCACTTCCTATCCCAGCACTCTAAGCACCAGCCCACAGGCTAGGCATTATTTAGCATCCTCTCCAGCCTTCCACTTGAAGCTGGCCCACTCTACCTTGTTGCTATTGGAATAAGAATGGATAAAGAGATGTTTCTATCCCATTTGGAGTGGGGGCCTAATATAGAACCCAGGGCCCCTTCTCAGATGAGCAGCTATCTAACTGAGCCACACTCCCTCTGGTTTGCATGGTTCTTCAACAGTGGAAACTGCCAGTGGGAGAGAAACAGGGGAAAAACCTTGG
The DNA here is from genome assembly GCF_052110815.1 of Crocodylus siamensis. NCBI lineage: Eukaryota > Metazoa > Chordata > Crocodylia > Crocodylidae > Crocodylus > Crocodylus siamensis. Next base: position 38,883,504 of record NC_143404.1, on the reverse strand, counting down.
TCAAACCCTGTTCACTCTTCCTTTCAGCATCCACTCTCTGTTGCTGTGTGACACAGGCCTATTTGTTGCTTTAGAGGGATCGTGGGCCATTGTCCACTAAGAAATGCTATAAACTTCCTACAAAAAAGGAGGCTACTAGGAAAGCAACAATTAATTGCTTGGGACAACTAAAAACATAACGGGGATGGGAGTGGAGGTCAAAGGTCTATAAGCAGTGCACCAAAAAGGAATGCCGAGCAGAGCACATTGAACAGTGTCCGCTGGTCCTCAAATGAGTCCAAAGAACCAGTGGATACTGCCCAATGAAATTCTTCCTGAAAACAGGATTAGATCAAGAACAGGCAAGCAGCCCCACAGTCCACAGGGGTGCTCCTGACCACAGCCTCCTTCCTGGTGAGACAGATGGTGAGTTTAGCCAGGGCCAGAAGGAGGTTGACCAGGAGGCAGATATGGACATTGAGGCTAGGGACAGACATTCAAAAAACCTAAGCCCGAATTGATTCAATCTTTCCAGGTTAGTCTAATCTGGCTGGGTTGAACTGGTTTGTAACTGCACAAACATCCCAGAAATGCAGGCACATGCCTATGGTGGCTCAAGCCAGAAGTTGGGGGGCCTTACAGCAGCCCTCCCTTCCCTTCCACAGTACAGAGCTGGGGGCAGGGTATGGCCAGACCCCAAAAAGGTGCTTTGAGTACCCCAATGGGGAATTGGTAACAGTGTTTATCACCCCATAAAAACAACACAGGGACATTACCAACTACCTGTTGATTCTGCTTGTTGATTTAGCAGGGACCATAGTCAGCATGTGGTCTGCTAGCTAATACACAGACACCTCCTCAGCAAGGCAGAGGGGAGGGGGGGATTCCTGCTTAGCAGGGAGTGGTGAGGGGGAGTGGGGAAGCAGCCTACAGTCTGTGCTTGAGCTGCAGCCAGGGAGGAGAGGGGAGAGGCCAGCCCTGCTGCAGAGCAGAGAGCCCTGCCTAGCCCAGAGAGCATGCCAGGATGCTGCAGGTATCTGGTTTATCTTAAACCAGCAAAGGGTATGGGACAGACATTGCATAACCTGATTTGACCCAAATCAGTTAAGTCTAATACTACTTTCAACCAGGTTTATCTTAAGCCAATTTTTGCCATTTTCAAACTGGTTTATGTGCACTGAACATATGTTCTGTTACTGGTTTAAAACAGTTTCTCATCATCAGGGATCCTGTTTTTCTCCTTTTAAAAACTGCAAATTCTCTGATTAAAAACCCATAATCTATTATTAAAAGTAAATGTCTCCAATAGCCCCTCCCCCCTGCGTGGCTATGTGCTGGCTGGGGGGCAGGGGAGGGGGCTTGCACGCAATGGCTGCAACCACTGCTGCTTGCCTGTGGAGCAGTGCCCATGTGGAGGCAGCTGCTAAGCACAATCCCCAGCTGCGGGCACAGCTCCTTAGACAAGTGGCAGCAGTGGTGCAAGGTAGTGGCAGCCGGCATGTGCAAGCCTGCCCCCATCCCCACCCCCTGCCCCTGCCCCTGCCGACCAGCCGGGTGACACACAGCTGCCATCACCACCATCCCACACTACTGCAGCCACTTGTTAAGGAGCCATGTCTGCTGACGGGGGCTTACACACATGATCACGGCCGCCACCACACCACCACTGTCACCTTGAAGCCAGCCGCACAGCTCCACGGGCATGGCTCCACAGGCAAGCAGCAGCGGCTGCCATGTGCAAGCCACCCCCCCATCCCCTGGCTGGTACACAGCCACTACCACACAATATGTGTGCCACCTGCACATGGTGGCCACCACTGGACCACTGCTGCTGTGCCACTTGCCCTCAAAGCCATGCGGCAGGCCACAGGAAGGCAGCACATGGCACGTGGCAGCTGCAATGTGCAACCCCCCCAGCTGGCTAGCATATGTGTGTCCTGCAGAGGGGCACCCTTGCCCTCACCCCCCTGCCCTGATCCTGGGCTGAGGTGGGGTGCGGGGAGACACTGCAGTGTGTTGCCTGGGGCTGGCAGCACCTGGTGTGCCCCCACTCCCACAGGCACCTTCCTCTCCACCCCTTCGCTACAACCCCCAAGCTTCACTTACATCCAGGCACTAGGGATGAAGGGCAACCCTGACCCTAAGCCCAACTTTGGCTGACTCAGAGGCTCAGGCCCCCCCACTTCCCGCACCCCTCTTCCTGGGGCAGGGCTGGGGGTTTCCTGCCCTTTCTGCAATCGGCTCTTGCAGGCTGGAACTACAAAATTGGAGAATCTGCAGATTTCTCTGCTAAAAGGGGAAATCTGTGTTTTCTCTGATAGAATTGGGGAATCAATGGTTTTCTCTGTTTTTCTGTGGGAAATGGAAAACCCAAATCCCTGCTGATCACTTAAACCATTTTATGTGTAACATCTGTCCCTAGTCTGAGGGTTGCAATGTTAAGCAACCTCATTGCTCAGGACTATCAGCAGGCTCAGCAGGGGCCTCATGAGTAAACACCAGGCCTGGGGCCCAGCAGCAAACCACGTTGCCCATCCCTGTACATAGAGGGAGTCATGGAAGCTGCAGGCCCATGTGTAGGTCCTGGAGTTGTGCTGCATTGGCCCCTTGCTTTCCCCCACCAGCACCCTCACAGTGTTGAGGACACAGTGGAAGTCCTCTCAGCAGTCCCAGATGAGCTGTACCTTGTTCCCAGAGTGCTGTGTGCTCTGCAGGAACTGTAAAAGTTCCTCCCTGGGGACCACTGAGAGTGAGTGGCCTCAAGTTATCCTCTTCCTAGCCCTGTGGTCCAGTGGGCTCCTCATAGCTGCTGGAGGTGGATGGTCATTTTCCTCACCTCCACCCAAGTGAGGGCAGGGGCCTGATACAGCACTGTCTGAACCACCTGGTTTGCTATTTCCCCCCCAGTACCAGTAGAGGGAGCAGTCCAGCCCTTTGGCAAGAGCAGAGTTGGCTCAGGAAATGACAAGGCAGATCTGGCGGGGAGTGGAAGTCTGCACAGGGTCCCCCTCAGAGTTGTTCTCAGTGGTGAATTAGGATTTACTGGGGCCCTGGGCAAACAGAAAATTGGAGGCCTCCCATCAGGCAAGGGCAGAGTCCCTCTGTGCTCATCAGAGGGCTGCAGATGGGCCCACCCAGCCTCCTTGGCATGTCCAGGGTGCACACCACTTAGGTGAAGGGGGCCCCAACCCCAGCAGGAATCGCATAACTGGGACTATGGTCCCTCAACGCTGTAAGACAGGCCAGGGCAGGGCCTGGGCTGGGGCCAGGGCTCGCCTGGGGGTGGCGCCATGGGCTCTGGTGTCAGTGGCCACCCACAGACAGCAGAGAGCAGGAAAAGAAGCAAGGTTGCCCATGGGGATTCCTGGCAAAAGATGGCCTTGGGAAGACACCACCACCTTCACAGAGCCCTGCTCACCACCCCCAAGCTTCTAGCCCTGGCCTGCCTGGAGGTGAGGAAGCACATGCTCCCCACCGCAGATGCCTGTGGCCAGGATGCCTGCCTGGGCTTTGCTGCCCCTGGTCTCCCAGGGGACCCCTGATTGGCAGGGGACCCTGGGCCCAGACCCTGTGGGCTCATGTGTTTATCCACCCCTGGTTGTTCTGGGTGTTGGGGGACGCTGCTTTGATACCTCTCCGATGGGACCACACAAGACGCTAACTGCGCAGCAGCCTAATACTACTGCGCAGTAGTGTATTGACATGATTTTTGCCATGACATGCTACTACACATAGTATTAGATTACTACGCAGTTAGCATCACTAAATAGCCATGCGCTGACACTACTGAGTAGTAGCACCAGTTACTGTGTATTGATTTAATTAATAGATGCATAGACATTAGGGCTGGAAGGGACCTTGGAAGATCATTGAGTCAAACCCCCTGCCCAAAGGGCAGGAAGTCAACAGGGGTCATAGGATCCCAGCAAGATAGACATCCAAATGTCTCTTGAAGGCATTCAAAGTAGGTGCTTGAACCACCTCAGGCAGCAGTCTATTCCAAACCTTGGGGGCTTGGACAGTAAAGAAGTTCTTCTTTATGTCCAACCTGAAACAGTCATGGAGGAGTTTGTGACTGTTCAATCTTGTCATCCCTTGGGGCGCTCTGGTGAACAGACGTTCCCCCAGATCCTGATGAGCACCCCGATAAACTTATAGGTGGCCACCAGATCACCCCAAGCCTGTGATTTTCCAGGCTGAAGAGTCCCATGGCTCTCAGCCTCTCATCATAAGGTCTGTTTTCCTGACCTCTGATCATGCACATGGCTCTTCTCTGGACTCTCTCAAGCTTCTCCACATCCTTTTTGAATTGTGGAGCCCAAAACCGAATGCAGTACTCCAGCTGCGGCCTCACCAAGGCCGAGTACAATGGGAGAATCGTGTCCCGGGATTTGCTTGAGAAGCATCTATGGACGCAAGCCAGCATTTTGCTTGCTTTACTAGCTGCAGCATCACACTGAAGGCTCATGTGCATGTTATGGTCAATCATGACCCCTAAGTCCCTTTCATCTGAAGTGCTAGCCAGTGTAGCACTGCCAAGCCTATAAGCATGATGCGGGTTTTTCCTCCCAAGGTGGAGGACCTTGCATTTTCTGTGTTAAACACCATCAGGTTCTCATCCGCCCATTTCCTGAGCCTGCCAAGGTCAGCCTGGATTGCCTTCCTGTCCTCGGGTGTGGACGATTTACCCCAAAACTTGGTGTCATCGGCAAACTTGGCCAGTCTGCTTCTGATACCAATGTCCACATCGTTAATGAAGACGTTGAACAATATAGGCCCAAGGACAGAGCCTTGAGGTACCCCACTGGTCACAGAGCACCATGATGATTGACTTCCGTCAACCACCACCCTCCGGGTCCGATCATGTAGTCAATTCCCCAGCCAGCGGATCATGGAGAAGCTGAGGCCTCAGTTGGCCAGTTTTGCCAAGAGGTGATCATGGGATACCAGATCGAAGGCTTTTTTAAAGTCATGATATATGATCTCAATCTCTTCCCCCTTGTCCAGGTGATAGGTCACCTGGTCGTAAAAGGAAACAAGATTGGTCAAGAAAGACCTACCCGTGACAAACCCATGCTGGCTATCCCTCAGGATGTTGCCATCACCCAGTCTGTTGAGAATGATCTCTTTGATAATTGTTTCTAGGATCTTCCCTGGGAGAAAGGTCAGGTTGGTGAACCGGAGGAGGCCAGGGATCTTCTCTGCAATATCGTGGATATGGGCTCCCAGGAAGCAGCAGACTTCCCGGTATAAGGTATTGAGGCGGCAGATTGCCCCCTCAATCCCCCTCAGGATGGAGTCTCCCACAACAAGGACTTTGCATTTTGTCTTGGGGAGAGTGGGAGCGGTAGCTACAGTTGAGCCTGTGTTGCCTACAGAAGCTGGCAGCTTGGCAGGCTCTGCTGGGGCTGCAAGAGGTTCATACCTGTTGCAAAGCTCCAGCAGGGCAGGGACCCTGGTGCGGTGGGCTTAGGGCCCTTGACCACCTTGGTCTACCCCCATGGCCCATGTGCCCCAACCCCTAACAATTTCCATTGCCCTCCACTGGACTCCTATTTGTCCACATCCTTTCTGTAGTGGGGAGCCCAAAACTGGACACAATACTCCAGATGTGGCCTCACCAGTGCTAAATTCAGGGGGTGAATACCTGGTTATACAAGTACTTAGCTTAATGCACAATAACTACAGAACATTAATGAATGTGTAGATGTGCCCAATGGGTCTGAGATTGTTTCTGGGGTGGTCTGTGGGAGCAAAGGAGGATTTCATAGATTTCATAGACATTTGGGCTGGAAGGGACCCCGGAGGATCATCAAGTCCAGCCCCCTGCCCTAGGGGCAGGAAGTCAGTAGGGATCATAGAATCCCAGCAAGATAAGCATCCAAATGTCTCTTGAAGGCATTCAAAGTGGGTGCCTGAACCACCTCTGGCAGCAGTCTATTCCAAACTTTGGGGGCTCGGACAGTGAAGAAGTTCTTTCTTATGTCCAGCCTGAATCAGTCAAAGTGGAGTTTGTAACCATTCGATCCTGTCATCCTTTGGGGGGTTCTGGTGAACAGATGTTCCCCCAAATCCTGATGAGCACCCCTGATAAACTTATAGGTGGCCACCAGATCACCTCTGGGCCTGCGATTTTCCCCATGACTCTCAGCCTCCCATCATAAGGTCTGTTTTCCTGACCTCTGATCATGCGTGTGGCTCTCCTCTGCACCCTCTCAAGCTTCTCCACATCCTTTTTTAATTGCGGAGCCCAAAACTGGATGCAGTACTCCAACTGCGGCCTCACCAAGACCGAGTACAGTGGGAGAATGACATCCCAGGATCTGCTTGAGAAGCATCTATGGACGCAAGCCAGCATTTTGCTCACTTGACTAGCCGCAGCATCACACTGAAGGCTCATGTTCATCCTGTGGTCAACCATGACCCCCAAGTGCCTTTCATCTGTAGTGCTAACCAGTGTAGCACTATCAAGCCTATAAGCATGGTGCAGGTTTTTTCTCCCAAGGTGGAGAACTTTGCATTTTTCAGCGTTGAGGAGACTATTGGGCATCACAGTGACATCAGTGCCCTCCCCAGAGCCTTAGAGCAGGGGCTTTTCCCCATCAGGGCTAAAAGGCATGAGCCCCAGAGCTCCCACCTTCCCAAGATGGTCAGAAGGGGAGCAGTCTGATGCTGAACCCACCTAAGGGGTGGCCAAGGCCTGCGCCTCAGCACTTGCTATGTTCCAGGGGAAAGACATTGTCAGCAACTCTCCAGGATGACCTGACTGCCCTGGATCCTCCTCCATGGGCTTGATATTTTATATTTTCCCTGGCACAACTTGGGAGGTATTGGGGATGTCTTTTATTTTAGCCCCCCTCATGGTGGCCTGGAAAGGGGCTCCCTCTGTGTTGGAAGGCCCAGGCTGTGTGGGCCTTTCACTTGGCTTTGACATCAGTGTACCATGCAGAAGGGACTAGCATGTACTCAGCCAATGGAGTGATCTGAGAGTGAATCAGCTCTGTGGGGAGGGAGTGTCATGGGACTGGGGGGCAGTGGAGGGGTGGATGGGATAGTAGTGGTTAGGGTGGGGGCAGAGGTGCTTCCCTCCCCTCGTCTTTCTGCTTCCCTCTACCCTGAGACCCTACCCATGGCTGAGGCGCAGGGTCCCCTGACCTTGCAGGGGACTGGGTGCAGCAGCTGGGGTAGTTAAAGGCTGATATTCAATCCCACCTCAGTCTCCTCTTCTGCAAACTAAATACGCCTAATTCTCTCAGCCTTTCCTTGTAAGTCATGTGCCCCAGCCCCTAACAATGTCCATTTCCCTCCACTGGACTCCTATTTTTCCACATCCTTTCTGTAGGGGGGAGCTCAAAACTGGACACAATACTCCAGATGTGGTCTCACCAGTGCTGAATAGAGGGAAAAAATCACTTCTCTTGATCTTCTTGCAATGCTTCTATTTGTGCAGCCCAGTATACTGTTAGCCTTCATGGCAACAAAGGCACACTGCTGGATCATATCCAGCTTACTGTCCACTGTAACCCTCAGGTCCTTTCTGGCAGAGCTGCTGCTTAGCCAGTTGCTGCCAAGCCTGTACTGGTACATGGGGTTATTCCATCCCAAGTGCATGATTTTGCATTTGTCCTTGTTGAACCTCATAAGATTTCTTTTGGCCCAATCCTTCAATTTGTCTAGGTTGCTCTGAATCCTAGCTCTACCCTCCAGCGTATCTCCTATTTTCCCCAGCTCGGTATCATCCACAAACTTGCTAAGGGTGCACTCCATCCCATCTTCCAGATCATTAATGAAGTTATTGAACAAATGTTACATTTACTCTCTTTTCCTTAATTATGTATCCTTTGGTCCCTTTGATTAAATTATGACCAAAATCATAAAGATATATTTAGATAGCATAACATAATCTCTACAGTGAAACAGTACCATACATGGATATAGAATAACATTGTTTTTCAATGAGACCACGCACACCATATCATTGAAATAAGCATGTGAAAAAATGCATTGCACTCCACAACCCCACCACACCCAAAAAAACTCCAAAAACCTAACAGGTTTGTGACAGTCTCCTTAATACCAAACCAGAGAACACAGTGGCTGGTTGAGTTTGGGACTAGCTGAAATAGTCTGGTGGGAGACAGACAGAAAGACAGATGGTGTCTATGGAAATGGATGGAGAGATGAAGAGAAAGAGAGCTGTGATGCAGTTAAATCCAGGCAAGATGGACAAGATAAGGGATGGTGCTTGACAGTAAACTGGGGAAGGAACTTCATGCCCTGAGTGCTGAGGAGCTGGATCTTTTCTTTTTTGGACAGCTCCCCACGTCAGGCTGCTCTGGAATGCTGCATGCAGTACCTAGTCAAAAGGCCTTTTTATTTGGTGTCAGATTCAACATTGGCCACTGGGCATGCAGCTAGGCCTTATCACCTAAGCCCTGCTTCTTCCAGTGAGCTCTTCATTCTGTGCTGGCTAATACCACCCCCGAGCTCCACACATTTCCACCGAGAGCACATCAGCTTGTTGGTTCCTTAGGCAGATCCAGGTGTCTGTGTGGTCTATGATTCTCTCTACTGTTTGGACCCTCACTTTCTGAGAGATGTCTCTCACTCCTGTGACATTCATAGATTCATAGATTGTAAGGCCACAAAGGACCTCAGAAGATCATCGGGTCCAGCCCCCTGCACCAGGCAGGAAAGACAGGTGGGGTCAGGTGACCCCAGCAAGGTGGCTGTCTAGTCTCCTCTGGAAGATTTCCAGCATAGGTAATTGCACCACCTCTGCAGGGACCTTATTCCACAGTCTGCATACCCTAACTGTGAAGAAGTTTCTCCTAATGTTGAGCCTGAAATAGTCTTCCAGAAGTTTGTGGCCATTGCTCCTCGTTTTCCCCAAGGGTGCCCTGGTGAACAGTTGTTCACTGAGCCCTTGATGTACTCCCCTGATGTAGCAGTAAGCTGCTACCAAGTCCCCTCTCAGCCTTCTTTTTTTCAGGCTGACCTCTCAGTCTTCTCTTTTTCAGACATTTCCTGTGGCTGGGTACAGGCCTGATTACATGCCAGGGGTCCTGGCTGGAACTCGGGTGTCCCCTGGCTTGGCAGCTCACATGCACCCAGTGGAGCCCACCCATGGAGTGCTCAAGGAGATGATGCAAGATGTGTCTCTCCCAGGGTCTTGCACTGGATTGGAGCTGCTTGTGCTCATTGCTTCTGCTGTGTTTTGTTAACTATCGGGCACGTCTGGAGCATATTCTAGAAAAAGAATACAGTAATCAAACACACACACACACACACACACACACACACACACGGTGCACTGAAGGGCCCACACACTGCACACATGCGTGGCAACAAGCAGACAGCAGCATAGCCCTATAAATAAACACACCCACATGCCATGGTGCACATGACAGCACTCCAGGGGAAAGACAATTGTCTGCCGCTCCCCGGGGGAACCAGGAGTAATGGAATGAAATTGAGCAAAGGGAAATGCAGACTGAATATTAGGAAACAATTCCTGACAGCGAAATCTAGGAGAGTGAGGAGTCTCCCCAGAGAGTGCAGACATCACATAGAGCAGGGCCAGGAAGGGTCCTACAGACACACTTCAGTGAGGGACCTTAGACACACAATACAATGTACCAGAGGAAAGCAATAGACCTCTGGTGCATCCACATGCACACACGTAGACACATATTCTCACATACATCTATCAGTGTGCATGTATTTGCATACATGCATCCAAATGCATGCATGGATGTTACAAGATAAGCCTGTGTTGTTTGCTTTGGATGTAAATGGAAGTCATGGTATGGGCACTTAAAAAAAACTTCTTTCTCAGCCCACTTGCTACTTCCCCAGGTCTCTATCTCCCCACAGCTTGCTGCCTTTCTCCTATGCTGCAGGTTCAGCAGCGTGACCCCAAGACAAGCACTAGCCTTGCATAGCCTGCCAGGCACCGCCCACGCTCCCTGGCTCCATCAGTGCAGCACTCTCCTTCTCTGCTCTGCCTGTCTAATTCCTCCCAGCAGACTCCCTTCACACTGGGAATTAGAGTGGCTTAAAGGGCAGCTTGAGAAGCCAGGGAGTGTGCTAGGTCACAGAGATGGGTCCCTGCTCCACAGGGACAGGCAGGGGGCCCCATGGCTTTGCTGGAGCACTGCATAATTTCCCTGGTGCCTTGTTCTCCTCTCTAATTCTCTCAGCAGCAGCTCTGAGTGCTTGATAGGCAGTTTGCTTTCCAAGGCGCAAGCCTCCCTGCAGAGGGCTCAGTACTCTTCTGTCTCTGTGCCTGCTTGATACACAGCTATTTATCTAGAAATGGAGATGAAGGCAGAGCAAGAAACTTTGCTGAGGATTTGCAGGCATTCCAGAGGGACTGAGCTGAGGCTGGTCAGAGCTCCCTCTTGGGCCTTCAAGTCATGTCCCCAGCAGACAGGCAAGGCAGGACCAGATTCATATATTCATAGATTGTGAGGCTGGAAGGGACCTCGGGAGATCACTGAGTCCAGCCCCCTGCACCAGGCAGGAAAGACAACTGGGAGTCAGGTGATCCCGGCAAGGTAACTGTCTAGTCTCCTCTTGAAGATTTCCAGGGTAGGCAATTGCACCACCACTGGAGGGAGCTTATTACACAGTCTGGACACTCTAACTGTGAAGAAGTTTTTTCTAATGTTGAGCCTGAAATGGTCTTCCAGGAGTTTTTGAAAACCTTGGGTGAACAGTTGCTCACTGAGTCCTTGATGTAGTGGTAAGCTGCTATCAAGTACCCTCTCAGCCTTCTCTGTTTCAGGCTGAAGAGTCCCACATCCCTCAGGCCTTCCTCATATGGCTTGCCATGCAAATCTCTGATTGTACATGTGGCTCTTCTCTGGACTCTCAAGCTTTACCACATCCTTGTTGAAGCGCAGCACCCAGTACTGGATGCAGTACTCCAGCTGCAGTCTCACCAATGCCGCATGGAGTGGAAGAATCATTTCCCTAGTTTTGCTGGAGATGCATTGATTGATGCACGCCAGGGTGTTATTTGCCCTCTTGGCTACAGTGTCGCACTGCTGGCTCATATTCATACTGTAGTCTATTATTACCCGCGGGTCCCTTTCATTCGTGGTGTTGGTCAGTTTGGTGCTGCCAAGCCTGTAAGTGCGTAGAGGTAGTGTCCTCTACATAAGGACTCCCCAGCAGCTCTCCCAATCCTGAGGTCCTCCTGTTGTACAGGCCCTGAGCAGAAGGGGGAATGAGATCCACTGGGTTCCCTTGTAACAAATGTCAGGGAGCAAGTAGCTGCACGTGTCCTGGCCACATCCATTCAGTCCAGCCAAGGGTCACTATGAAGTTGGGGTGGGGCTCATCCCCTGCCCGGGTGCCCCAAACAAACCCACCTACAGGCCCTGGGAATGAGTGTGCTACCTGAGTCAGTGAAGGAACCAGCATCCTACAGAGTGCGTGGCCTCTTGGGGATTGTCCTGTCTGCCCATTGGGGTGCCTGCCACGCTCTTGCACCATCAGCTTCACCATCTGGCTGCCTCAGCCATTCCTGTCAGGGTAAGGCTGCCGCTGGCCACCAACTGGAAGAGAGGGGCGGAAGATGTGGAGAAAATTCACTGGTAAGGTGGCATAGATAACATGAGACCAAGAAGCCAAATCCAGTGATCGTGTCAGTCCTCTCTCTGTTCTTTGTCTACAGGAAGCTGACTGACTGCTTGTAACACAGAAGAAAGGAGGGGCAATCATGGCTCATACATGGGGTGCTAAAAAAACTGCTTATCCCCAGAGGCTTCTAGCTGTGCTGGAGAAGAGGAACCGAGCTGTGGGGAGGGGCCGGGTGGAAGCAGTTCTGCCTACAGCCAGGGCTGTGCTCCATTCTCTTCTCCCAGCGGAGGCTGAGAGCTCGGCCTGCAGGGATCACAAAGCAGATGATGCACTTGGTCTGAGGCAAAAGGCAGAGAAGAGTTGCTATGGAGACAAGCTATGTATTTTTAAGGAGGCACTGAGGTTGTGTATCTGTCTAGTATTAACGTGAAAATGAAAGACCACTGTAGCGCTGTGAAGATAGGATCTCCTTAAATCCCCGATGGGTCAGCTGGGGAGTTTGGTAACTGCATTCCCAGGGATTCTCATGATATACTGAGTAGCTGATGCAGGGACACAGATGAGGGGTGAGGGGAAACAGATCCGAGAAACATAGCTTAGAGCCTACGTAGCCAGGAGCACAATTTCAGGCCTGAACTCCTAAGGGTACAGCACATTCATAAGCAGCAGCTGGTGTAACTGGTACCGAATTAGTCCTGGAAATTCAGCCATACTGGCGACAGATGAGTGCCCACGAGTATCAGTGCTTGAAAAAAAAGTACTTGCCCACACACTGAGTCACGGGAAGCTCTTCCTGGAGAGAGAGAGAGACAGGTTGCAGCTATCATTAAACCTGTGATTTAGTCTTTATGGTTGGTGGAAAGCTTTTGCAATGTGAGTAAGCCCGGGGCTCCCACAATCATGGTGCAATGAACAAGATTCTGGTCAGTTTTACAAGATCCTCTCTGGTATCAAACCCATTTCCAGGAAGCCTATCCAGGAGTTGGGCTCCAGGTGCACTCTGTACAAAGCCGTTGGGCAGAGATCCAAGTGGCTGGGGCTGTCTGGTACCTGGTATCATGTCCTTGCTCTTCCCTGCAGGACCCACCCTTGTCTTTCACAACTACCTGCAGATGGTTGCTGTTTTGTAAATTATTCAAGCTCAAGCATGTAGAGGTTTGAGTCAGAGCATGCCAGGGTAGCAGGCACTGGGGAGCAACTAATGTTTGCAGAAGCCTGATGGTGTCAGCTCTTGGAACATGAGCGCACACTGAGACTCCTGGAGAAAGAGATTGGGCTTCAACAGAGTTTTGGATGGTGCACAGATGGATGTGTGTGGAATGCAGCCTCTGCAGCCAGGGCTGCTCACAAGGCTAGCTGGGTGCTTCTCTGGTCACCCGTGTTGGCACCTAGGCTCAGGGGCCTTTGTGCCCTGTGCTTCAAAGCTGTGTTCTCCATGCCCACAAAGTAAGTCTGTGCAGGCTGGGCATGCACCGCTGAGGACATGCTTACTGATGCTGCCACTTACACACTGCTCTCACAGTTCTTTGTTTATTTGCTCTGACTCCTGTCTGTGTTTCTGTTTTTCCAACAGATATCTCCAATGGGAGCCAAACAATGTGTGAGTTTTCTAAGCCCTTTGCAGGGTGCCAGTTAGCGTCAGCAGTCCTGGTGGTGAGAGGATTGTTTTGTGCAGCTGAATGCAGCTCCCTGTGCTCTTGCTCTGTTTTCCCCATTATTATCATTATCTGTCTCTGAGTGTTGTCATTGTTTGGAGGGATGCAAATAAAACTTGCTAAAATCTAAAAATGTCTTAGTTTCCCTCCCTTCCTCTCCCTCCCTCTCCTTTTGGCTTAGTGGCTGCTATTTAGACATAATCAGGTGAGTGAAAAGTGCGAACTGGCTGGTGCTGAAAAGGTTGTTGGTACAGATGTTTGCAGTGATCTGGATATGCTCTGTTGTGAACCCCAGGAGGAGGCCTGGCTGTAGTGTATCAGGTTTTGGTACATCAAGAGTCCAGGTTTTGGCTTATAAATCAGGTTCGCCACCTCAAAAATTTACTGACTGGGTCCTATAAAATTATGACTGGAGCCAGGAAAAGTTCTATGAAACTAGCTGAACTGGTGATATCCCCACAATCATGGTGCATAAGGTCCCAAGAATCAGCTTGGCCAAGATCCTGCAGAGAAGTCTGTTCTCACAACTTTTTACCTTGATCCAAATTGAGCCTGAAAAGAGCTCTTGAGCCCTTTCCCCCTTATGTACTGGATTCCAGACAAAGTGCATATGGTCAAGCCCAGGGCAAGCATTCGGAGCTGCTCACATGCTGCATTTCAAGAGGCAGGATCTGAGTAACTTGCTTTGTCATGGAGGGGAAATAAGTAGTCTAATGCAGGTAAAACCCTCACCCAGTGCTGCATGATTGCTCCAGGACTGCAGACTCCTTTGGCCAGAGGCACAATAACCAGCTGCAGATAAGTCACTCCACAGAGTGTGGAGAAGAGGAGATGATCACAGCAGTGTCTAGCATACCTGTTGCACAGAGAGCCCAGTCCAGGGTACAGTGTGAATGAAGCACTTAATGGAACGTACTCTAACTGTTGCTGGGGTTAAAATACCCAAAGGACTTTCCCCCACCACCACATCACTATCTGGATTTCTCTTTTCCAGAGGGGCCAGGAATAGTGTCTCTGAACAATGGGGTCATATACTCACCCTGGAGTCTCTGCACGTGTATGTAGATTTATGTTAAAAGAAAGATGTTTCTCCAGTGCTCTGGAATAACCCTGTCCCTCAGGAGCATTGCTGTGGACACAGTTGATAACTGCTATCTCTGCAGCACCCCCTAATTCTGCCTCCTCTTCTTGAATGTGCATTTACTCCCTGCACTCTGCTTTCTCTCTCTCTCCCTCTCCCTATGGCCCTTCTTTTGCACAGCAGAAGCATTTGCACAAAGATGCATTCACCTCTCCTATGGGACCCAGGGGGCACATCTATACATGCAATTAATGCATCTGAAATTTCTGCGCAGAAAATTCAGGCTCATTAAACCACTTCCTGGTGCACTTCTACACATGCATCCCCACCAGGAGCAAACTGAGCCCAACAGGAGCATCCCAGTCCAGGGCTCCTCCTGCCCTGCTCTGCCTCCTTGCAGCAGCCATGCAGAGCTGTTGCGGGGGTTAGCAGGGGACTCAGGGGTTTAGTCCCAAGTTCCAGAGGGCAGGGGGAGCTGTCTGGGCTAGGCAGGCAGGCAGCTCCATCCCTGCCTGGGAGAGATTAAGCTGGCCCTGTGGGGAGGGCAGGCTTGGGGGGGAGTGGGCAGCTGTCCTTGTTGGGTGGGCAGCTGCCTCCTAGCCATGCGGCTGGCAGGCAGTACCCTGTGAGCCAGGACAGCTCTCCCCACCCCCTGTGCACCCCTGCTGCCTAGGCTGACCAGGTACAAATTGTTCTGGGTCAGAGTCTACACGTGCAGTACACGGCATAGTTAACGTGGCATTTTTCTAGTACCTGTATCTACAAGTACTAGAAAATGGCTCATTAGACTAATATACCACACAGTAATCACTGGGCACATGTAGATGGTGATGCTTTACTGTACATTAGTTTAGCCTACTACGTAGTAAAGCATCTCATGTAGATGCACCCATAGGCGATGCGTAGGGGGGAAACGTGCCTGCCCCCTGAGATCACTGGTGCCCCTCCTGACAGAAAGTGCTCTGGATGGTAGGGGGCACAGAGAGTGCTAGTGCCCCCCCTAAAATTGGATCTGCCACCACTGTGCTGATGTGGAAGTGCTGGCACTTCTGCTGCCACCACCATGCTGCTGGTGTGCTCAGCGACCGGCCACTCCCCCCCCCAGTCGCCAGCTGACTACTGCGGGAACCCCCCGCATCAGTGTTGCCCTGCTGGTGCCCCCCCAGACTCAGGAGGCATCAGTCACCATGGATGCACCCAGGGAAAGGGAGATAGGTATCCTGCCCCCGTGGTGTGCTGGCTCAGGAGATGCAGGGGAGACTTCTGAATTGGTGATTTTGCAGTCTGATCTGCGGTGCAGACTGGTGACAATGGAAAACACATAGGCAAAATTAACGTGTAAAAGGTGCCACTTGGAGACAATTTGCAGCAGCAGGGGAAGATCATACTGTGTCTGGATGGAAACAGGGAAAGGCTTGTCCTGCAGAGCTGGCACTGCTCCAAGATGATTCTGGACAGAGGCACTGATGTCAGCATAGGTCATTTAAACAGACCAAGCTCAGGGAGGAAGAGCCAACTTGAGATCCTGAGCTGGGGCAGCTGAAGTGGTCAGAACATGAAAGGCTTCTCTGGCTGCATCTACACAGGAAACTGACTGTGCACTAGCCCAGTACTACTGCGCACTAGCGTCATGTGGCAAAAACTGTAATGCAACACTACTGCATAGTATCGTTAGGCTACTATGCAGCAGCATCACAACAAAGGCATTCATCAGCGCTACTGTGCAGTCACTTAGTACTTGTTTATATACAAGTACTAAATGACTGTGGAGCAACAACTTTATAATCAACATCTTGTGTAGATGTGGCCTCTGTGAAGTCCTTAAATGTCCATGCAAAGAGATCTACTGTTTTCTTTCCAGGGGTGAACAGCATCTCCAGCAAGATGTAAACCAGCACCCAGGAGACATGAACTCTAGGATACTCCTGTCACAGTGTGCATGTGTGTCAGACTGGATGTGAGAGAGAGAGAGGTGAGAGAGAGCAGAGGTGTCAGAGAGAGAGCAGAGGTGATGGGGTATAGGATGCAAGTAACCCAGGCCATCTCTGCCAAGGGAGTATGCTCTCACCTGATAGATGTGGCAGCTGCAGTTGATTATTTGCACAATCCCCTGGGGCTTCTGGGGAGGCACTTTAAAGGCTTCAAATGGAATTCCAGCTCAGATGCTTTTTCACTAAATCTTTTGAAGCTGCCTTCCCTGAGGAGTGCACAGACTGATCTATTTGGTGTGCAAACCCTGCTGTATCTGACCCACGAGTACACGCATGGAGCCTGTGGTCCAGCTGCTGCATAGGACCCCACCATAGCTGAGCTGTGTCACGCACTCTGAGCTAGGGCTTCCTGATCTGCGAATGATACAATGAGAGGAATCCACAGATCTGGAAGCCATGCTTTTACATTTAGCATCTTTTTTGTATGTGGCTAATCAGTGCCTGAGCCTGGTGATGTCATTAAGCAGCACTAAGCCTTCACTGGGGTAATTTAATTTTCCCTTTCATATCTAGAATGATTTCCTTTGTCAGGGGTGGTGCCATGGAGGGGTGGGGGATGGGGAGCACGCAGCTCAAAGTAACAATCTGTATTGTCAGTAAAAATAATTCCAAAGCATATTGAAGAGGCAGGAAGGTGGGCTGGGGAACTGCAGAGCTGTCAGTCACTCAGAAAGAGACAGGGAGAGAACTATCTAGTCTCTGACGGGCGCCTTAGTGTTGGTATCATTGTTACTGTCCCTGGAGTGTGGCAGTGAAGTTGGGGGATGGGCAGTAGTGCAAACACACTCGCCTGCTTGCTTGGCTGAGCTGCACCAGGGGCTGTGTGCAGAGAACCCTGCTAGCTAGACTCTGCGAAAGCTGCAGATAAAGTTCAAGTCTCCTCTTCTGCTCCTTTCCTCTCATCCCTGCAATCTGCAGGGCTCACAAAGCCAGGGGAGGAAGGAATCAAATTTTCACAAAGATAGAGAGAGCCATTTCCCTTGGATCAAAAAACAATCCAGTAACAATATGCTCAAGGGAAATGCTGCTGGAAAGAAAACCTGATTCTAAGCACAGCTGGGTCTGCAGCCAGGACTGCCCTAGGGGCAGCTCCAACAGGCAGACAAATGGCCTTGCCTCGGGGAGTTTCTCACAGGAAGCTCTGCAAGTTTGCATCAAAGGGGTCAGTTACTGGTGGTGGGAATTCTGTTTCATGGAAAGTTTCATGGTTTCTAAATTTGGTCCTGTTCCCATCAGAATAAAAAAGTCAGCTTGACATTTTTCACAGGGGGAAGGAGGGAGGAAGAGAGGGAGGGAGGGAGAAAAAGAAGAAGGCAGAACACAGCTCATCCCAGAAAAGCCAATACTTGTTTTTAAGACTCTCACCTGAGAGGTGGGAGATAATCTCTGCCTGCCTGATATGGAGCACAGACTTGATTTTGGGTCTCCTGCATCCCAAAGAATATAGAATCCTAGAAAAATAGGGTCATCTCCATTTTTGGGAGTTCGTCTAGTCCACCTATCAGTTCAAGGCAGGATCAACCCTATATAAACCTTTCTTGTCGAACCTGTTTCATTAGTTATAGAAAATGGAAAAGGTTCAACAGGAAAGACTGAGCAGAGAAGCACTGACTCTATGGCCTGGAGTTTAGGGTGTGTCCCTTAGGATGTGGGTGACCAAAAAGCAACAGCCAAAGGAGGTAAGGAGCTGCTGAATACTGGGCAGACTGGAGCAGTAGGAATACCAAGGCAGAGAGTGGAAGGCTGCAAGAAGGGAGCTGAGGGGTGGCCAGGCAACAGGGAGGTATGCCCAGCACTGGGCTGGGCCAAATCTG
Source organism: Crocodylus siamensis (assembly GCF_052110815.1). NCBI lineage: Eukaryota > Metazoa > Chordata > Crocodylia > Crocodylidae > Crocodylus > Crocodylus siamensis. Next base: position 38,865,395 of record NC_143404.1, on the reverse strand, counting down.
GGACGCTGCGGGTGAAGCAGCAACAGGACTGGATAACAGCCTATATGTATAAAAAGTCCAGGGGGACCCAAGGGTCTGAGCAGGTCAGGACACTTGGGAGTGCTCATCAGCAGCTCAGAACTATAAGGATTTTGTTGCCCACGACAGGAGAGAGCTGGAGTGGGCCACTCAGAATGTCAGAGCAGCAGAGCAGGGAAGGGCAAGGATGGCAAGTGGATCTGTGCATGGTTAGTTTGGGAGTGCACAAACAGGAAGGAAGAAGGTGCATCATCAATGCACTTACATGTTGCTCTCAACTGTTTCCATACTACAGCTTAGCAGGAGCCACCAAGGAATGTTATCCTGGGACTCAGCCATTACATTCCGGTCACCAAGGTCCAGGTTCTCCTAGCCCAGGGTGTCAGGCTCAAGCCAGGCTCTCCCACCACAGCCAAACATTGGCCAGTTTACTTTAGTCCTTGTCCCTCCCCATATCAGGAGCTGCACTTGAGGATTCTCCTGGTCATATGCCCTCAGTGAACTTTTCGGGTAACAAGAAACTCGCAGGAACCTTGATGCCAGGAGGAGGGGAGTTTCTGTCTGCAATGGAGGGAGCCAGAGATAGCAGAGGAGCACATCCAGGAAGAAGCTGATGGAGGGGATACCAGGGCAGACTGGGAGTACCAACTACTCAGAGCAGGAGCCCAGGGAGCGACTCCTCCTGCTGAGCCAAGCGGATGTCAGGCACAAAGTAAGCTGAGACACTGTGGCTGAACCTGCTGACACCAGGCAGGCGCTGTGTGCTCTACACACCCTAGTCTAGAAAGGGTGGGAACAGGAAATGAAAACCAATTAGGGGGGGCTGAACAGCAGCTCAGTCCATGATACAAAGCACTGGACAGAGGCACCTCAGCCAGTGTCCCTATAACTGCTCTAGAAGTGAGCCCTGCTCCCACCCTGCCCAGGGAGTCTGTACCCTTCCTTCTGAGTATTGACTTGTTCATCCTATCACTGGCCTCAGGTCTCCTGGAACCTAACATTATAGTTGCTCCTGGAAACAAAACAGGGTTGCACTGGAGTGGGCCCACAAGACAGCCTGTGGCTCCAGAGATGCCCGGAGTGTAAGGATGAATGCCAGGTACTACCCTACAGCCCAGACAGCCTGCATCCAAACCCCTGGTAACAGCCCACTGCACTGCAGCGACTGAGCTCTGGACAAAGACCCAGCAGTGGTAGGCAGCCTTGACCCTGTCATTAGCACTGTGAAACCATGCTGGCAGCATGCATTTGCCACTTCCTTCCCCAGATGTGCCAGTTAGATATATTTCCCTGAAAAGCATTTCCAAGTGCTATAGGGCCAGGCACAATGTATGCCATGTACATGGCCAAAAGGAGCCTTCAGCACATTAGTACTTTAAAGCTTTTAGATCCCTATGGGAATTCAGATAATAAAACCCCTGTAATGCTGTGCAATAAGAAGCAGGAGCTTTGCATGTATGTCCAGTTCCAGCTATGCCCTGCTGGGTTCCTCCAGGTGCTTGTGCTTGAATCCCAGGCCACCTCTCTCAGACTCCAGCTCCTACCTCCCCACACTTCCCCATCCTGTAAGAAACTGTATCCATATTGCTAAGGGACGTGGTTTCTTAAAAGAAATCAAAATGGATACTCTGACTCCAAGGGAAATGATCCTTCTGACTGCAATGCAAGGCTGGGTCACATCCTCTTCTCGTCACACTAGAAGGTAGGGTAGATTTAACAGACTACCTAAATAGGAGAGAGGAGAGAGAGAAACAGCACACAAGCTTTCCTGTGCCCAGTCCTGCACACTGGGCCTTGAGAAGATCTGTGTGAATAGGGGCTGGAGCTTGTGTAATTCTTGTGATTTCTATAATGCTGGAAGTCAAGGATGTACCTAGGAAAGAGAAGAGTGCTACACCATCCAAATCCAAACTGGACAGAACAACTGGGGTTTAGAAAAATGAACTAGCCCTCTCAGTGCCTCCCAGTTAGGGGGTTACCTCTGCCCCCACTTCAGCTGAGACAAGTGCTGCAAAGAGAGATGGCATGACTTGGCTGAGGACTGCTGCAGAGTGGAAGATAGATACCCCTGCAGAGCTCCAAACACTAGGGCAGGGGTGGGCCATTCCATGCGGCCCATGGGACCCATAAAAAATTTAGAAAATATTTATCTGTTCCTGGCTGCCTGCCAAAGATGACAGAAACCTGGGACAACAGGACCCAGGGGGGAGCTGGCAGCATGAGGCAGGAGCCCAGCCATGCCCACCCCCAGCCATTTCCCTGCTTCCTGCCCCCGCCCTACTCCATGACCATGTGGCTCCCAGCTGCGTGACTGGACCAGGGAGCACGGGACCTTGCTGGAAGAGGGGTGCATGCACATAGGCAGGGGCAGAGACAGAGAGTGTATGTGTGTAGGTAGGGGCAGAGTGTGCGCGCATGTGTGCGTGCGTGCGTGCGTGTGTGTGTGTGTGTGTGTGTGTGTGAGAGAGAGTGTAGGCGGGGCAGTGTGTGTGTGTGTGCACGTATGTGTAGGCAGGGATAGTGGGGGGGGGGGTGTGCAGGCAGTGACAGTGGGGGGGTGTGCAGGCAGAGGCAGAGTGTGTGTGTGTTCATAGAATTAATCCCACACACACACCCTACCATACACATGCACCCCCCACACACACTGCCATACATGCAGACCCCCATACCCACATCCCCAGCCACCCTCCCCCATACACATTCCCCACAAACCCCATACCCACCCACATCCCACATATCCACACACATACCCACATGCTCTCTCACCTCACATACCCACACACCCACAGCTCCCCACAAGCCTATAGCCCCTCACACAATATACAACCATAAGACTTCATTTTAAGCTATTGTGTAATCGCCTCCATGTACACTACACAAACACATGTAAACCGAGGAAAAATATTTTTTAAAATCAAATTAATGAATGTTTTAGATGTTTGCTTTTTAGAACATAGTTTGGTATTTTTCTGGTTCTGAGATGGCAGAATCCCTTGCTGAAACATCAAGGGGTGGGGCTACCCATATGGCCCTCGACAGCTTGCCAAAACTTGGTAAGCGGTCCTCCGCTCAAAATAATTGCCTGCCCCTGCTTGTCTATACCACCTCCAGGTCGCACTTCGGAAAATCAATGAGAAGCACACCCTGAACACTCACTCCTGCTCCAGTGTACCAATCCTGGAAAGAATGCACTGCAGCTGTCTCAGAAAGGCCTGAACACAGACCTAGCACTGCTTTCCAGCTTTGACTCAGGCTTGTTCACTGGGGCCTGTTCAGCACAACTCAACACAACTATGCAGTCCCATTTCCAGGATTTGGCATGTGTGGAACAGAAAGAAGTTGGCAGGACCTATTTTCAGACATGACACAAAGATGATGTACACATGCCCTAGGTAACTGTGTGTCAAGGTGGAGGAAGAAATGGGCTGCAAGGGGGAACTTCACAACAGAAGCACACATGCCGGCTCACTGACAATTATCAAACAGTTCCTAAGAGAAATTATGAGAAGGCAGTGACAGGCAGATGTTTCTATTAAAAGTTGCCACGTGTGATCCTTCCCCGAGCCTGTCAGTCCTCCCCTGCCTGGCACGTGTGGAATCAGATGCGAGCCTGACGTTTATGTACTGTTCAGGGTGAGCTCCTAATTGCAGATATGTTAGAAAATTCCAAGACAAACAGTTGCCCCAGGAGTACTGCCACCTCCATGTGGGGAAGAAAGCAACAGGGGGCCACGGGCATGGGCACAGGGAAGGTTCTCAGCAGTAGATGTTCTCTCCTTGCTAGGCTCCCTTCCCTTAGTAGCCAAGAGGCAAGCCAGCTCCTGCCTACATCTCACGGGTTATTGCCACACTGAGCTGTGGCACTGAATTGGGACAGAAGCCCGCTCGCCAGTCCTCCTGTGATGCTGTCACTGCTCTTCCTCCCTAACCATGCAGAAGGAGTCACGACACACCCTTTAGCACTTAGCACTTGCTTAAATGTGAAGTACTCATTTCCAACAAGCATATGAGGAAACAGGTGTAGCAGGCTTACCTGTCAGAGCTTGGGTTGAGTCCCAGGTTTGAGATCTTGCTGTTTTGATTGGTGAAGCCCATCCACCAATCAGGAGGCAGCAAGGGACATAAAGGCATGCCCCTTTCCTGAGGGGAGAGGAGGGGGAGAGGAGCTTACCTGGACCTGATTGAAGACTGCAAGCTGTCAGGTCCGGAAGACTTCAGGGGCAGAGCCCTGGAGCGTATAAAAGGAGCTGTGTGCCCACCATGAGAGAGATGCGTTGGGGACCGAGAAGAGAGAAGAGTGGGGCTTAGAAGAGCTGAGGAGAACTGCTCAGCAGGGCAAAGCAGTAGCCCAGGAAGAGCCCCCGAAGACATCTATCGGTGAGGAGCGGGGAACGGTTCCAGCGGTTAGGCTCTCAGCGTGCAGTATGGCACATGGTGTCCAGACCCTGGGAGCTGCGTGAGGCAGCTCAGGTCTACAACCTCTGGTGTGCAGCCAGAGACACGCTGCACAGGCTGGTGCACGGAGCAGGATCTTTGGAGCCCCTGGGGCAGCTCAGGTCCACAAGCCCCAGCACAAGGCGGGGAGCTTGGTGCAGGAGGAACTGCACGGAGGGTGAGAGACCCTGGGAGCCGCTCGAGGTGGCTCAGGACAGCAGCTCAGTGTAGACGACACTGCCTAGAGGGTCTGGGAGCAGACCAATCCCTGGTACTGCACAAGACTGTCTGAACCTCCAACCCCTAGCACAAGGCAGTGGTGCATCTGGCCCTAAACCAGACTGGCGGCAGCAGAGTCGGACGGCAGGAAAACCCGGCAGGGAACAGAGCTCGACCTAGAGTAGTAAGTTACCCTGGAGAGAGGGTCCCAACAGGGGAGGGACCTCCCAGGTTGCAAAGGGGCACCACGTGGGCCACTCTTGGGTGATAGCATGGGAGCTTAGGAGTCTTTGGGGTCTCCCTCTCCTTTTCTTTCCTCCCCCTTCTCCTTTCCTATAGTGGTACCTTGGGAGCAGGGCCCCTGCCCTGGAGGGGTCCCAGGTAGACTAAGGATTGTTGGTTATACTTGTAGACTGGGCCTTATAGTTTATGTGAATAAGCTGAAGTAATAGTTTGTATATTAATAGACTTATAAGGTTGCCTGATGAATATCCTTTGTTCTGGGTTGTTCTATTGTCCATCTGTATTTTTAAATAATAATTGGTTGTGTATGTGTATATATACATGGTATGGGGTTTATTGTTTTGTAAACTTGTACATATATATAATTCATGTCCTTACCCTTTCATGATTTTGTTGTAATAATAAATTTGTATATAGTTAAGTAATTGATTGACTACGCCTGACTATAGGGGACGGTGGTGGTCGTTGGGCTGTTGTGTCCCTCTGCAGCACACCACCCCAATAATTCCCTCAATTGGAGAGGGGAGTACAAACTCATGTACACCCGGGCTACACAGGAGCCAGGTCCTACAGGCCCATGTTTCCCTCAAGTGCCTCCACATTAACAATAGCAGCAGCAAGGACAGCCCTATGGAAAATGTGGACTTGTTTCCACAAGGAAAACTGCAGCATGTGGCTAAACCTCCCCTTGTGGACACTCTTCTGGGGTTGTGAGCAGTGGTATAGCAGGACAGCTCTATGCTTGGGGCAGCCCTGGTGCCCAAGACACCATGATACAGGGGAAAGCACTGGCTGCCACAGTGCCAGTCACAGTCATGATCAGCTGCTGTTGTGGTGGCAGCTATTTTTGTTCCCTTCCCCAGTGGCCCACCCCAGCCCCCTCCCCTCAGTTACACTACTGGTTGAAATGCCTTTGTACAGCTGACATTAAACACCTCCTAAAGAAACATAAAGTCCACTGTAATTCTAGAAGTGAGTGTCTCCCTGGGGTTTCACTAGCACAGCAATCACCATCTGATTATACCGTGACAGTTCAGCCAGTTGGTTTCCGTGCATTCCTGACAACAGGAGACCTCTGAGTCAACATCTCCACCGATCTACTTTTTAAAGTCACTTGCTAAGCTGAGAATGCCCAGAACAGGTAGGAGCAAGTGCATCTGCATGGAGACAGCATCCACCAGCACCAATGCAGCACCTCTATGAAGAGATCTGTTGGCCTGTGGTGTGGGAGACAGAGATAGCCAAAGAAGCAGAGCCTGAGGGCAGGGTGAGGGGTGATTTACTCAGGCAGACAGTCTGAGAGTGACAGCAACTGGGAAAGTAACCTAGTTTTTGCTTTATGAAACTGGCTCCCCAGATCCCTACTGCTGGAGAGGGGAGTGAATAATTACTATCTGACTCAACAGAGCAGTAGAAGATAAGAGAGCTAGCTCAAGAAAGACATCCCCAAGCCATTTTGCACAAGTACATACCTAACTGGCAGAGCAGGTCAGCAACAGAACAATTGGTTTGCAATTCTCTGTGCCAATAAACAAATCTGGTTGGTTCCCTCTGAGCCACAAATCACTGCCAGGGCCTCTGGGATTCCAGTCCTAATCCAAGGTGCCCACAGGCAAAGGACCAGCCTGTGGCATCACCAGGACACTAGCCATGCACCTTCCCCAGTTCAGCATGGACCATCCCAAGAGGTACCTAACAGGGGATCAAGTGACCTAGGAGGACCAATGAGCACCACAACACCCTGATGGAGGGCTAAAAATGCTCCCACTTCCAGCAGGGCCTTGTCCTTGCAACAGTAATCTCAATACCCTGCTGTGGACCTCTTTGCCTGACTCCTGTACCCCTGCTCCCATCTTGGACCTTCCAGCTCTGAACCCTTGCCTCACCCTTGCATCAGACCCTGCTTCCCTGCCTGCAACCGTGCTCTTGCCTTGGACCCCAGTACCTCACTGCTGCTTACCATATGTTGCATTTTGGAATTCCTTAGCTCCTGACCTCTGGCCCTGATCACAGACCTGGTTGACCCCTGCTGTGATATGTTGGACTTGAACTGATACCTGGTATTGTCACCATGGCTTTGGCTTCTTGACTTATCAACCCTCACCTTGTGAACCTCGACCCCTCATGTCCAGGCCATACACATGACACTCACATTATCTGTGATTTATGAGCCTCCAGATGACTGACAGACCCTCATGGACTGTGTATCTTGGAAGCTCGCTGTAGTTTTCCAAGGGATAATACACTAGCCACTGTCCACTTCCTTTCTTACCAGTATCTGTCATGTCTAAAGCAAAGGGTGAAGAGCAAACTTGTGGATAACTCAGTTGGTGCCTAGAGTTCACTTGAACTGTTCAGCCAAGATGTATGAATAATGGATACATCTGAATAGGATCAGGGTCCGTCTGCACATTTTTTGGTAATCGATAGAAGAGCTAAGATCCCAAAGAACAGTTGGACCAGCTCTGCTGAATAATAATTGTGAGGATCTGCATCTTCAGAGCTCCAGGCCTCTAGCTGCTTTGCATCTCCAGTATCTGAGACAGAAACCCCTCCAAGGGAAATCGAAGCTGGGTCTTGGAAGCTGCTGCATCTCTGTCTTTAGACCTTCTGGGAATGGCACAAGTTCATACTTGTACCATGTCAGCACAGCCTTCTAACTATTGAGATTAAGGGATCCCTGGTTGGTGGCACCTACTTTTACCTAATGTTTCCATCAATTTACATATCATTAGCTGTGTCTTAAGCAGGGTTTGTGTCTGGACCCGACTTTATTTTACAAGTAAAATGGGATTTTGAGAGAGCTGCTTAGAGACATTTTCTTCTTTGCTGTGCTCATCCTATAGAATGGAGATGCACCTCACACAGCTCCCCCATAGGCACAGGCTGCTGCTTGGCAAAACTGCTGGTGACACTAAGTTCCATCAGTTAGTTCGAAACTATAGAGGGCTGTGCCAGAGGCAGCTCGGAGGCCAGACAGCACTGAAATTCAGCTTGAGGAAGAGAAGCATAATGCACCATGACAAAAATAGTCTCCACTTGCCTTATCCACTGATGGACTCTGAACAGCAGGATCCTCTGAGGAGAAAGGCTTGCAGATCAGCACTGAAAGCTTAACAAAGATCTCTGCATAGTGTGCAGGAGTATTTCAAGCAGCAAATCAGATGCAAGTGAATGTGCTCTCCCCAGCACTTCTTCTGTGCAGGTCCCAATATGTTTTGAAGGGGGAGTGGGGAATAACTCAAAAGGCACCACAAAAAAGCACTAAAAGTGCCCTTTTCTGGATCACAGTGCCTGTATATAGGGGTTACAAAGAGAAGGGCAAGGTGGCAACCCAAGGCCCCCAGGCCCTTCTCTGTGGAGGAAGCCCCCATAACAAGTGCACTTTAGGCTGGAGGGGATATGAGCAGTAGACCAAGATGAGGAATACTAACAGTGACTCCTTTGGCATTTTTTTTATTATCTGAGAGCAAGGGGTCATGCTATGAAGTTAATGGTTTGTAAATTTAAAGTCAATTAAAGGAGATGTTTCTGTATGCAGTGGGTCAGAACCAGCAGAATCTACTGCTCCAGGCATGGAGCTGGACAGTAAAAGGGTTATGTAGTTTCACAGCCAGTTATAATGCCTGTTATCCTGCCTGTTTATGAAAAGTTGGTTTAACCCATGATTCCACCCTGGAGAGCCATGGCACCCTGGGATGCTGACAGATCCTTCCAAAGGCACTTTGGTACCCAGCTCCTGTGCCAGGAGGTAAGCATTTGCTCCTCCCCCCATTCAGCACCAAGCACCCTAGCATCCCACAGACAAGCTACAACCACAGCTGCTTCCCACCTCCCAGTACCTCCCATGCCAGCTCCCACACTTTCAGCAGCATATTCTGCTTCTTGCATGTCAGTGGATGAGCAAGCAGCCAGGAAGACATGGAGTCACGGGGCTGCACTTTTCAGCCCAGCTTGTCCTCCATCCCTCTCTCCTTCCTCCTCTGCTCCTGGGGCTAGCAGGAGGGTCTGTGGGTGCACATGCCTCTGGCCACCATCATTCAAGTTCCTGGAGGAGCAACACTTGCCTTCTCAGGTACAGATTAGGAATGGGAAGGGGGAAGATGGTGGAAAAGTCAGGACAGAGTGAACCCTAACTTCTGAAAAATGTGAAGGAGTGACTTGAAGCTAAAAAGGTTGAGAACTACTGTTCTAACCTCCTGACTTGAGTCAGGACTGACTGGACTGCAGCATACCACTCCAGCTTCTTTCTCATTTACAAGACTGTTTGTCTGTGACTCATCCCTGGTGCTTTCAAACTCCTCCTCATTCATATTGTCTTTGGAGTGAACCTTTCTAGCTTCCAGTTTGACTTAATCTGCTCATCCATTTCATATACCAGGTGTTGGGTAATAACATGAGAGGTCTCCATGCCTATAAAACTAAACTTGTGTTTCATTGAGGGGACTATTTACAGATTGACTGAAACTGCAGATAGCATTTCTGCTGTGTCCACACAGACTGACCCTGTTGTGTGGCCTCCATAATCTTCCCTTCTACAACTTGTACTCTTCTCTCCATTTCTGATTCAAAGCTCTTACATCTTTTAACAATTCACATTGCTGTTGTATCTTCTGCGCAAACCTATGTTGACTTATGGGGCCAAAGTACATAGTCCACCCTTACAAATATGGCCTTTACCACCAAGCCGGTGTGACCCCTGAAGCTTCACGGTTCTTCACTGTGCTGGTCTTTGAGCTAGGTTTCTACTTCATGGCTGTGTTATTACTGTTGATGAGTGACTTGTTTCTACCTTACTGCTGCTTTTATCTAGTTATGTGATGGCCTTACCACTCCCATCAGGTGTTGCTCATTTACTTTGTTTCATTTTATTACTCTACTTTTTCTGAGTTATTCCTGGTGTTGGCTCCATCTGTCAGGTTGTGCTGTCTGTCTGTCAGTGCTATGCAGCTGTATGTCTGCATGTTCATTGCTGTCCTGAGTCCATAGCTGCCATTTGTGTTGCTTCCCACCATACACCATTGGACTATGATCCTTGTATTGTACTTCTGTCTTGTTTTCTGAATGATGTTAGCTTGAGCCTCTGTGCTTGTTCTGTCATTGTTTTGATTTTATTCCTGTACAACTCAGCTGCCCTTGCTATTTGGAGGCATTTCCTTGGAACAAATCTCCTTTCAACAGTCTCTCCTGTAATTTGGAATGGCTTGTACCACAAATGAGTCTGTCTCTGAGTAGGGAAGCATTAAAGTCTCTAAAGTTACATTGGATGCTAGAGTTTTCTGCTCTGTAATGTAAGTATCCATTTCCTCTTCTATGTCTTAGTTTCAGGAAAAAAGAGTCTCAAAGATCGCGTTCTGTCTGGGGTCACAGAACTCATCAGACACCCTTATCACTGTTCCACTGTTTGTGGCATTAGTCCTGACAACAGCATCTCACTCATTTTTCATTCTTTTTTTCCCTCTGAGACAGTAAAAAGGTTTTAAGCTGCAGTTTTTCACCTTTATCCCCCATGGTCAGCTCTGTATACAGAATCAGTTCTTGTTTCCACTACCTCCATACTTGCATGACATTTTATATTTAGAATCGAGCATTCCCAGTGTTCTGAGTCTCTCCATACCATGTCTGTGCTGTGTTTCCAGGTGCTATTTTGCCCTCCTGTGAATCACACTCATTTTTTTGCTGTAAGTCTCACTAGGCCAGCCATTACCCTATTTCATGAACTGCACAATGAGTAAACATGGAAGAGGACCCCATGTTTCTAAAGCTAAAACGGCTCTCCATTAAGAGATCTAATGCTGCAACTGCAACGATCATTCCAGCCATCCCCATGTGAACTGGCTTCCTGGCGCTTTCTCCAGACTCTCTCCTCCTGCAACTTTTGCTGCTCTCTGTGAGTTCTAGGCAGGTTCCTACAATCTTGATGGCTGGCTATCAGCAACCTGCAGCACATTACCTGGTCACAGCTTCTCCACTCTAACTGGATGATTTCAGTGTGGCATGATTTGTGTTTCTCAAATTGGGTGACTAGTTGTTTAAACAATTTCTGTGGCAAAATTTCATAGACATCATCAGTGGACACATCTACACAAGACTCTTTATTACACAGTTGACTAACTGACTGCATCATAAAGCATCACCAATTGTACCTGCAAGCACTTACTGCGCAATAAGTTAGTCTATTGCTAATAATAATAATAATAATAAGAAGTTAGTCTATGATAGTGACTGCACAGTAGCTTATGTGTAGACACCAACCAGGAGCAAATTTGCTCCTGGTCAGCTCCACCATCGGGGGGCCACCTTCAGACTAGCCAACTTGTCCAGCCAGGTCCCCTAGGATGCTGCTGGCGACAGACTCAAGCCACCAAGCATGCCTGCCATGCCCACCCAGTAAGCCCCACACTGTGAGGAGGGCTTCCCCTCCCTGCCCCTGCCACCCTGCCCTGCCTGGCCTGCCTGAGTCCCCCCAGCCCCCGGAATTCCCTGCCACAGCACACAGGGAGTGCAGAGGCAGTCCAAAACTTTACTGAGCATCCTCTGCCACCTCAGCTAGGCAGGTACAGGCCTCTCACTCATGGAGAAACATGTCAATGCTGGTGGCAGTGTCATCCTCAACTGTGGGAGAGAGGGACCTGTAGTGCAGCCACAGGTAGCCCTCCAGGTGGCGGCAAAAGTTGCAGGGAAGTGTGGGCTTCTCTAACTGCATCATTAAAGTTCACAGTCCCATGCCAGGTTTCATAGGTTGATTCATAGATTGTAAAGCCTGAAGGGGCCTCTGAAGATCATCAGATCCAGCCCGTGCACCAAGCAGCAAATATAACTGGGGGTCAGGTGACCCCAGCAAGGTGACTGTCTAGTCTCCTCCTGAAGATTTCCAGGAGTTTGTGGCCATTGCTCCTGGTTTTCCCCTCAGGTGCCCTGGTGAACAGTTGCTCACTGAGCCCTTGATGTACTCCCCTAGTGTAGTGATAAGCTTCTACCAGGGCCCCTCTCAGCTTTCTTTTCCTCAGGCTGAAGAGTCCCAGGTCCCTCAGCCTTTCCTTGTATGGCTTGCCATGTAAGACTCTGATCATACAGGTGGCTCTTTTTTGGACTCTCAAGCTTGTCCATGTCCTTGTTAAAGTGTGGTGCCCAGAACTTGCCACAGTACTCCAGCTGCAGTCTCACCAGTGCTGAGTAGAGTGGAAGAATCACCTCCTTGGCTTTGCTGGAGATGCATCGATTGATGCATGCCAGAGTATTATTTGCCCTGCTTGCTACAGCATTGCACTGCTGGCTAATATTCATACTGTGGTCTATTATTACCCCCAAATCCCTTTCACTCGTGGTGCTAGTCAGTTTGGTACCACCAAGTCTATAGGTGTGTCAGGGGTTGCTTGTCCCACAGGTGGAGCACTTTACATTTGGTAATGTTGAACTTCAACAGGTTCTGATCTGCCCAACTTGCCAGCCTGTCTAGGTCCACCTCTAACTGTAGCCTGTCTTCAAGCGGGACCAGGCTTCCCCATAACTTGGCCAGTTGTCCATGAACTTGGCCAGCGAGCTCTTCGCCCTCACATCCAAATCATTAATAAAATGTTGAAAAGTTCTGGACCAAGCACCGACCCCTGAGGGACACCACTGCCCACTTCTCATGAGGATGACAGAGATCTGTTCAGTACAACTCTCTGGGTCTTATTCTGCAGCCAGTTTCTCAGCTACCTGGCTGTCTCGGAGTTAAGCCCACAATCCTCCAATTTTTTCATGAGGACATAGTGGGATACTAAATCAAAGGCCTTTTGGAAGTCTAAGTATACATTGTCAACCTGTTCTCTTGTGTCCAGGTGGTGAGTTACCTGGTCATAGAAGGAGATGAGGTTGGTAAGGCAGGACCTGCCCGCAGCGAAGCCATGCTGGCTGTCATTCAGAATCTTACCTTCTGCAAGCTTATTGCAGATAGATTCTCAGGTGTGCCTGGGGCACCATGGCGATCAAAGCAGCAGACTACAGTGGGTTGGGCACCCTTCAGTCCATGCTAATAGCTCGTCACAGTGCACCCAGGTACTCTGTCACCAAAGTCACACTCAGGACACAGAGCACCCATGGGGGTCTCCAGAGAGATCCCCTGGGTGGAGGGTGGGAGTGCTACCAGCTCTGCATCCCAGTCAGCCAGGAGCCTCTCACTACCTGAGCCTGGGCATCAAGGTCCTGGTGGCAATGGAGGAGATGGCCTAGCCTGCAGGAGGAGAAGTAGGGAGTGGATCTGGAGCAGTGGCAGCAGGTGCTGCCAGGGGAAAGAAAGGCAGGCTGTCTGTGGCAAACACCCAGAGACCCATCTGCCCCTGAGGAGTGAGCAGGAACAGGGATCTCAGCTGACAACCAGCTGTGCCAGGGCCTGCCCAGCCAACTTACCATAGGCACCTGTGCACGCATGACCCCCTATCTTAGGCCAGGCAGCACACAACCCCCTGGTATAGTGTATGTTATGTCAGAATATTGTAAACCCTCACAGCCTCTTTCTCCTGGCTCTTCAGGTCCAGCAGCTGCACACAGGGAAGAGGCACCAGCTGTGAGTGGAGATGTGCCATCAGGGTCGCCACCAGTCTCAGCCAGAGCTCTCCGTATGTGCTGGCTGGCAGAAGTGGACCCAGGACTGGACCCTGATGCTGGACCACCTGGTCATGGTGGCAGAGGAGTGGCTGGCAGACTCATAGGCCTGGTGTGCAGAGGACCCTGTTTGTAAGCAAGCAAGGGTTGTGTACAAGCTGAAGAGGGACCGAGCAGATTAGGCACTCCAGGACAGGATTCTGGCCTTTGAGGAGAGGCACGCCACCCTCCTTGAGAGGATGGTGGAGGCCCAGGAACAGCAGGTTACTGTGGTAGCCAGGGCAATGAAGGCCACGGAAGAGGACTGCCAGGTTCTGGACACCATGCTGGCCCTGGTGGTCATCTTCATGCCACTCACTGCCCTGCCCCTGGCCCTAGCCCTGTATACCCCTTGGCAGTCGCTCACCCCCAGCTGCAAGCCTCCCAGTGGGCTTGAGCTGAGGTGTAGTGGCGCCTCCACCAGCCAGGTCCCCCTACTCCGTCATCTTTCCCCCCCCCAGCCTAGGCCCACCCCTACCACTCAGCCTGGCTCCAGGCAGCCCCAGAGCAGGGGCTAATGGCATTGGGACTAGCATTGCATGCAGGTCCTGCTGGCCCTGGCCACTGACTGCAGGAGAGAGCTGGCTGTGCTGGCAAAACAGCAGCTAACCTTGCCCTCAGGCAAGCCCCCTAACCTGCCAGCCTCACTTCAGTGTGTGCACCCACAGTGGTGCAGCCAGAGACTGGGATGCTAGGTACCTGTCCCTGGGCTCCACCATATAGGTGATCCCACCCCACTGCCCCATTCCAGGAGGGCACACAGAACAACTAAACATATTTTGCATAGAGAAGAAGGTGCATTATTGATGGTGGGTGGGGTGGGTAGTGGAGGGGCTCTGTGAGTCAGTGGAGAGGGAGGAAATGAGAGGGGCTCTGTTGTTGGGTACGGAGTGGGGGATGGTGTCTGTTTTTGGTGAGGGAGGGAGGGACGGAGGTCTGTGTTTGTGGAGGGGAATAAAGTGCTTTCGAGAAAACTGTCTCCAGTGAGTGTGGTGCTGGGGATGTGATTTGGGGCTGGGGTCAGTGGCCAGCCATCTAAGTGGCCTACAGTGGGGAGTGCCTCTCACACCTGGTGCCCTGGCCCCCACTGTTGGGTGTGCAGTTCACCAGGGTCCTCTGAGATGGGGGCCCATTGCTGTCGCTGCTGCTTCAGCTCGTGCTCCCAGTGGCAGGTGTCCTCCACCTGCTGCGCCTCCTCTGCCCATCCCTTGAGGATTAGCTCCTTCCAGGCCTCACAGATGTTATGCAGCACACAGGCTGCAATGATGACCTGGAGGATGTTGGCCTTCACAACTCTGAGGTAGGCAGCAAGGGTACATTACCATCACTTCAGGTGGGTGAAGGTGCACTCCACTGGTATACTCCACCTGACGGGGATCCACCTGGCTGGGGTAGGGCTGCATGAACCAGGGGAGGAGTGGATAGGTGTGGTCCCTGGGATGGTGTGGGACCATCACTGTCACCCAGACGGAGGTCCAACACCCTGGCACAGAGCACCTGCTCTCCCCCAGGGCTGGCAGATCAGAGTTTTGGAATATGCAGGCATTGTAGGTGCTGTTAGCCAAGCCGGCACTCATGTTGCTGAAGGCACTGCAGTGGTTGATGATGGCCTGCAGCAAGATGGAGTGAAAGCCCCACCAGCTGTAGTAGGGGCAGTCACTGTGTGGTGAGCAGGTGATGGGGATGTGGGTCCTGATGCACCAGGGGAAGCCTAGGGGATGGAACCCTGCCACCACCTCCAGGGGGTCATCGACCCAGAGCATGGTGTGCCCCTTCACATCCTGGAGGTTGCCACACCCCCAGGATAGCCTCCTCACTCATTGCCTTGACCACGCCAAAGAGATGGCCAAAGTAGCACAGGCTGGCGAGCATGGCCAGCTTGAGCACGGCAGTGACCAAGTGGGTCTCCACAGGGAGGGGAAGCAGCATGATGGTGCCCTGCCATTCCAGGTGCAGGTAGAGCTGATCGAGGAGCTCCTGGAAAGTGGCCAAGGTCATCTGGAACAACTGTAGCCACTGGTCGTTGTCCCAGGTGCTCTGAACGATGTGCAGCCACCAGGCCTGGCTGGCCAGGCAAGCCCACAGTCAGCCAGGCTGGAGCCCCAGGAGCTCATGGATGGCACTGATGGTGGCACCCACATGCATGTCATTGGCATCCCTGCCAGAGCCTGCATAGCAGTCCAGGAGCCAGGCAGAAGCAGCATGGCAGCAAGGGGCCTCAGATGCCGCAGTGAGCCTGGCGACGTGGCTAAACAGCATGGCAGGGGCAGACAGGGCCAAGACTGATCTGGTCCAGACAGCAGTTGCTGCAGCGGCAAAGCAGTGAGCCTGCTCCTGGCCTCCTCCGGCCCTGCACCGCCGGCCTGCAGCAGCCACCTGAATATTGTTCTCAGCTTCCTTAGACTGACTAAGATGCCCCTGGCATTTGTTAATTTGGCTGGCGCATTCAAACAGCAGGACTGTTCTTTATTCTAAACCTGCAGCAGCCCTCAGGCCCAGGTTGGATCTGGCTCATAGGGAGCCCTGCTGTCCAAATCCAGCCAGGGCCCCAGGATAAGTTTGATACCCCTGATGTACAGGGAGCACTGTCACTCACTAAACAGAATATCTTGACATTAAGTTGTAATTTTGACTGTCTAAACACAGGGACTTCACAGCTAGCATCCCAGAGGTTGCTATTTTGAACCCAAGGAATTCAGCTGTGGAACCTGTCCGAATGTTTGGGGCTTCTGGGAGATTTTCAAGGCACTGAAAGTCAGTGGAAGTTGGTCACTGACCTGCCATTTATGCTTTGGGAAATGTTCCACCAGCACTTCTACTCTTGGGAAGGCAATGCTTTAAGAGGTTCCTGGCACAAATTTTTATGCCTAGATTTTGGAACCAGTGTAGAACAGGCCAGAGGAAAAGAACACAAACTGGATATCTGCACCCCCATGAAACAGGCTTTGACATGGAGAGAAAAGAAAAATCACAAAAGGATTTCTTTGCCCCCCAACAGAGGTAGTGAGGTGCAGGAGGAGAGGGAAGTATGCCTAAAGTTGCTTTCTATGGCCTTTTGCAATGGGTGTGCATTCTCCTCCTCCCTCCCACGGCCTCCATCTGAGCAGAGAGCAGAGCATTCTGAAGTGTGTTCAAGCACAAAAATCTCAGGAATGAAAAAAGTCTTTTCATCTAAAAGGTTACATTCGTCCTACTTCCTTCCATCTCCAGCAATTAACTTGAAGGGAGACATCACTGCTAATTGAGCAGTGGAGATCAGGGGCAACAATTAGGCCTTTTGACAACAGACTGTACAAGAGGGACTGCTCCAAGGTTTAACATGATAGGAAGCAGTTTCTATGGCAATATCACTTTTCTGCCATTCTCTCCAGCCACAGAAATGAAAAAAAAATGTAGATTTTTCCCTGATTAATGATGTAATGAAAATAAAGAAAATTCTTTAAAAAAATCGATACGATGCAATGTTTAGCATGAGCTGATGGCTGCAGGGAGAATCAATGTCCTTCCTGGGGCTGGGAGCTCAGTGAAATCTATTACAGCAACGTGCCAGGGACTCAAAGCGGACCTGCCGCTTGGTAATTAGGCAGCAGGCTCACATTAGGAAAACGTGAGGGCTAAATTAAGAGCACTGATCAAAGGAGCTGCCCATCAAACAGCTCCTCACATTGACATCTCCAAAAAACTTCTTTGCTATCATCACAGCTTTTCCTCCTTCCTTTCTCATTTTTTCCTTTTCCCCCCAACAATATCCTTACTTTTGTTTTTAATTATTCAGGCTGTTCTTTTTGCAACAGTTTGCACATGGCCCAGGGGAGTTGCACACAGGTGACAGCGCTGGGAGCCATCTGGGGTGCCACCAGGAAGAAAAAACCCATCTTAGCACTTTTCACTGAAGGGGAGAAACTGCCTGGCAGAGGGGCAGTGAGTTCTCAGGCCCTGTAGCTCCTGTTGAGGACAGCAAAGGTTGTGATATCTGGGCTGAGTGAGCTACCCTGTGCCAGGAATTAGTTTGCAGCCCTCCTGTAGTACAAATGGAGGCCAGGAGTGATAGGGTCTAGATGCTGGCCATCAGGAAGCAATTGTGCAGAGCATAGAAAGACTCTTAGATTTGTGCTTCTGGACAGCATCCATACCCAAGAGCTAACATTTCTAGCTGATATGTGCCCCTCACATTCTGAGTACCAAGGCTCAGTCATCCTTCAGGAGTTCCTCAGCAGTTACCTCTGGGAGAACACAGGAATGGCTACATCCTTAGTTCTCACATACATAAATGGAGACATCCTCCAAAAACACCTTTCCCCAGCCAGGGGGACCTGACAGAAGGGAAGGTCCCTGGCCCCAACACCCCAATTCCACAAGTCTTCTGTCAATATCACAGATTCTGGTCTGAGGCTATCTGCAGTCAAGGCGAGAGAAAACAACCTGCTGGCAAGGATTTTCAGAGTTGCTAGAGCTGGGTGCCACAGCCTCTAATCTACAACTGGAAGCAGGGAAGTGCCCATCTGGTATAGGTAATCTCAGAGCTATTCAGATGTCAATAATATTGGTGCTATCTATTCCAGCATGAGCCATATGCCATTACCCAAAGTACCATGACACATTTTCCTTGTCTCAAGCTATGCTGCCAATAAAATAGCATCTGGGGTGCTGAAGATGGGACATGAGGTTTTTGCCTCCACCCATCTTTGTCTAGCACTGTCCCCATCCTCCCTGCTCAGTGAGGCTCACTGGCCTTACTGCTCATACATGGCCTGTCATCCAAGTTAGTCAACAGCATTTTGTGCCATTCACTTTTTCCCATGGAGGATGCTTTTTCCTAGGCAAGAATCTGGGGGGTGCAGCTGAATCTCTGAACCAGGCATAAGCCGTTGCTCAGGGCTCTCTCAAGTTCTGTGTCTGTCTGCATCCATCAGCAACAGCTGTTCTCTGCCATGTGATGCTATACTGGCGAATAAAAGAAGGGAGGGCAGCAGAGGAGGGATGGTGCTGGAGCCCTGCAGGGCAGTGGAGGAAGAGAAAAGCATTTTGTAAGTCCTTTCCACTCTTTTCTGCACACACAGACCTTTCTGAGTCCACGTGAGCAAATCTTGCCCTGCATCACACATTGTATCCCATCTGCTCAAGATTTAAAAGAAGCAGATCAGGGTTTTTTCACTTTCCAAAATCACTTTATTGCTTAGGAAATTTGAACACTACTGGATAGGCAGGAAAGGGCTTTCCCACAAGTTGCAAAAGGCCAGGGAGACAATGCAGCATCAGATCAGAAACACTGAAGCCTTTCAGTGTTCAGAATCATCAGAAACAAACTTCTTTGAAAAGCAAAATATATATCTTCAAAAATAGCATAGGACAATTTGAGGTGGGGAGATTGGGAGCCAGAAGCACGCCCCATTTCAGTTCACTGTGTTGCTGCTTGCTTCTGCCCAGGGATTCTGAAGGAGGCAATGTTTCCCTCTGTGATGGTTGGTCCCCATAGCAACAGGAGATTCCCTTTCCATGCTAGGCAATTCCCATAGTTACAAGGCCTTTTCTTCCCAGTGGCCCTGTCTACACGTGTGGCAGACTATGCAGTTGTTACTGCACAGTGCCGTTGCTGCATGTTTTTTTTCCTGACACTACTGCGCAGTAGCAATGAACTAAATACACAGTAGCTCATTACTACTGTGCGTTATCATCACCACATGGTTAGTGCCCAGCAACACTACTGTGCAGTTCCCAAACCAGAGGGCTCTTCTCTGTCCATCCTGGATTATGCCCATGGTAATGGGGCATTTCTTTCCCTATATTGGCTTATTTCTACAGTGTGAAGAATACAGATTATAATGTGGAATATAAGACCACAGGACCTCCTGCACCATCTAGTCCAGTCTCCTGAATTCATAGGCAAAAATTACTCCAGGAATCCTCAAGATCACCACTTAAAACCCTCACACACAACCACTAACATAATTAGGGCAGGGTGACTGGGTCACTGCTCCAGGTACCAACATAAGGGGGTGGTGAAAAAAAATGCTGCCATTGGAGCTGCATGATCATGCTGGCAGCACAGCAGCAGCTGGAAATCGCCACTGCCCCCTGTATGTCACACCTGCCACAGGCACCCAGATTCATTGTTATACTACTGCACATAGCTACAAGGCACAATACTTGAAACACCAAGAACACCCATAAGCTAGAGGGAAATACATTACGTGAGAAGGCAAAAACTCCCACCGTCCTTGCCTGTATGATGTCTGGGAAAAATAACCCTTCCTGAGCCTCTAGACCAGAACCTCTGGGTTTTCTAAGTACCAGCTGGAGCAACAGCATACCTCATCCAAACCCCCCCCCCCCCCCCCCGGCTTAGTTGTGATCATTGTCCAAATGCTTTGGGGAAGGCAAAAAAAAAAGACCTTGAGAATACAGTGTCATTCATGAGGGAGGAAAAAATTCTTCCTGGCCCCACTTGGTATCCAGCAAATTTCTAAAGCATGGGCTTACTGGATACCTTCCATATCATATGAGAGTGTTGATTGGGTCACATCCCGCACACCAGGCCTCGGAGGTTCAGGACTTATCAAAAGGAATTGCCCAACATGCCAGCTTTCCGTCAACCCATCTGTGGTCCATTTTGGCACAAGTTCTGGTGTAACCCTCTAGAGCACCACCTGTGAGAGAGACAGGTTGTATTCATGACAGAGACTCCTCAGATTCAGTACCCTGATGGAGGAGGAAACCTCCAAACCACTCAGGCTCCTATTCACATAGTTTATTAACAAAAAGAAGTAATTGAGCAGAAACATAAATACAAATAAACAAATCTAATTACAAGAAAGTGTGTATTATTGAATTATCAAATTAATGTAATTATCAGTTCAATTAAATCATTTCAAATAGATCAATGAGTCCTAATCAGTGTCATATATCAGTAGACATCTTCCGGAAGCAATGTGAAACCTTTTCACTTGGGTAGGCTTTCAGCAGACTGCATTAAGACTCAGGGCAGTGTCTGGGGAGTTTGTTTTATTATATTTTATTTTAATAATTCTATATGCTTTTGTAATTTATCTTGTTTTTTATTTAAGCTGTCCCAAGCCTTTTTTGGAAAGGACTACATATAAATATAATAAATGAAATAAATGTTTTAATTCAGGAAGGCAGATGCCCTGGTTAGCTATCAACTCTCAAAGCATCAGGGCATTGTCAGTGCTTGTGCCAACTGAAAGAACTTAGGTCCAGCCAAATAGCTGATACCGGGATGTCAAATCAGTCCTAGGCTGAAGCTAATGTTGAGACTATGGCTCTGAGCCACTCCAGGCAGCCTGCCCAGATTATGGTGGTGAGTTTAATGACAGTGTCTTCTCTCCTCCTTCCAGCACTGGGTTACAAAGAATAGTTCCAGTACAATTCAAGATGACACCACATTGTGTTTAATCACAGAACAAATTTAGGCACGTATAACAGAATTATGCAGAACTGAACATACAGCTCTGATCCATTAAATACTGGCATGTAAGAATCTTTTGAACAGCAAAGTTTAAACCTAGAGTTGTGTTAGGTATTTGAGGAATTATTCTACAGGTGCCATTCTCAAATCATAGAATCATAGAAACTAAGGGCTGGAAGGGATCTCAAAAGATCAAGTCCAATCTCCCTGCTCTGGGCACAAATACTTCTGAGATCAAATGATCCCAGCAAGTTGTCTGTCCAGTCTCCTCTTGAAGACTTCCAAGGTTGGGGACTGCACCACCTCCTTGGGAAGTCTAGTCCAGATTCTGGTCACCCTTACCATAAAGAAGTTCTTCCTTACTACCAACCTGAAACTATCCTCTAACAGTTTATAGCCACTGCTCCTTGTCCTCCCCTGGGGTGCGCTAGAGAACACTTTTTCTCCCCGCTCCCAATATTCACTCATTACATACTTATAGATGGCCACCAAATCCCCTCTCAGTCTTCTCTTCCCCAGGCTGAACAGTTCCAGATCCCTTAGGTTTTCCGCATAAGGTTTTTCCTCCAGACCCTTAATCATTCTTGTGGCCCTTCTCTGGACCCTGTCAAGATTTTCCATGTCGTTTTTGAAGTGCGGTACCCAGAACTGGACACAGTACTCCAGCTGGCGTCTCACCAATGCTGAGTGAAGAGGAAGTATCACTTCCTAGCTCTGCTCGCAACATATTGACTAATGCTGTCCAGTATGCTATTAGCGCTGTTGACTACAGCATTGCACTGGCAGCTTGTGTTTATCCTGTGATCAGCCATAACCCTGAGGTCCCTTTCAGCCATCATGTCAGCCAGAACCTCTCTTCCTAACTTATATTCATGTCACTGCTTACTTCTCCCCAGATGAAGCACTCGGCATTTATCCTTATTGAACTGCATCTGATTCTGCTCTGCCCACCTTTCCAGCTTATCCAGGTCTGCTTGGATCCACACCTTATCCCCTAGCATGACTGCTTTTTCCCATAACAGTATCATCTGCAAACTTGGTCAGAGTGCTTTCCACATCCTCAAATAAATTGTTGATAAAGATATTGAACAGCAACGGGGCCAAGAATCGAACCCTGCAGGACACCACTGGCCATCTTCCACCAAGATGATACAGACCTGTCCACTAACACTCTCAGGGTTTGACCCCTTAGCCAGTTCACAACCCACATTGAAGCGGTTTGTTACTTGATTATAGAAGGAAACAAGGTTGGCCAGACATGATCTACACACAACAAAACCATGTTGGCTATCCTTCAGCATCATGACTTCTGCCAGTCTCTCACAAATGGACTTCTTGATAATTTTTTCCAAAATTTTACCTGGTATCAAGGTCAACTGGCCTATAGTTTCTTCCTCCCTCCTCCCCTTCTTCAAGATTGGCACCACATTGGCCCTTTTTCAGTTTTCTGGGACCTCTCCCAAGCACCATGAGGCTTCAAATACCTTCACCAATGGTCCCGCAATTACTCCAGCCAATTCCCTCAGCACTCTCGGATGTAGTCCATCCAGTCCTACCGACTTGAAGCCATTCAGATGCTCTAAGTGCTGCCTCACCAGTTCAACACAGATTATTGGTTGGCAATTGTCCTCCCCACCCCACCCCCAGCATCCAACCAGTATCCAGGATGCAGGAACACCAACGCAAATTATTCTTTAAAGAGTTCAGCTTTCTTCTGACTGTCTGTTATCAGCTGTCCCATTCTGCAAGGGCCCCACATTTCCCTTGATCTTCCTTCTGCTCTGTATATACCTAAAGAAGGACTTCTTATTGTACTTAATCTCAGTTACCACCCTTGCCTTCCTTATCCTCTCCCTACAAATACAGACTATACTTGTGTATTCCTTCTTGGTGACTACCCCTTGTTTCCACTGTCTGCAAGCCTCCATAGTCTTTTTTAAGCACTCCTTGACTCCTCTGGTAAGCCAAGGGGGCTTCCTGGCCCCTTTACTACTTTTTCTGCATACAGGAATGGACCTTTTCTGTGCTCTGAGGATCATTCCTCTGAGGAACAACCACCCTTTCTGAACTCCCTTTCCCTCCAATCCCACTTCCCACTATTTTCTTAAGCTCATTGAAGTCAGTCTTCCTGACGCCAAGCACCTCTGCCCTACTAGGCTGACTTCCCTGCCCTATGACAGACAGTGAATTCTACCACTCATGATCACATCTCCCAGAAGACCCTCAATCCTCAGATCTCCCACCAGGTCATCCCCTTTGGCTAGAACCAAATACAACAAAGCCTTCCCCCCCGGTCAGCCCGTTTACCTCCTGTACTAAATAAAGTTTTTCCATGCAGGTCAAAAACCCATGTGACTAGTCAGATCTGGCTGACTGCTCCTCCCAGGAGATGGCAGGATAACTGAGGTCACCCATGACAACCATGTCTCTTGAACATGCAGCCTCCATCAGTTCTCTGGAAAATTCCAGATCCAGCTCCTCCTCCTGGTCTGTAGTAGATGTCGACCATCAAGTCCCCTTCTCTTAGTCCCCGCCCCCGTATCTTGACGCACAGGGTCTCGAGTTGCCCTTCTCTTGAACCAGTTTGAGTCTCTGAGGAGGTATACTGCTCCTTTACACAAAGAGTGACACCTCCTCCCTTCCTCCCCTCCTGATCCTTTCTGTGCAGCCTGCAGCCCTCTCTGCATACAGCCCAGTCATGCATGGCATCCCACCAGGTCTCCATTATTCTGATGAGATCATATTCCCTATTTGCTAGCAGGACTGCCTGATCCTCCTGCTTATTCCCCATACTCCTAGCATTTGTGTATAGACACTTAAGTCCCTCATTGGTAACCCCCAGTTCCCCACTGCCCCAACGTCATTCCAGCCTCTCAAGACCTCCCTGACCACCCTCTTTATGTCCTTCCTGCTTGGCTGTCCCCGGGCTTACATTTCCATCTGCACACCCATCTCAAAGCGAGTCTGCAGGTTTTAGCCACACACATCTAAATTCACATGTGTGCACACACACACTCACTACAAACCATCCACTGGAGTTAAAAGCAAGCATGATAATGTTGATGTAGAAGCATCCCTCTGCTAAAAAAATGGTGGGGAAGGAAACAAAACCAAAAAGGCTGATGCTTTTACAGGATAATTGTCACAACTGTTGCTTTCATTTAGCTTTGTGATGCTGGTACATAGTTGAAAGACTAGCTGATGGTCTTATGACCTCTGATGTCTCCTGCTGACAGGCTTGCACCTGGTTAGAGGTTTTTGGTAAGTGGTGAATCCTAGGTGTCCCACATTGCCAGGCTCCTGGCACTCTACAGTCTGGCAGAAAAGTAGAAGAAGCAAGCATGGTGGTACTGGACAGCCAGAAGCCAGCAGCCATTACTAGCCAACAAACACAAAGCCAAGAGCAGGACTTCTTGTCATTCATCCTTTGAAGAAGGTGGCCTGGAACTTTTCTCAGGATATTCACTGTGCATCAGAAAGCCCCACTCCCTACTGGTTGAAGTCACCAACATTACCCAATGGGCTGTAATTAAGTCACCAGCATCCAGATTAAGAAATTCCTCACCTCAGTAGCTTTGAGCTTGGAAAGTGTATGCCTCCAAATACCTGCCTAGTTAGTGTGATATATAGATCTATAAATACCAGCTTAAAATCTGTGGATATCAGATCTATAGGAATCTGAAGTCATAGTTCAGTTCATAGATACTATCTCAAGAATCTTAAAAAGTTTCTGTTCAAAATGAATTATAACAATGCAAAGTTTAGCAAAAAGTAGGAATAGAAACTCACTCACCCCAGATGAGGAAATAGGCCAGGAGCAGTAAGAGTTAAAAGCCTGCAAGTCTGAAGTTCTATGAAAGGCAACAGAGTGCATCAGAACATTTAAAATGTATTCAGCAACATCCTGAGATGGACAAAATCAGAACAAACTAGTATATTAGTTAAGGAAAACATGTAAGACAGAACAGCAAAACCTGGCATGCACCTGGGAAGGTATACAAGAATGTTATAATTAAATAAGTTCCTTAATCAGCGAATTGTAAGATGCATGGCACCAAATGTGGTTGATCATGAGTGAGAAACGAGGCAGGCTTGATGTAAACTCCCCTAGCGTATAAAAAGAGTAAAATAGTAATGCACCTAGGATTTGTGTTTAACCTTGCACTATCCCTGCTGTTGCCCATGCTGATCACTTGGCTGACCCTATGAATAAAGCTTACACTAAACTGATATCCACTGGGTGCATCTACACATTCATTACTGTGTCATAGTTACTGCACATTAAATTTAGCACTTGGATAGCCAAGTACTAAATCCATGCACAGTATCTTGTGCAACTTTGCAGTAGTGCTGGCACGCAGGTTTTTCAGACTTTAAGTGTGCAGTAGCTTAATACTCTTGCGCAGTAGCATATTATCGCAGGTTTTGCCTGGTACACTACTTCACAGTGTCTCATGGGTGCGTCTACTTGAGACACTGCAACACTTTACTGTGCAATAGACCAATGTGCAATAAAACATCACCAAGTCATCATGTTCATAAGTTACTGCACAGTAAATTAGTCTACTGTGCAGTTAGCTAGTACCTGTAAATACAGGTACTACACTAACTTCGCAGTAGATACTGCACAGTAGGGGTCATGTAGATGCTGACCAGGAACAAATATGCTACCTATCAGCCACACCAGCAGGGGGCCCAGTCCTGGCACTTCTCAGCTCCAGGCTTCCCACAGGAGCCAGGAGTTGATCAGCATGGGGACAAGACCCCTCTCTGCTCCTCCTCTGTTCCCACACTGCGGGGCTCCTGGCTCTGGGACTGGGGATCTCTTCCTAAAGACTTCTGGGACTGGGGATCTCTTTCTTCCCTGCTCAGCCAGGGGCTGGCAAGGAGCTGTCCCACAAATGGGGCAGATAACAGTGAGACCCTGGCTGGGTGGTGATTTCCCTGCTCAGCCGGGGACAGTCAGGAGCCCAGCCAGGGGCTTGCTTCTGCCTGCCCCACCAGTGGATTGGAGCAGGGGGCTGGGAAACAGCTGCTTTGGAGGGGACTCTTTCCCAGCCCTCTACCCCAATCAGTTGATTGGGGCATGGGGCTAGGAAAAAGCTGTGGGGGAAAGAGACAATGCAGCTGGGACCTGCTGCAGACCCAGACAGTTCCCAGCCAGCCCAACTGCATGGAGCACTCTGCTTGCAGCCTGGAGCTGGCTGGGAGCTGCCCCAAAGTGGGACAGTTCCTGGCCAGCTGGGGGCTGCATGGAGAAGCCCCACTGGGCACAGGGCAGAAGAGCTCTGTAGCAGCAGCTGTTTCCTGGCTCTGTGCACATCAGGACCCCTCCCCATGCGGGGAAAGCTCTGCTGCTGCCCCCGACAGAACTCTCCTGGCCCCATGCTCCCTGTCAGCCCCCAGGCTAGCACCCAAGAGGAGCCTGGAGCTCCCCCTGGCTGCTGCATGCAGTGTGGGAGCAGCCCCATACCAAGCTGCTCCTATTGGACGTGGCCATACAAGTGCAGATGTTTGGTTCCCTGTGAACAAGTAGTAGTGGTGCAGCTTGCACCACAGCTACTTGTCCCCAGGGAACACCCATGCCATATGCACTTTAGTGCTAGACAAGTTACCCCGGGGGCAATAGGAGAAGCTGGGGCCAGCAGCCTTGCCTAGGGTTCTGGGGGCCTCCCAGGGCTGCAGCAATGGCAATCCTGCCAAGCAGACCCTGGCTGGCAGCTGTAGCGTGGCTCTGGGTGGCCTGGCTCTGCTTTTCAGTGGTATACGCTGCCCATGCATGTGCTGCTCCACCTTTTTTTTCCACAGGTTTTTTGACCCCTGGATATCCAGGGGTCAAAAAAATGTGTGGGGAAAAAAAAACAGAGCAGTGCATGCACAGGCAGCACACCCTTGTAACGTGGGAAACACCTGGCCACAAGGCCATGCTTGTCTGGACATGCCCATCCAATATCTGATCCCGAGAAGGACCACATGTAGACATGCTCCTGGGTAGGCTTATTGTGCAGTATTTTTACTGCACAGTAAGCCTACTTAGAATTAATAGCACCCACTGAATAGCTGCTCTAAGCTTATTGGAACCACATTTTTGTAGGACCTAACTGTCATTAGAGGCAACAACAGAGGACAGTTTTTGTTTTGCAGAGATGCTTACAAATGCCCCTTTCTCCTTTAATATTCAGCTGCTCAATTTTGAACAGCACAGAAACTGAGAAATCTTAGACTTTTACTCAGTCAAAGTGGAAATTCCTCTCCTCCTAAAAACAGGGTCTTGGGGTTCAGTTTTTCCAGGTTCGCCTGACTCACCCTAGTAGTGGGGTGTGTGTTTCTCCTTCATAGTTCCATTCCTGATACCACATTTCAAAGAATCCTTTATTCACATGAACTGATTTTGTTCAGTTCCTACCCACATCTCTTTTTGCTACTCTCTGCTTAGCCCAGGTGCTCTGTCACAGAAACATACAAGCTCTGTTTTGAAAAGTAGTCCTTTGTTTTGTAATCCAAAGTAATAAAGATTGCAAAAGTTCAACCATTTTGGCACTCTGCCTCTTGGCTTCTACACTGACATGCCAGCTTTTCCCTTCCCCCTCCCAATTAGAGGTGACTAGCTACAGGAGTGATGTTAACCTGTCAGGTCTCTGGGTATGGCCTGGATAACATATGCATCCAGCACCAGGGTCTTTCTCCAGGACACAATGATCATGGGACTCAGCTTAAAATCTGTGGATACCAAAGGAGCAAGAAATAGCTTCACCATACAGTACTTCATAACACTTTCACTGCATAGTGATGGGCACTGAGACAGAGGCAGATGTTAAATCCACAAGTCTTGCCAAATAGCCTGCTCTTTCTTAGGACCTCCAGTGTTTTCAATGTCTCTCTGGGCATGTCTACACATGCGCTTTATTGTGCAGTAGACTAATTTATTGTGCAGTAAAGTGTCACACCATCTAAACATGCACAGAAATTGGGCCGGTGTATCTTAATTTGCTGTGCCGTTGGATAGTTCCATCAGACAGATACTATTCAATGGCAAAGTAAATTACTACACTTAAATGCATGTGTAGATGGTGACATCAGGATTAGTTTACTCTGGCTCAAATTGTACTAGAATTTATTCAGTTGCCTTAATTGCATGTATAGACATGCCCTCTGAGTACTTTTCGTGGCTTCTTCAACTCTAAAATAAGGCCTTCAGGTCACAGTCACTTTCCTCTTGTTTTTTAATTTGGCACCACTGCTGGGCTCAAATTGTTTCAGCTTCTGAAGGGGTCTTTACCCCCTCTGAAATGCAGTAATGCAGGCACTCTTTCTCAAATAGGGCATATTTTATTAATTAATTGCAATAAATAGGGTAGAGCCCTTGGATCAGAATGCCTAAGCCAAACCTAAGCTTAGGTGGGGGACAGTGGAGAAACTTCACTGGGCAGCACCCAGTCCAAGGCAGCCCCTATTCCCTGGTGTAGGCCACACTCACCTTGGGGTTGGTGAGCAGCTGGTGGTCATCATGGTGCAGCACAGTGCAGGCAGCCTGCAGGCAGGGGTAGAATGCAATGCTTTGGTAGGCAGTGCTGCATGAGAAGGTGCACTCGAAGAGCTTGCTGAGCCACTGCACTGACAGCACCTGGCAGCACACCACCTGCCCCTGCAGCTCATGCAGCACTGGGCTCAGTCAGCAGAAGCCCAATACAAAGAGCAACCGGCCCTAACCCTCACAACTGGAAGCAGCTGCCACCTGAATGCCACTCTCCTACCTCCTCCCTTGTCCCTCAAGTACAGAACCCCTGAAACCTGCTCATGGCCCCCGACCCATGTTTGAGAATTGCTACTTTAGAATATTTATAACACTTAGCAGATTATTCTCAGATACTTCTTTGTAAGCAAAGCATACTCAGAGGGGCCCATTAAACTAAGACATACTTAAAGTCCTTTTTGTCAAGGGGATCCTTTTCCACATTTCTGGGTGATCTGAGGATCTCACAGTTATTATTGCACTGATCCTGGTGAGGGACAGTTGTGCTATTTTTCCTGTTGTATAGCGAAAGAAGTGATGCCTTGAGAGACTCTTTCATTGTTATGTGCTTAAGTACTGCCTACATAGCTGTGTAATTGCTGTCTGGGGCATTTATGCACAGCTAGATTCTATTTGCACCTCCATAGAGAGGCTCACCCTTCCATCCCCTTCTAAGCATGCTCAGAAAACTGTAGCCTGTACTATGCCTATTACTTTTAGCAAATAACTCTAAATAGTTATTTGCTAAAATATATAAACATCATCAGTGGTGACATGTAGGGGGAGCTCGGGGGTACACATGCACCCCCCGACCGGCTACACTCAGCGCTTAGGCAATGGGCAGGGGGTGCAGGTAGGAGCACCGGTGCCCCCCTGAAAGCGCCAGCCAGTCATTGCAGCCACTCCCGGAAGCGGCTGCAGCTATCAGCTGTTGCAGGATTGTCCACAGGGGACCTCCCCACCCCCCAGGCAGTGGGACTGGTTGCAGGGGGGCACATCCCTCCCCCAACTAAGGCAGCACCAGTCGCCCATGAACACCATTGAATAGTTTATGCCCCAATGAGGTGGGGAGAGGAGGAGGGGAAATAAGCAGGTCCCCTTTGCTTCCAGGGTAGAATCCAACTCACTGAGCCATGCTCCCTCTAGCTTGTTCTCCTCTTTCTGGAGCCACATGTCTTCTCCTTCTGGCTGTCCCTGAGCCATCTTCCAGCAGACTGCTGGAGAGTACTCTGGGCAATGCCTGGCTCATCATCTAACGCTTAGAGCACATTGCTTGAAAGCAAGAGATACAGGTTCAATCCTTCTTTAGTTAAGCGTGGGAGGTGGCTTAGAAATGGAGTCACCTAGTCCTTTGACAAATATTCTAACCACAAAGCTATTGGGCTAAACATTTGGGAAGTGCTTTTCTTCCATTTCACTTTGGGCAGGTAAACACATACCTGGGCAATCCTGTTCCACTGCAAATAGCATTCAAACTGTGCATCAGGGCCAGAAGGTGAAATGATTTGCCCACAAGGTTACACAATCTGTGATGGAGGAAGATCTTACTCTCAAGGCTCTCAAGTCCACAGTCTAACCATTTTAGGAATGCTGGAAGGTTTCCAATCCCCTCAGGTTTTGAGCAATTAATTGTGTTGTATTAAGGCTGCTTTGCAGTCCTGTGTTAGGGCAAGCACACACAGCAATGGACTCCAGGAATGCAACTAAAGTGTATTCAAGATCCCAATTATCTTTATAGCAGAGCTGAACAAATACTTCAGAGAGAATCCACAAATATTAGTTCAGATTCTCAGTGAGTTCCTGTGGCTCCTGTGTATGCACCTTCTGTGTTCCTCTTCTGCAAATCTTCTAGAGGCCATGTTTACTGAGGAATGTTGGCTAAAGGAGTCAATATTAAGTGAATGTAAGAGGATACTCAATGAAAACTGACTTCAAAATGACAGTTAAGGGAATTCAAATTGGAAATATAATTCTATTATTTACACTCATCCACTCACAGGACAGACATGCACCACATCATCTCTGTGTTCAATTGAAAACCACTCTATGCACAACACTGACTACCCAAACCAAAGTCCTTACAAACAATTCAGAGACCAAGAATTGCCTGCCAGAAGCTCTGGTAATCATTGAATAATTCTGAATAATAAATATAACTGAAAAAATGTGGGCAATTTCCCAACTGAAAAAGAGAGGTAACTAATAGATAAATCCTCCAGATTACTTACCCAGCTCTGCTCCCACTGTTCTTGTTCAGCTTTCTCATATGATTTGGATGTGGGAGCTAGCTGCACCCTCCAAGTCAGTTTGACAATAACAGGCTCCATAATGTACTCTGCGTAATTCAAACTGATCTGATGCTATTTGCTTGGTTCTAATTTGTGCCAAAATTCAGTCCACAGGTATTTGATTTGATTTGGTATTTTGTGACCAAATCTAACAAAATTAGTGTTTACAAAGGCAAATTCCCTGAATGCACACCTTTGCTACATGCAAACTTATCCTGGCTACAGACATCACCCAGGTACCTTGTGTAGATCTGCTTGACTGGCAATTATGAAGATGATGAAGTGAGTGTTGCTACACTCATATGTCAGAAGCATGAAGGCCAGAAAGCCAGCAACAGGTAGAATGATCAATGTCAATAAGACCTTGGGCACCCAAAAGAGGGCCAGAAGGGCATTTATAGATTATGTGGTCAGCCGTCTGAGCTTGTGCACCACAGCTGCAGCCAAGCATTGTTGGAAAGGCCCTAGAGTGCATGCTCACCTTAACTGTTCAACACCCATTCTGAGATGACTAAGAGCATTTCAAGCCCTGCGGGGCAGCTGCCAGTCTCAGGGGTGGAAGCTGATGTTGGGGATGAAGTTCATTAGCCACAGTTCTTGTGCAGTATATTGCCTGCTCCACTGATGGGAGATCCATGTTGTAGGCGACATGCCATCTGTAAATTCGATGAGCTTGTTGACCGATTAGAGAACAGATTCCAAGACTCCAGGTGGTAGCTGGTTTTCTGGCTTGCAGCTACTAGGCTGGAGTGCAAAGAATGGTCTGGATCTTGGGCTTTGAGGCCTAGGGCAGCTTGTGTCCAGATGTCATGGCAGAAATGCCTGAGAGGACTGGGAAGCAATCAACTGCAGCTGGCATAAGGCATCTGGTAATGGTCCTCATGACACTGTTAAGGCTGGAATCCACTAACTTAGTGTGCATGCTCTGTCCCCATACTGGTAGTGACAATCACAGGTAACAACAATGGCAAGCTCATAACTATTGTTTGGCTATTGTTTTAGAATCATGACTTGGTAAGGATGAAGATCTTTATTTTCATCCTTAGATATTTTTATTCAGGTGGGTAATACAATAATAAAAGCTCCAATCAAAGGCAAAAGCAGATTGCTATTCCCCATATGCTGTGCATACTGCTTTATGCCCAAAAGCTTGTAATACTGATGTAGAGCCAGGGATAGTGCAGTCCCCATTTTGGGTACTCTATTACAAAAAGCACATTTCCTAGACTGTGCTGGGCAGCTTGCATAGTGATGGGACATTTGCTAGCCAGAAAGGGGCAATACTGTTCAAGACAGTGCATTCTCAGCCAATATGCTCAGTCAGTGAATATCTTTTTTTCCTTCTCTCTTTTGGTAATATTTCTTATGAATCAATCTTTATTCCATCCTTCCCTCATGTAGAAATGAGTAAAAAATGCGAAGATGTACTCAAGGATACTCAGATACAAAACCTTGTAATCTTACAGAAAAGGGTGGCCAGAAATATTACAGAGTGTACAGATTACACAGAAGATTTCAAGTGGTGTCAACAGAGGCAAAATGCTCTGCTATTTCCTTTGAGTCGCTGCTGTTTGTTTGCGATGATGCATTTACTGTCTCTCCAATGTCTGTGAAGCATTGTCATGCTGCTTTTTGCCCTTTTCAAAATGATGGAGTGATGTTAATACTTTGCCTCCCCTCTGAGGTAAAACTTCCCTCCTGAAGATAAACCCTTCCCTGGTAATCTATTCTGGATGGGAGTGCCAAGGGGAAAGGGGCATCATAGTCTTGGGTATTTATATAATGCCCATTCTCAGCGTATCTCACAGTCATTAATGGTTAACCTCTCTAGGGCCCACAAGGAAAGGACAGTGCTACTACCCCAGCTCGTGACTGAAGCACAAGGGTGAGTAACTCACTGAAGAAGTACATAGCAGATCAGGAATCTGAACCCCAGTTTCTCAAGTCCTAAGCTATATTCAGCCAAGCTCCACCTGTTTCTATTTAAAGCATTGCTCTTGTTGCATCACAGCAAAGGGCAGACTAGACCCACTTGGAATCCCAGTACTTGCTTCTCTCTAGTGCCCTTGTCTGGGAAGGGTAGGGGAGCAAGCATGAGGATAGAGTCATACTCTGCTCCCCAGGCACTAGCAGATCAAGCTAGCTAGGATGAGGGCTAATCCACCCAGAGCCATGGGGTTAGCCATCTGGAGCAGGACTCATCCTGGCTGCTTCTGACCCTTTAGCCCCTTCCGTTCTAAGGGAAGTATCTTTGCTTAAGAAAGGACAGGCAAAGTCCTTTACAAGGCCCTAAACTCAGAAAGCATCTCCTGCATAAAACCTCCTATAACCTCTCCAGGCACCTGGAATGCCTCAGTACCTGCACAGCCCAGCAGTCTATTCCTGCTCTTCACTCAAACAGTGATTTTCCTCCCCGCCAACCAGCTGCAGGAATCATCTGAAGGTAAAGAGCTGAGGTTCACGACCTGTTCCTGCTCTCATTTTCATAGCCCTCCAGAGCACATGCTTAGTCTTTCATGAGAGCCATAGCCATCCTGAGCTTGCAACCCTTAGCTGGGGCGGGGCTATTATTTGATCCAAAAGGGGCATTTCTGAGAAAGCCCCAAATATCCCAGGGCAGGGACCTGCTCAATGCCAGTGAAGTTCACATGCTAGCAGCTTCATTTCCCCATGCCTGGGTGCCTTGAGGTGCCCAAGGCAGTTGGAGCCCCAGACTGGAGTGGGACACCCCAGGGGACCAAGCAGGGAGCAGGTGAGGAAGGAGGGACCCACCCAGCTGCTGCTGTCCCCAACTGACCCAGGGCTTGGGAAGCCCCAGGACCAATCTTGCCCCAGCAGAAGACTTCAAGGAGTGGCTGAATGGGGTACCAGGTCACAGGAAGTGGCAGGGTTGAGTCTCTGCTCCCTTCCCCTTCCACTGCTTCTTCCCTGCTGGCCCAGGAGCTCCAACTGTAGGAAGCAGGTGTGTGGACTGCAGGGCAAGGTTGGGGACAGCAGCATCATTAGGTAATTTCCTCTTCCAACTCCTGCTCCCAGACAACTGGGGATGCTCAGGTGAAGGGCAGGGAGCAGGAGCACCTGAAAGGGGGGCCTCCCTGCTGCCACTGCCACTGTCCCTGGACAAGCCTAATGCTGCTGCTTACTGAAGCCTTCAGCTGAAGTGGGGCAGGAGCAGCCCCGAGGCTCCCCAGTCACCGTGGCTTGGTTGCTGTGTTAGAAAGAGCAACAGGGTGAAAAGGCACTGGGCATCCCAAGGGCACAGGTGTTAGCCTCTTCCTGTGTGGCTGCCCCAGCTTTGGCAGGATGCTGTCCAAATATTCAGCAAACAGGGCAATCAGTGCTGCTCTCTGCCATTTAGCTTATGCAGGAAGGGACATTTTATGGAGCTCTTTTGAGCAATATGCCATTGCTGTGCCATGAGGTGTGCTGTAAAGGGAGAAGGTTCTGAGTGGGTTATCCTGGGAATGTGTCTTTCTCACCAGCTTTGGGCTTGGCAATTTGCTGAGGCTGCCCTCTGTGAAGTGTCAGGAGCAGAGATCCAGCACTACAGCAGGCAGCATGGAGGCTTACTGCAGCAGGACTGGCACATTATTGTAACGAGCCTTTATTGTAGGATTCCCATGTTTCTCACCCTGCTTGGCTTGCACTCAGTTTAGTTTTTCAGTGGGGGAAAGGAACAGCATGACCGGCTCAAAGTCTTCTCTACCCAAGGTCCTCATTCAGGTCCTTTCTTTGCTTCTCCACAAAGTTCCCTCTCACAAATGCATTTCAGGAACAGGTATATATTCATCCCACAATGGCCCTTGCCATTTCTCCCAGAGCTGGAGGGAAGCCTGTGCATGTGTTCATACATGGATGTGTACACATGTGATTTGCTTCCTGAAGGAAGTTCAGCTGATTTGCCATCAAGACTGAATGAATAACAAGAGTGAAAGTGACTTGGAGAAGATTAAAAGCTACTGTCTTTTGCTCCAGCTCTTTGTCTAACTTGGCATGATGGCAGGAATTTCAGTAGTTCTGGTCTGAATATTCACCCCTATTACAACAACAGCAGTCTGTGTGTATGTGTATAACAGAGAGCCAGAAGGCTCCTGTTACTGGAGGAGAAAAAAGTAGCTGGCTAAAAGGAAAATCGCCATCCAGGAGAAGTGGCAGAGGCTAGGAGTGCCTAGCACACAGCTAGTTACTCTGCAATAATCCAGCAGGGCAGAACCCTGCTTGAGAAGCATTGGCCCTGCTGCAGCAGAGAGACCATCATTAGCAAGCAGCACTGGAGGCAAGTCAGCAAACCTACTCAGGAAATACCCATGGCAGATCAGGGAGCCACATGACACGTGAGAATCTCTAGAGGGTCCAGAGGACTCATATGATTAGTGGCCTCCCTGCAAGACCCTACAAGGGGAGGTTGAGGGATCTGGATCTCTTCAGCCTTCACAAGAGACAGCTGAGGGGTGATCTTGTAGCCACCTAAAAGTTTATCAAGGGAGGACAACAGAGAATTGGAGATGCGCTATTTACCAGGGCACCTCTAGGAGTAACTAGGAATAATGGGTGCAAACTAGTGGAGAGTAGATTCAGGTTAGACATTAGGAAGAAATTTTTCACAGTAAGGGTGGCCGGAATCTGGAACGGGCTACCAAGGGATGTGGTACCATCACTTAACTTGGAGGTCTTCAAGAGAAGGCTAGATAGACATCTGGCTGGGGTCGTATGACCTCAGCGCTCTTTCCTGCCTGGGGCAGGGGGTTGGACATGATGATCCTTCGTGGTCCCTTCCGACTCTACAATCTATGAATCTATGACCAAATGGGGTGTGGCTTCCAGCTGTGTAAACCCAGGGCCTGGGCGGGAGCAGGCTATCTGGCCCTGAAGATCGCAGTTGAAGGAGCTCCAGAGCAGGACGAGCCAGGAGAGCTCCAAGCTGGTGCTGGCTCGACCCTGAGGGAGGCAAACAGAATGCTGCTGCCTTGCAGCTCCCCCAGGAGAGGGGGAAACCTAGTGGTATGGACAGGTAGCCACTCTTTATGTTTGGACCCAGAGCAAGTTAATTTGTGTTATTGCCAGAGGGCTCATTCTTTTGTTATAGTTAACTGGTGGTTTAGGTGGGGCTGTGAGGGGCAGTTTTGGGGGTCCTGTGAGTGCCTAGAAGGCATGTGACCACCTTGAGTCCTGCCAGGGATCAAAGGACCCAGAGCCCTGAGAAGGGTGAAGAGAGGAGCAAAGGGCCAGTGAGAGCCAAAGCAGGCTCAGTGCCCAGGAGGGGCCAAGACAGGGCCACAGACATGAAGCCCAAGAAGGGCAGAACCAGTGCCTAAGAAGGGTGAGAACCAGGGCCCAGGGAGTCCAGTGCTTGAAAGGGCCAAGAGCTGGGGTCAGAGGCGCAAAGCCTGGGAGGGGCTAAGACAGAGCCCAATAGGGGGAGACTAGGGCTGGAGCCCAGAAGCCAGGTCCAACACAGCGGATCTGAGCTAAGCGGCCCAGCAAGAGACAGAGCTCAAGTGGGCTGAGGTCCCAACAAGGGAGATTGATTGGACAAGCAACATCCACAATGCATGGACAGAGTCACCTAATTAGCCCTTAAAGCTTATAAGCACCCTAGGGCACAGACAGGCTGAATGTGCCCATACAGCTTAAGGGCTGGATTGAAACCAGAGGAGCCCAGGAGGGACCTGCTAGCTATCAGACAGATTGAGACTCACTCTAGGACCCTTAGGCAGCCTAAAGTGCATCAAGGTGTGGTAGACAAGGAGGGGATGGTACCCTGGAGGCAGAGTAGGGCACAGGTTACAGGGACTCCAGAGGGCATTGCAGCTGCTCTAGGAGCACAACTTGGTTACAATGTGTACATCTTCATGCACCTGTGATTGTCTAACCAGACAATCTGGCATGCATGTACATGTTGGGCTGAGTGCTTGTGCTTGTGCATGGGTTTGTGAGAAGCCAGTTTCCATTCTACAGTGATGTGGCTCTAACAAACAGAATGACTTTTTAATGAATATTTAAGCAAACTTCTGAATATTTGAACAGTTAAATTATTTTAATGGCTGTTAAGTGTGACAGCAGGATGGGCACGGGGGTTGAGTGCAAGGCTGCTGGCAGGACTGCTGGGGGCTGAAGATGCCACAGTCTGCTTAGAAGTTATTTCTCTAGAAGCAGTAAGCAGTAAGCACTCCCACTGCTGGCTGAATCATGGCGTAGCTGGTGGTGCACTAGCCTGGAATCCAGGGAAAGATTCTGACTCTGTATGCTCCTGCAGTAATATGGAGGGTCCATGAGCAAGTCATAATAGGCTGGAAATTCCCCTACACTAGCACAGTACAAGTGCATGGTGAGTGAACAACATGCTTGCTGCTGCATGCCCTACACTATTCCTTCCTACCTGCCATATTCCTTCCCTCCCCTGCCTGCATTTGCTTCGCCCCAGTCTAAGTTCAGTCATGAATTGGTAATTTTCCAGGAGTGCTTAGCTTGTCAGCACTCCTGGAATAGGATTATATTTGGCTGGAGTCCCTTGGATGAAAACCGTATGGCAGGGACGACGCGGAGGGGGTGCACGTGGGTGCCTGCACGTGGTCGCAGACCCCTGGTCGGTGCTTGCCACCCTCCCCCCGCCGCTGATGACAGTGCCGGTGGTGTCTGCAGGAGCTCTGCGCTTACCGCTGCCGGGCATCCGCTGCTGCGCTCCTGCTGCCACCAGCAGAGCCGTGCCCCCACAGCCGCCAGGGGCATGCGCTGTTCATGCCTTACAGGACCAAGCCAAGGCCCCACAGAGCATGGTGTTGACAAAGGCACAATTATCAGATGGAGACAGAGCTAAGAGAGCAGGAGGGGGTCCCATATTGTTTGGGCTGGTATGAACAAAGAGAGCAGAGAACTATATTTACATTGTAAAGCAGAGCCTGTAAGAGATGAGAGACTGAAA
This sequence comes from Crocodylus siamensis, assembly GCF_052110815.1. Taxonomy (NCBI): domain Eukaryota; kingdom Metazoa; phylum Chordata; order Crocodylia; family Crocodylidae; genus Crocodylus; species Crocodylus siamensis. Next base: position 38,827,707 of record NC_143404.1, on the reverse strand, counting down.
TACCTGAGAAGAGACAAAGACACTGAATGCACGAAAGTCATGAGAGATATATGCAATGGGCCCAGCCCTGTTACTGTGGGAAGAAGCATGCCCAAGCCACCTCTGGCCCAGGACAGCTCCTGCACAACCCCGACACAGACACAGCCACACCATGGCTGCACAGACTGGCCAGAAGCCCACATGGCAGATGCAGCAGTGGTTACCAGCCCCAGCTGGGGAAATGTCTCCCAGTGTGGGCATTTGGGAGCTCAGTTGCCTAGGGAGCGTATAAGGGCCTGTCTCTGAAGGCAAAGGGAGCTAAGAGCAGCTGGGAGCAGCTGCATGGGGCTGGGTGCGGCAGAAGCAGGCAGACAGGTTTTCGCTCACCTGGCAACAGCCCTGCAGCCAGCTTGCACTCAGACCTGGGCTGCTGGGGGTGCACCCGATCCACCACCCAGAGAGAAAGTAGAAAGGACCATACACAACGAGTACACATAAGTGCAACCTTTTATTGATTTAAGTTTGATATTTGTGGACCCTGGGCACACCTCAGGCCAGCTGCCCAGGAAGATCGGTGGATTTCTGGCCAACCCTCTGCAGCTAGAGTAAAAAGGATCACAGGGCTAGTGGCATGCTGGACTCAACACACCCAGCAGCACCCCCTAGGGATTATGGCTGCCTTGGCAGTCCACGATTGGTGCTGTGACTCAGATTCAAACCGAGGTTGCTGTGGGTGAGCTAAGACTGTGGTCTTAGCTGCAGCCATAGAGCAGGTGTTGCAGCTCCTGATGCAGCAGCACAGCACAGCGTCTGAACAGACCAAGCAGCAAGGAGCCCACATGGCTGTCCTAGTGCAGCTGCAGGTACAGGCCACTGAGCAGCTGAGGGGCGTCATGGAGGAGAGCAAGAGAGTCATGGTGCAGGCCTGGGAACTGAGTGCAGGGTCCTCTGTGGCCAGTCTAGGACCCTTAGGGATGCATCAGATGACCCAGGATGATATAGAGCTTTTCCTAGAGGCATTTGAGTGAATGGCTGTGCAGGCTTAGTGGTCCCAGTTCACTTTGGCATCTCGGCTGGGACTGCTGCTTACAGGAGAGACCCAGAAGGCCTACAGAGGAATACCGCTGGCCATTGCTATCAATTACAACAAGGTGAAGGAAGCCATCCTCCACTGGCTAGAGGTGGCTAAGGAGCTTAATCATCAGAGGTTTTGTGGCAAGAAAGCCTCTGGGGCAGGGAGCCCCCAGCAGTTAGTTCATCTGCTCCAGGATGAAGTGCAGCAGTGGTTGCAGCCACATGATAAAGACTTGGGAGAAGTAATGGAAATTATAGTTTTAGAACAGTTTATCTGCGACTTGGAAGGAGGTGTCAAGTCATGGGCCCAGTGGCATCATCCCCAGTTGGAACAGGAGGCCCTGAAGCTGCCAGAAGATTTTTGGTGGAGGGGTGCGAACTTTCTCTGGAATGAACCTGGGACCTAAGAAAGCAGGGATTCCTCCTCCCAGGGCAAGACTATGTTGCCACCACCCCAGAGCAGCTTTGCTTGATTTCATGAAAGTTAACAGCATAAAGAGCTTTGCTTACCCCATGCATGTCTTGTGGAGGATCTGCTGGAGTAGATGTGGGGCATGGTTTAGTGGTTTATCTCCACCCTAAACATGGCCGAGGGGTACCCCTAGAAGCAAACTCTAAGGAGAAGACCACATTTACCATCCCTTGAGGCTTTATGAGTTTGCCCAGATGCCATTTGGCCCACATGGAGCAGCAGCAACATTCCAGCGCCTGATGCATAAGGTATTGACATCTCATCAGGGATATGCCTCTCCAGATAGCAGTGTTGTGGTAGGGGTATTGGTTGTGGCTGTGTTGGTCTAAGGACATAGGCAGACAAGGTCTTTGGGTAAATCTGGTATCTTTTATTGGACCAACTGAAATAGTTGGAAAAATTCTTCTTTGCAAGCTTTCAGGTACAAATACCCTTCTTCAAGCAAAGGAAGCGTCTGCAGAGGAAATCTGCCAGGGTGGGTGGGCTCTGCCACCTGAGCCCAGTCGGGGGCTATGTCCCTTTGCCCCAGCAGCATGAAGCTCCCAGTCCCTGCTCCATGGTCACAGCCAGGGCTGGGAGATCCTTATCTCCCAGCACCAGCTCAACAGTTGTGTGGCCAGGGCTAGGGGAGAAAAATCTCCCAGCGCAAGCTCTGTGACCATGGGGCTCATGCTGGGAGATAAGGATCTCCCAGCCCCACAACTGCAGTGCGGGGGCTGGGAACTCCCTGCAGCCATGAGAGGTGGACACAGTCCCTGCCCAGGCTCTGGTAGCAGAGCCTGCCCTAGCAGCAGGCAGCTCCTGGGGGCAGGGAGCAATTTCCCACCCCTTGCTAATCTACGTATGTGCTACTGCTCAGTAAGTAATCTTGAGTAAATTTGCTATTTGGATTTGCAGGTAGCAAAGTTACTTATAATTAGAGCAAATTACTGCATATTCACCATCTGCACATGTAGACAGTGATGCTTACTGCACAGTGATTAGCTCTAATTTCAAATAAAGCATCTCTTGTAGACATGCCCACTATGTAACTGTGTGCAGCAGCTACTGCACAGCAAAATAGGCTAATGTGCAGTTTTCTACTGCCTGTAAATACATGTAGTAGATTTCACAGTAAGGGCTAATATAGTACATTAAGTACTTACACAGTAAGTAGCTAATATAGTACATTAGCTACTGTGCAGTAGCACACATTTAGACACTGACTGGGAGCAGATTTACTTCCTCCTGCCTAAGGCTGAGCAACATGGCTGGGAGGCCCTTGAGTCATATGGCAGGGATGGCTCTTCAGCATTCCTGGTTGGCCTCCAGACCCCTGGCCTAACCCCCAGAGCCTGTGCCAGCTGCTGCCTGCCCCAGGCACTGTGTGCTTATGTGGCAGGCACATGCTGCCTACAGCAGCAGTGCAGAACCCTGACCTGACCCTCAGGTCTGTGATGACTACTCCCGTCCCCTGGGCACTGTGCCTCTACACTGTATGCACATACCAACTGCAGCAGTCTTGCAGGCTCCTGGCCTGACCCCCAGATCCTGTCCTGAAGCTAGCTGACCTCCAGTCACCATATACCTCTACTGTGGACACGTGCCAGGACCCAATGGCACCTGGAGTCCTTGCCAGAGCCAGCACCTGTGATGGCACCATCCCCCCTTGCCAGGCTGATCCTGTCCATCTGAAGCCCCCTGCCAGGCTGAACTTATCCCCTGGGGGCCCCCTGCCAGACTGAGCCTGTCCCCCTGCAGCCCCTTGCCATGCTGGGCCTGTCTCCCAGGTGGTCCCCTACCAGGCTGAGCCTGCCCCCTGGCATCTGGACAGCTGCTGTCAGAGCCTGCAGCTCCCCCTGGCTGCTGCAGGGGAGCAGTGCATGGCAGGAGCAGGCCTGGATCTGCTTATTTCTATAAGGAGCAAATCTGTTCCCAACAGGGTGCACATGTAGATACGTTCCCAGGAATTCATAGATCCATAGATTGTAGAGTCAGAAGGGAACACAGTGGATCATCGTGTCCGACCCCCTACCCCTGGCAGGAAAGAGGACCACGGTCAGATGACCCCAGCCAGGTGACTATCCTTGAAGACCTCCAAGTTAGGTGATAGTACTACCGCTCTTGGAAGCTCATTCCAGATTCTGGCCACCCTTACTGTGAAAAATTTCTTCCTAATGACTAACCTAAACCTACTCTCCACTAGTTTGCACCCATTATTCCTAGTTACTCCCTGGGGCGCTCTGGTAAATAGCACATCACCAATTCCCTGTTGTCCTCCCTTGATAAACTTATAGGCGGCTAGGTCTCCACTCAGCCGTCTCTTGTGAAGGCTGACAAGATCCAGATCTCTCAACCTCCCCTCGTAGGGCCTTTCACAGAGGCCACTAATCATGCGAGTGGCCCTCCTCTGAACCCTCTCCTGATTCTCTGTGTTCCTCTTGAAGTGAAATGCCCAAACTGGACACAGTACACCAACTGCAGCCTGACCAATGCCGCATAGAAGGAGAGCATCACCTCCCTTGATCTGTTGGTCATGTATCTGCTAATACACAACATGGTGCGACTGGCTTTGTTGATGCCCTCATTACACTGCCGGCTCATGTTCATCTTGGGGTCTACTCTGAGTTGCTGAGGAGGTCAACCCCCAACCTATAGGTGTGCTGGGGATTCCTCCTTCCTAAGTGGAGTACCTTCCTAAGTGGAGTACCTTACATTTATCTTTGTTGAATTGCATCCTATTTCATTCCGCCCATTGAGCCAAACTGTCCAGGTTGGCCTGTATCTGCTCCCTGCCCTCCAGTGTGTTAACTTTTCCCCATAACTTGGTATCATCTGTGAACTTGGAGAAGGTGCTCTCCACACCCTTGTCCAAATCGCTGATGAAGATATTAAATAATACTGGACCAGGACTGAACCCTGCGGGACCCCGCTGCCCACCTCCTTCCAGGCTGAGAACAATCTATCCACCACCACTCTCTGGGTGCAGTCCCTAAGCCAGTTGGCAGCCCACTTGACTGTGTAGGTGTCTGCTCTACAGCCTGATAGCTTCCCTATGAGAATAGGATGTGAAACTGTGTTGAAGGCGTTCCTAAAATCCAGGCAGATGACATCGGCCTCAGCTCCTGTGTCAAGGCAGTGTGTGACCTGGTCATAAAAGGCTATAAGGTTTGTCAGGCAGGATCTATCTGTGATGAACCCATGCCGGTTTCCTTTCAGCATCATTTCTCCTACTGGGCCTTCACAAATGCGCTCTTTGATTTTTTCCAGTATTTTCCCAGGGATAGAGGTAAGACTGACTGACCTAAAGTTACCTGGCTCATCCCTTCTTCCCTTCTTAAAAATGGGCACCACGCTGGCTCTTTTCCAGTCCTCAGGGATCTGGCCAGAGCAACATGAGTGCTCAAACAGCTCTGCTAGCGGCTCAGCTATGACAGTGGCCAATTCCTTCAGCATCCATGGATGGAGGTTGTCTGGGCCGGCTGACTTGTACCCATCCAGCCCTTCCAAGTGCTCCTTAACTTAGTCAGCAGTAACCTCTGGCAGTCTGGTGCTGCATAGTATTTTACTGCACAGTAAGCCTAAATTGTATTAATAATGTGTATATGCACCCACTGTATCTAACTGGGCTATGTCTTGGATTAGGCAACGTTTTTTCTGTTGCTCTTTGTCATGTGCTTGAAGTTGCATATTGCTGCGGTTAATAAATGCTGTCTTCAGAGAATGGACTATTCTAGTTCAAGCATTTATGATTTCAGTGCCACTATCTAAAGTCTAATATTAAGTCTAGTAACAAATTTTGGCATTCCAGATAACACACACCCCAGTAAAATACATATTGTCTGGAACACCTAATGAAAGCCATGAATCCAATCCAAGACTATCAAAATGGACCTTAGCACTGATAAACAAAGATGTCAGTGTGGAAAGCCAAGCCAGCTTATCTCCAGTGCCATAAAGCTTGCTCATAAAAAAAGAAGAGCATGAGTGCCCATTGCCTGATACAAAACCAGAAAGTAATTCTCCATTCAGAGGGAACTTGACCCTCGCTAAAGCAGAAAAAGGACTCTATGTTGTTTGGTTTGGGAATGGATGCAGCTCTTATAATAAGGAGGTTCCCTTGACAGGATATGCTGCAGTTAATGTCAAAACCGAGGAGGTGATAAAAGGAAAGTGCAACCCCCACTCAACACAGGCAGCTGAGATTGTGGCAGTGGCAGCAGCATTAGAAAGTACTCCACTAAATAAACAAGCAGTAGTGTTTGCTGATTCAGAAGCCAGGTCTACACAAGACACTGACAGTGCAGTTGTTACTGTGCAGTCATTTAGTACTTGTATAAACTTATACAACTGCAGTTACTGCGCAGTAGCATCACCAAACGGCTTTTAGATGAGGCTGACTGTACAGTAGCTCATTACTACTGTTCAGTAGCATCAGTTCACTAGGGCCAGATTAATCCTTTAGTAGGCCCTAGGGAAACAAACTCATGGGCCCTGGGTCAATCATGACCCCCATTCCCACCCCAGCTCTGCCACCCACAGGGAGCAGGGCTCCAGCCCTCACTAGGTAGCAGCCACTCCTGTTGCAAGGCCAGCAAAAGGGAGGGAAGGGAGGCAGATCGGGCCATTGATGCCACTGCCATGGAGGGAAGGACCCCCTGCAGCTCAGGGCCCTAGGCATGTGCCTAGTTTGCCTATGCATTAATCTGGCCCTGCACATCACACTTCCTTCCACACAATGCTACTGCGCAGTAGTAACAAGCTACTGCACAGTCAGCATCTTGTGTAGACACAGACAGATTGGGTAGTAAGAGCTGTTTTGGATTGGCTCCCAGTAAGGCAAGATAGAGGTATGAAGTCAGCTAATGGAAAGCCAGTGGCTCATGACACCAAATTGTTGCATATGTGGGAATTAGCAAAAGAAAGGATTGAACCCACCTATACTAGTAAAATAGAGGATCATAAAAAGGGAACTGAGGAAGCCGAGTGGAATGAGAAGGCCGATTTACAGGCAAAAAATAGAGCCAGAGAAGGACCAGAATGGATACTTGATAAAGCACCAATAGTGGCTGAAGCTAAAAGAACCCAAGAAGCAGTGGATTTGGTAGTGTTACAGGCTTAAAGCAAGGAGATAAAATATTTGGTAAACAAAGGGCAGTGAAAAGGATGGAAAACTTGGCAAGAGCCATCAGGATTTGCTTTAGCTCAGAAACACGAGGAGGAGGTGGCTCCAATATGGGCAGTGTCTGAAGGAATAAGGGGAAAAATGATAACTCTGGCACATGAACATGGACACTTAGGGCTCCTATACATGTGCAGGGAGGCTGATCCAACATGTTGTAATTACAGCATGTTGAAGCTCACTTGATTAATTGAGTCTGCTGGAGTGCGGAAATTACCGCTCTCCAGCAGACTCCAGCGTCACATGTATCAGCATTCTTGTGCTGAAAAATGGCAACAGGGGCACTTTAACTAAAGCTCACTTGATGAACTATAGTTAAAGCACCCCACTGCCATTTTTCAGTGTGGGGACGCTGGTACACATAATGCTTCTGGCACTTTAATTAGAGCAGCTCTTGGAGCTGCTCTAATTAATGCACCCCTGTGGCAGTGCACTGTTTGTGCCTGCTGCTTTAAAAATATTAGGCAAGCTATAAAGTAGCCAGCAGGTGGACTCAGGCCCGATTAGGTGGTCAGTCCAGTCAGAGACCAGGGAAGTGGCCCAGTGAGGAGCCAAGGAGTCACGGTCCACTTAGAGGGACCCAAGGCCTGCATGGGCCAGAGGCCAAGTGAAGCCCAGGAAGGGGCTGGGGAGTAATAGTGGATTTGGATGCTATCTGCTAGGCATGGGATGGTGTAGGGATGGTTCAGGGCTGTGTAATGGGCCCAGAACACCAGGGCCACAAATGGGCAACCTTCTGAATTTTACATCAAATCACTGGACTTCAAAGGCATGGGAGGCTAGTGAAGGCAGACTGCCCTAGAACAGGGCGGGTATTGATCTTTTCAGGTGCCTGGGGACCCCCTTATCACAGCTCCTGCCCCCCCCCCCCGAGCACATCTATAAATGCTCTTAGGGATAAACAAAAACCTGACAAGACTGCAGGCGGTGAGATGATGGCCAACTATGAGGGAGGAAGTGAAACAATATGGGCACTTCTACATGTGTGCTTTAATGCACATTAACCTATTTTAATGCACATTAGTGTCTCAAAAAAAACTGTGCTTTCACTAATGTGCATTAAAATAAGCTAATGAGCCTTTTTCTAGTAGTTCATAATGGAAGTACTAAATATAATTCACATTAGCAAATGCACATTCATGAACATGTAGACGTGCCCTTCATTGGCAACTGCTTACAATGTGCAGCAAATAATCCTAATACCAAAGTAATTAAGGGACCCCTGGAAAATCAAAGAATTAGTAGTCCATGGAGTAGGCTACAAATAAACTATATTTGACCCCGTGCCTCAAACAGCCAGACAAAATAAATATTGCCTGGTAGTAGTGAATAGCTTTACAAAACGAATTGAAGCTATACCCACTCATAACAACACAGTTGCCACTACAGCACGGGAGCTGGTGAAACAGGTGTTTTCCAGGTGGGGGCTCTCCAAAAAATTTAATTAGTATCAGGGTTCTCATTTTGTTGGAGATATCACACAGGCTATTTGTCAAGCTTTTGAAATAAAACAGAATACACATTGCAGGGCACCCCCAGAGTTCAGGTCTAGTGAAAAGGACAAATAAAACCATAAAAACTGCCTTGTGAAAAGTGGTCAATCAAAAAGGGAACAATAGGGATCAAAAGTTACCCTTAATATTGATGGCACTAAGAGGAACCGTAGCCATGCATGGAATCACCCCATACAACGTTGTGACACATCCAGAGTTGCAGCTACCAAAACAATGGTGGCTAGGAGGGAAGCCTCTGGATAGCCTCCAACCTTGTATCCTAAAAAATCAATAGATACAAAACCTGTTATAATTAGTGACCACCACACAGAGGCAAATAACTATAGCCTTGAAAGCCAATGTCCAGAAAATGAACAAGCACCTAGGCCCCATATTTCATCCTCAGAAACTGGAAGTTGGAGACCAGGTGCTGTATTGAAAGGTAAAAGAGAAAAATCATGCACTCAGTACCCTATGGATGGGACCAGTCAAAATTGTTAAGGCCAGTCCAACCAAATATCAAGTAAAAATATGCCCAAATTCTGCAAATTACACAAAAGTGTAAGCAAAAACGGTTTCAATATCAAGCTAAAGGCCTGAAAAACAATTAATGAGGAGTAAAGCCCCGTTATCAACTATGTTTCAGCTGCAGTTCAACTGACACAAAAGGATGGCCTGAGCAGTAATTCAACTAATATCTGCAATGAAGAGTGAGGTTATAATGGTTTGTACAATGTGGGTATTGAGAGTAAGGACATACTAAATTGCGATCAAATAGTAATTGGGACCAAAGGCCCAATACGTCTGTAATTTTCAAATGGGAGGGGTTCAGCATGAAGGAGAAAAACTGTCTGTCATCCCTCCTTTGAAACTGTAGGATGGAGAGTATGGAGCCACTCTGAACTGTGGAACATACTAAACTACAGAAATAGTAAAAACAATGGTAACATGACTTTGCAACTAAAAACAATCCCCTCATTTATGAAAAATATTAAATGGGTTTTCCAGGATGGCTCACCAAATGTGGGAATTAATCTCTCCTTATGGCATGAGAACCCTACAGTTCATGGGAGAAGGGGTCCCCATTGCTAGTCAAGGTAAGCATGCCCAAACAAATAGTATTTGATACCTCCTTAAAGCCGACCAGGTGGGAGGGGGTACTCAAAAGAGCGTCCATAAAAGAGAGGTATCCCAATTGTAGTATGGCTACATTAAGTATACAAAAAAACTTAGATAATTGGATAGGTTGCACTCACAAAACCCCAAGAAAAAGCCAAAAAGGAAGGAGCATTCAAAGCCTAGTAGATACTGGTTTAGGTGTATTTGGATCAGGAATAGCAATTTTAAATACAGAAAACATCCAAAACTTAAATAGCAAGCTATAATCAGCGGGAGGCTGTGTGTCTCAAGCATGGCAAGATCAATTGGGTTAAAAAGCTGGAAAGTGTTGGCACTGGATTTATGACCCAGATACCTTCTTCAGGGTGGACCCAAACCCTCAAATGGAACATAACCTTTCCATTTGATAATTAGCAAATTTTATTCATACACAGTGATAGCAAATAAGAATAAAGCAAACAATTCTATATCTACCAGTCCCAGGCTGTCATCAGAGAAGGTACATCTGGCCAACACGCAAGCTTCACTCTAAGGTTCTCTTTTGAATGTTAGTTGTCAGTAGCCTGGAGGTTGGAGGCCAAGGCCCACCTCCTCCACTGGGGTGGGTGAGATGGGCTGGTGGAATGCCCTCTGTACATGGCGGCCTTGGGTTCCCCTCTCAAGAGCCCTGTGCTGCTCTGAAATCCCCGCTTTTGTATCTTTGACCCTCTGTGATGACTCTTCATCTTTGGGATTCCCTGATTGGTCTTTCTGGGGTCAGCATACTGTCCACATTCTGTCCTGTCAGCATATTCCTTTGTTTCACAAACCTATTGCATGTACACATCCTAATTTGGGCTTTACCAGGTTTCTCCTAATTTGTTTGGTTCCCCAAAACTAGAAATCCCAAGGGCTCTGCAGCTGGGCACTGTGACCTGTTGCCACCTTATCTCACGTTATGGAACAGTGTGGTACATGTCTTAAATTTTCCAGCCTGTGTGTCTGCTTGCTGTAGCCCTGGACAATTGTTTTAATGCATATCTACTTTACCTACAAGCCAGTTCCAAAAAGCAAACCTCTAACAGCCATTTTCTAGCCATCAGTCCCCTCCTTGAAACTCTACACCTTCACGTCATTGTCACAGGAGCACTGACTGAGGTGCCCTGTTCCTAAGCAGTGGAGAAGGGTAGCTGCCAATCTCCAGGGCAGCTCAGGTGCTGGTTGCTGTGGCAACCAGGCAGGTCAAGTGACCAGAAGGGGGCAGGGCTGGGCCTTTATAAACAGCCCAGGCCAGAGCCTAAAGGGCAGTTCCCTTCTGGCAGCCGCAGGAGCAGGAGAGCTGAGCTGATGGTTGCAGCATGACCACCTGAGTGGCTACGGCATGTTTAGAGAGCCAAGGAAGTGTAGACCGTATGTTATAAGCCAGAAGGCTTCTTGTTGTTATGTTGCAGCCGTTTGGCTCATGGTTTAGTTATCGTTACACCGGAGGACCGGGTAAGGCTGTAGGGGCATGAGGAGGCCTCACAGGATCGCCCCAGCTGCGTGGGGGTTCCCAGAGCCCTGTGTGGGCAACAGAGTGGTGCCTGGGGCAGCACAGCTATTCAGTGCTTAGGCGGCACAGTGGGTAGCCCTGAGTGAATGATAGTGAGAGGCCCGAGCAGGGCAGAGGACCCCGCTCAAGGGGCCGAGCACCAGAGTGAAGCCTGTAGGGACTCATGCTGGGCTCCAGGTGTGGGAGCCACATGAGTGGAAGCCTAGGGTGGGTGCTGTAAAGACGATTAGCCTGGTGAGGGTGACCCAGGGGCTATTTAGGGCCCAGAGAAGGTGCCAAGAAGCCGTGGGAGTGGGCACGTGCTGAAGAGAGGCCCCAGGCGGGGCACGTACAGTATAAAGCCACCCCAAGGCAGGGGCATGTACCATTGACAGCCACCCCAAGACGGGTGCGGTCTAAAAGGGGTTCCAGAGGGCTTCCGCAGCAATAGGAATCCCAAGGAACCAGAGGGGCCAGGTAAGGCTCAGGCTGCCTGAGCCCAATTGCTGCAGGTAATGAATACAAATAACTAATACGGATTGCGGAGGGGTGCCAGAGAAGGGTGCTGGTTGTGGGCCAAGCCCAGGGGCGCCAGGTAGGGCGCAGAAGGTTAAGGACCGGATAACGTCCAGGAAGAGCTGCGAGGCTTGGGGCATGCTAAAGGGGAGGTAGGAGGCACGCATTGCCCATAAGGCAGGGGTGCATTGAGGCACCCCACTCGGAACGGGGAATAGTATTAGCGCGGTATCCAGGGCGATAAGAGGCAGCCTCCCATATTGAACCTTATAACATCAAAGACGTGGTGGGCGAGTAGAGGGTACTGGATTGCCTGACTGACACAGCAGGGGGCACTAGTGAGATCACAGCTGCTCCTAGGCCCCACCCGTGACAATCATAAATGAGCATGACCAAGGAAATAACCTGGAATGTTTATGAGATTTGTGGGAGGGACCTCCACCAGTTGTCCCTGGAAAAGTATGATGGCGTTCATGGTCAGGGTCTCCAATGGGCTGGAGGTTGTGATGAACCCTTAACCATTGTACAAATGTCACCCATACCCCCTCTGACTCAGTCTTTTGCCTCAGCATTCCCTAACCCAGTAACTGAGTTTTAACCAATCAGGTTTAAGCAGGCTTCCCATATTGGGGCTGGGGAATGTACAGCCCAAGATGCCTATTAAACCTTTTACTCAGCATTTCAGGTAGCATTCCACTCAGCAATCAGTGCCTTATCTGATTGTCAAGATGACTGTTTAAATCAAATAAATATCCCATGGTTAGAATCTCTGAGGACCAGACATGTTCCTAGCAATTTTACCCCTCCTATACAATCGGAAATGCTTTCCTTGTCATCCTAACCAGACTATTCATGATGACTTGGTTGCCATTATAGCACCAGTAGTGTCCCTCCACCCTGCAAGAGCCTGTTGAAATGCCAAGAGTCAGGCCTTTGCTGTGCAAATAGTATGCCTGGTTTCCATCAATATCCTACCATTCTACTTCTTGTTCGAGGTTTCTGCACAAATGTAGCTTTACTATTCCACTATAAAATAGTGGAAAATGCTATAAAATAGCATTACTATTCCACTATAAAAATCTAACAATGCATATCTAGCACAGGGAAGGCAAAAAAACCCAACCAAACAAATAAAAGGATGACAACAAAAGCAAATGGTCAATCTGGCCTTCTCAATCTTTGACCTGGCCGAACTCTTTGAGGTCTTAGAGGCCATGCTTCATGTGATTTACCATTTCCTGTCACCACTCCACAGATATTCCTTATCCTATCAAGAAGTTTGCTTTACACATTATTGTCTATCTTAGTTAGTATTGTATTGCACAAACACAGCAAAACAGAATTACTATGTATAACACAGTCAAGCTTGATTCCTCTCCATACCAAGCAAACTTCTTGCTATTTTAGCAGTGGGCCACATATTTGCAAAACACAAAGACAAAAAGGGAGGGGATCAACTCCCTTTAGGTTAGTTCGGGTCACTTTTGATACTATGGCTGCCTTCGCACTGCCTCTTACTATGCTGGAGCTCATCCAGAGATTCACAGATTTCACAGATTTTACAGATATTAGGGCTGGAAGGGACCTTGGAAGATCATCAAGTCCAGCCCCCTGCCCCAGGGGCAGGAAGTCAGCTGGGGTCACAGGATCCCAGCAAGATAAGCATCCAATTTTTTCTTGAAGGTGTTCAGAGTAGGTGCTTGAACAACCTCCAATGGCAAGCTATTCCAGAGCTTAGGGGCCTTGGACTGTAAAGAAGTTCTTCCTTACGTCCAGCCTGAAACGGTCTTGCAGGAGTTTATAACTGTTCAACCTTGTCATCCCTTGGGGGGCTCTGGTGAACAATTGTTCCCCAGATCCTGGTGAACACCCCGATAAACTTATAGGTGGCCATCAGATCACCCCTGAGCCTGCGCTTTTCCAGGCCGAATAGCCCCATTGCTCTCAGGCTCTCATCATAAGATCTGTTTTCCTGACCTCTGATCATGCACGTGGCTCTCCTCTGCACCCTTTCAAGCCTCTCTAGATCCTTTTTGAACTGAGGAGCCCAAAACTGGATGCAGTACTCCAGCTGCAGCCTCACCAAGGCCAATTCCCCTCATTCCCTGAAGAGGCTGCTTTTTCAGCAGTCCTTTCTTCTTAAAGTGACAGGTGCTTCAATGTGTACTCTGCCACACATCTTCCCTCCTTGGTCTTCACCAAGGGTTTTTCTGTCGGGGTATGCTCCTCCTAGCCTTCTTCCATCGAAGGGTGGGAGTGGGAGTTAGGGTTTTCAGTCACCCTATGCTCTCCTTTCCCTGAGATGGCAACATGTGACATTTTGTAGAGACTACCCTGCCACAAGTTGCTCCACCACATTTACCAGTTTCCAAGTAGGTATATTTTTCACATCTTACCCAGAACAAATTTCTAGGCTCTTCTGCCCTGGTAATCTTCACCCCCATGGACACAGTCTCTCACTTCTGGGCTTCCCGGCCCCTTCTCGAGCTGCTTGAGATCTCAAGCTCCCAGCTCTGGCAGTTTTAGTAGTGATCTCTTTCAGCCTTTTGACTTTTCTAGGGCTCTGCCTTTGGATCACTAGACCCCTTGGTCTTTCAGGGCTCTTCCAGACCTCTTTGAGCTATGGGCTTCTAGGTCTCTCTGGGTCCTGGCCCTGTTCCTGGGGCCAGTGAGACCTTGGCACATGGCCCTGCCAACACTTGCCTCTCCTGGGCTGCAAACCTCTCTGTCTCTAGCGCCCCCACCCTGCACTGTCAGACTTCTCATTCCATCTCTCTCTCTCAGCTCCACTTTGAGTCTCTGGACCCATCTGGTCCCACTCACCCCTAGCCCAGCCTGAGCATGGGCAACTGGTGCTGCCTTAGTTAGGGGGAGCACATGCCCCCCTTCAACCAGTCCTGCCAACCAAGGGGGGAGGGGTCCCTGTGTGGCTGATCTCACTGCCCGGGGGGAACCTCTGCGGCCATCCCGCAATGGCCAATAGCTGCAGCCAATCACTGAAGCTGCTTCCAGGATTGGATGGTGCAGGTCAGTCAGAGGGTGCACCAGTGCTCTCAGGGGGTTCATGTGGACCGCTGTGCACCCCCTACACATCGCCACTGCTCCTGAGTCATAAGTCACTGACTCTGCTTCACCCACCTTTCAGACCCTGTGGCCCTGGCCTTCCATGCTCTCATGTCATTTTTCTGGGCCCTACTCTTTGGCCCCCCACTCTCAGTTCCTCTCTGTACTGTGTGGGTCTGTACTTTCAAGTCCTTTTCATAGATCTCTAACTCTCAACCTCTCTCTTTAGCAGATCTCTGAAGTCCCCACATTTTCTTCTGGGTCTTAACATTCACTCATAGTTTCATAGTTTCATAGTTGGTAGGGTTGGAAGGGACCTGAGCAGATCATCAAGTCCGACCCCCTGCTATGGGCAGAAAAGAATGCTGAGGTCAAATGACCCGGCTAGGTGTTCGTCTAGCCTCCTTTTGAAGACCCCCAGGCTAGGAGCCAGCACCACTTCCTTGGAAGTTGGTTCCAGATCCTAGCTGCCCTGACTGTGAAGTAGTGCCTCCTGATATCTAGCCTGAATCTACTCTAAGTCAGCTTATGACCTTTATTCCTTGTTACTCCCAGTAGAGCTCGGGGGAACAGGGACTTTTCCACTGCCTGCTGGTCTCCCTTGGCCAGTTTATAAACGGCCACCAGATCCCTTCTCAGCCTTCTTTTGTGGCTTTCCTGGTCGGGTCTGCCCTGCTGCCCCCTGATCTTGCGGATGGCCCTCCTCTGGACCCTCTCCATGTTGTCCACATCACTCCTGAAGTACGGCACCTGGGACTGAATGCAGTACTCCAACTGTGGTCTGACCAGTGTCACACAGAGGGGGAGGATCACCTCCTTGGACCTGCCTGAGATGCATCTGTGGACTGCGTCCCCACATTGGTGGCCCAAGATCCTTTTCTGCTTCTGTGCCTATAGGTATGCTGCTGGTTCTTTCTCCCTGAGTGCAGTACCCTGCACTTGTCAGTACTGAATACCATCTTATTCTCATCTGCCCACCCCTGTAACCTGTCCAGATCCAATTGTAGCCTGTCCCTCGCTTCTAGCGTGCTCACTTCTCCCCACATCTTAGTGTTGTTTGTGAATTTGAACAAGGTGCTTTTCACCCCCTCGTCCAAGTCGCTGACGAAGATGTTGAACAGTGCAGGTCCGAGGACGGAGCCCTGGGGGACCCCACTGCCCACATCCCTCCAGATCAAAAATGACGCATCCACCACCACTTTCTGGGTGCATCCCTCCAGCCAACTGGTGACCCATCTAACTGTAGGCATCGACACCACAATCTCCTAATTTTTTAACAAGAATGGGGTGAGAGACAGTGTCAAAGGCCTTCCTAAAGCCCAAAAAGACTACATCCACTGCTACCCCTGTATCTAAGCGTTTTGTGACATGGTCACAGAAGGCCACCAGGTTGGTCTGAGAGGACCTGCCTCTAATGAACCCATGTTGATTGCCCCTAAGCACAACCTCCCCTGCTTGCCCCTCACAGTTGTGCACCTGGATAATTTTCTCAAAGAGCTTCCCCAGGACCGAGGTAAGACTAACAGGCCTATAATTTCCTGGGTCCTCCTTCCTCCCTTTTTTGAAAATGAGGGCCACTCTGTGGGTCTCCCTTAACTTCCAGCCCTCTTTTCTTTGACAGATCCTTTTAACTCTGGCACTGCTTTAACCATAACCTTTCTGGGCTGCAGGCAGCACAATCTTTGCTTGCTTTCTGCAAACCAATCCAGCAAATCTCCGTCTCTCTTTCTCTGTCACCACAAAGCTACTGTCCTTCTGTAGCCTGGTTACATCATACATAATCTTCCGGGAAATTTTTTCAGTTCTAAAAAGAACCTCAAAACCATGAGTCTGCAAAAAAGCATGTATCACTGATAAGACCATTTTTTTTACTCTGCCTCAGAATAAATTCTCAGAAAAACCCCACCCTTTCTTTACACAGCTGTACTCTGAGTCTTCATAAACACCATCCTGCCTTAACAAGCCATTAACATTTTCCCTTCTAGGATCAGCCTCACTATTCTTGCAGAGGGGAGAGAGCGAAGTCATCCCTCACCTCGAAAACCAATGCACAAATCCTTTGCTACTGCCTTGCAACACAAGCATATGCTAGCACAGTGAACCAAAGCCACAAAAAGAATGAACAGGTGTCCAATAACATTGCTTATCTCACCTATGTCTCCTCCTATCTTACTAGGCACAAGAGCACACAGGATCTGTTGCACATGCCTCTATCCCCAATCTTGGGGCAGGGCTGAACCCTTCCTGTTCTTCCTTTAACTGTCTCCAAACTTCCTTAAACTGCACAGCCTGGATAACAGTCTGTCTTGTCTGTACTCCAGAGCAAATGCACAACACTGTTTCTGTAACCATTGTCAAACATACATGCATGTTAACACTCTCCTGTAACCACTTACAAATGCCTCAAAGCCCCAAGAACTCTTTCTCTATTCATTCACAGTCTTTCCAGCACAGAGGTTATCTTACTTAACCCAGTGGACCACAGCACGTACCCTTGTCCAAACTGTGGGCCTCAGGCACACTTTCAGATCAGGAAGACTACCCTTTCTTCCTCAAAGCTGCTGTTCCTGCCACTAACACACCTGTACCTCTGCCTGGCCCAGACAAACAACGTTCCCTTGGTCAGCAGTGCAACAAACCAACATCCTGCACAAAAACTGTGACACAATATGGTTACTTAGCTCAGCATTTACCAACTGGTGTGCTGTCAGGCATGTCCAGCTGTGCCGCAGCATTTTGGGCTGGAGCCATGCCCCCCACCTGCTGCTGCTGTAGGCAGCTAGACAGACCAGGGGGCATGGCTCCAGCCAGTGACGCAAATGCCGCACCACTCACTTCCTGCTGCTCCACGGCATTCCACCGCTCGCTACCCTCCCCTCCCCAGTCAGTGGTGTTCAGCTGCTCACCACCCAATTTCGCCCCTGCTCCATGGTGTTTGACCGCTCACTACCCCTGCCCCACCAAGCCAATGTGCCGTGAGGTAGAGCAGGCCATGTAAGTGTGGCACGGGTTGAAGAAAGGTTGGGAAACACTGACTCAGCTTATAACCCTAGTTGGAACTATCATATGGCTTTACCTTATCAACAGGTCCACCCATAGCTCCACAGCCTTACTCCGCAACGAGTCTTGGCTGACTCCTCTGGAGAGGTTCACTCTGTATCAACAAATTCCCTGATCAGTAGGTTACTGCCCTCAAGTCCTGGTCCCAGAGGCCAGTTGTTGGCACTGGACCTGGTCCCAGTCCCTGAGTCAGAGTCATCATCCCCTCCCAGTATAGTCACCAATTTCTGACACTGGATTCATGACCCAGATACCTTCTTCAGGGCAGACCCAAACCCTCAGACAGATCACAACCTTTCCATTTGATGATTAGCAGATTTTATTCATACACGGTGATAGCAGATAAGAAGAATGCAAACAATTCTATATCTACCAGTCCCAGGGCTGTCATCAGAGAGAAGATACATCTGACCAATATGCAAGCTTCACTCTGAGATTCTCTTTTGAATGTTAAATGTCAGTAACCTGGAGGTTGGAGGCCAAGGCCCACCTCCTCCACTGGGGTGGGTGAGATGGGCTGGTGGAATGCCCTCTGTACATGGCGGCCTTGGGTTCCCCTCTCAATGGCCCTATGCTGCTCTAAAATCCCTCCTTTTGTAACTTTCCCTCTGTGATGACTCTTCATCTTTGGAATTCCCTGATTGGTCTTTCTGGGGCCAGTATACTCTCCACGTTCTGTCCTGTCACCATATTCCTTTTTTTTTACGAATCCATCACATGTACACATCCTAATTTGGGCATTACCAGTTTTCTCCTAATTTGCTCTGTTCCCCAGAACTGGAAATCCCAAGAGCTCTGCAGCTGGGCTCTGTGACCTGTTGCCACCTTATGTCATGTTATAGAGCAGTGCAGTACATGTCTTAAACTTCCCAGCTCATGTGTCTGCTTTCTGTTTACCTGTCAGACACAGTGGGCCTCAACGAACCTTTCAGAAACAGGCTTTTAGAAATCAATTAACCCTTGCTGTTGCTCTGGACCATTGTTCTAATTACCTACAAACCAGTTCCCAAAAGCAAACTTCTAAATGTCATTTTCTAGCTATCAGAGATGAGTACAATCAAAAATTTTGAAAACCTAATTTTTGGACAAAAAGTTTTGGTATTAATGCCAGCTACTGCTATGCATAATGTGACATGGACTATGGGTTGCCAAGAGCTTGAACTACTAATAGCAGAGAAAATTAAATCTGTGATACGAGATGCATCCCATAAAATGTGGCCTCCTAGTTGGAACACAGTGGTTGGTAACATAGATACACCTTCGGTAGACTGGTGGGAAGTAAGTCTAGGAGAGTGCACCTTTAACCAATGCACTATATATAGGTTGGATCTAGTAATGGGAATTGTGGCAAAGGCATACTCTGTTGTAAACAATGGAAGCATGATCAATGGTACAGTCATTGTGCCCATTGGAGCCCCTGAATGGGTCATGTGAAAAAAATACCACTGGGTAGCCAGAAGTGCACAGGGGTGCCAACAATGTCAGCTAAGTGCATGGGTTTGCCAGAAGGGCAAAATGATGAAAAATGGACATAGTTGCTAAAAAAACTAACCAGCACATATGAAGTGTGCCTGTTCATAAAAGGATATACCAAGGGCCTGTGGCACTTTGGTGAAGGGCATGTTTGCCTGCATGTGTCCTCAGTTACAAATGCCACCTATGTCATGCAGAACCAACTGACAGGGGTAAAAAATTATGAGAGGGAACCTGCTGTTGTAATATTTCATGCAAACTGTTAATGCCAAAAAATACCCTGAATTCCAAGAACAACATATCCAAAATGTTACACAATAAATCAGCCCAGAAATCACACTAACGCATTTTAGTATGGGCCACTTTAACTTGCACATTTGACTATGAAAGGAGCTGGAGACAATTGGTAAAATACAGAAAGATTGGTCTCTCCTAAAAGAAAAAGGAAACGTTGTGGGTATGCTCATGAATAAAAAAATAGCTAAAGGAACATCAAAGAAATAATGCAGAAAACTGGTGGAATAAACTAACTCATCAGGACTCATCAGGATTCATTAGAACTTCAACCAAGGACTTTTTGACATTATTACTTACCCCCTGATCATTGTATTATTGATTCAAATTGTTGTTATTTGTATTGTACTTCGGTTATATCTGTCTATAAAACAATGAAAGCCGCAAATAAATAAACATGTCTTGTTATTATGGAAGGAAAATAAATTAAAAAATCGTAATATAATTTTTTCCTTGTTCTCGATATACATTTTAAGTTTTAGCTTAAATGGTATTGGCCATAGCTTATTTGTAAAGTTATGTCATATGTGTCACTTACATAATCACCTGAAAATTTTAATGGCCAGGAAAGAAAAACTTCTGTGCAAAAAAAAGTGGCCAGGGCAAGACTTCATTGAGGTGATAAGATGGCCACAGAAAGGATCAGTCTCTCCTAATGGTTGCAGCCCATTAGCCATAGAGAAAATGGAGCTGGCAACATCCAATACTAAACCTGTGCTATAAATTGGTAACAGTCATAATGGAGACCAAGGCAAGAGTGGATGAGAATAGTAAGAGCTAACAAAAAAAAACCTAACAGGTGTTCTACTGGTAGCTGCAAAGCACTAGGCCAGGGGTGGGCAAAGTCCCATGGGCTAGATCTGGCTGGCAGTGGACTCCATTTCCCAACAGCCCCTACCTGCATGGCTGGAGCTGGTTTCCATGGAAACCCCAGCAGCAGCCACACAGGGCTGGGGTTTCCATGCAGACCAGCCCCAGCAGCACTTGCAGGTAGCAGCAAAGCCAGTCTCTTCCTGGTGAGAGGGGGCCCAGAAGGGGCTGTGCTGCGGGCAGGAGTGGGACAGACTCAGCTGCTGCCTCCTGTGGGATGGGCAGTAGTGGTGGCACTGGGAGGGGTGACCACGGTGACTCCGCGCTGCCTCCAGCTTTACATCTGGCTGCTCAGCATCCGCCACCCCGCGCCGCCGAATCTGGCACATCTGGATGCGATGCACCCGCCCTTTCCCTGCCACCACCATGTCCACTGCCAGCTTCATCGCGTCAGGGGGCGGGGCCCCACACAGGCTGATTTTCCCTGGGCCCTGAACTCTGCTTGAGTCATCTCTGATCACATGCGTGCTGGAGACAGAGCTAAGATATCAGTAGAGGGTCTCAGACTGCTTGGGCTGGTGTGACCAAAGAAAGCAGAAAGCTACATTTACATTTCAAAGCAGAACCGGCAAGAGGAGACAGTGAAATAGGTGATAAGAGACAAAGACACTGAATGCATGAAAGTTACGAGGGGTATGCTATATGGTATGCTATACATGAGGGATGTGAAAAGCATACTATAGTCAGGGCACCCAAGGGGGTGCAGATTCACATATAAAAACCCAAGCAGAGATGAGGCATGTGTCATAGCTTAGGCAGTTTTTCTGTTGTTCTTTGTTGTGTGCTTGAAGTTGCAAATTGTTGTGTTCAATAAATGCTCTCTCCAGAGAATGGCCAATTCTTGTTCAAGCATTTATGAATTCAGTGCCACTACCTAAAATCAAATATGAAGTCTGATAACAATGGGTGTTTACAGTGCTCCAGGGTGTGTCAGGAAGGGAAGCTGGTTTGGAAAGCAAGGCCCTGTGGCAGAATGCCATCTCTGCCTCTCCCCAAACTGTTACCAGGCTGATGACCTATCTGACAATGATCACTGCAGGGGGCAGACACCCCTGACCTCATTGGCTTCAGGTAACCCTGAGTTGTAACCTGAGCTGGATACATTCCTGAGGGAGGGGGAGACCTGCTCCCTCTGCCTATGTGACTGGCCTTATACACCTGGGTGGAGGCTTAAACTCACTATTGTTCTAAGCAATGTCATCAAGATTGGGAGGGGGCTAGAGACCCTGCCAGTCTACCCAGCAACCAGTGATGCATTTCAAATTGGTTGGCTGGAAGCCAACAACTGCTGGCCTTCATTGGAACAGGTAAATAAGGTCATAAGGCCTATATAAGTTAAAGACTGCCCAGGAGGAGGGGAAGCAGCCATGATGAGGACTCTCAGAGAAGCTGGACCATCTGAAACTCGCTCTCTCTCTTGAAACCCATGGTCAGGGAACTGCTTGCCTCCAGAGAAAATCTTTACCTGCCTCTGGGTGATACTTGTGAGTAAGCAACTTGAGATCTAACTAGATATATAGCTTGCAGTAACACAGATGTGTAGTCAAGGCTACCATGATACTGTTTGCTCTAAGGGATTTCTCTGATATTGTTCTACCTTTTACCCTATTCCAAACCTATTCCTTATAACCAATAAAGTTCTCCTCTGTACCTAGCATAGGATACTTTTTGGGAGTGGGTCTAGATGATGCCTTGGGGTCTTCTTGGTCTGGCTGACTAAGGGAGACCACTGTTTGTGCTTCAGACTGAGGGAAGCGCCCCAGGTTCTTGCAGTGGGTCAAATACCTTCAAGGACTACGAGACCTAGGTTTTCCAGAGGACACGGGGCCAAGATCAGTCCAGATCCTGGGTGGTGGCAGTGTTACCCCCCAGGCTTATGGGTGTGCTCCAGGAGGGGAGTCAGCTGGATGTGAGGTACTCCCAGAGAGGCACTTGGAGCCTGCAAAGTGGTCGGGCATAGTGAGCCAGGTGGCTCAATGCAGGAGCATCCGCTACTAGCCCACCATAGGCCCAGCCCAGGTTCAGTATCCTTTTTCACCAGGTCACAATCTGCATCCAGAGTGGGACCTATCCCCTTCATACAGAGAAGGACACACTAGGTAGAGGAGACACCCTGCCACAAATGAGGATCAGTGAACTCTGCTGTGAACTCTTCTGGCCCTTTTACCATCTTCCCAGCCAAGAAACTTTGTTGCAGCCAACTTTACCTAACCCACAGGCATGGATCATGGACAGGATACCCATTAGCAAAGGGTTTCCATCAGCAGGTACCCAGTGAGCCTGAAATACCCCTCATTCCCACTAGGCTGGTAGCAGGGCTGTGTGAGGCTTCAGTCCCTGATTTGATTCAGCCCAATCTGGTGCCCAATCTCCAAATCGAATCAGAGGAACCTTTACTCCCTCCAAATCAAATTGGAACTCTCTGAATTGATTTGGAGAGATTCAGAAAGATTCACGATTTGGACATAGACACAGCTTTAAATGTTTTTTCTACAAACCTCTAGGTAGCAGGCGGCTCGTGAATGCTGTGATGCTAGGGTGCAATGGAGTGTCCTACAGAAGTGCATGGGGCTCCCCAGCATGCTCAGCAGCAGAGCCAGAAGTGGACCAAAAGCACTTCCAGTCCACTTCCAGGTCCGCCAGGGAACCCTAACCCTAACCTCCCCTGCCCCCCTCTCGCTCAGCAACTTGTGCTTCTTGGGTCTGGGGGGCACCCAGGATCCCCCCATGGCCCATCGCTGAGCCATGGGGTGCGTGAGGGGAGCCCCCAGCATGGTCCCCAGCAGACCTGGAAGTGGACTGGAAGTACTCTGCTTTCCTCGCTAGGTTTTCACATTAACTGCTCTGAAGGAGAGCTGAGTCATTCCAGGTGGGTTTGCCTCACCTCAGGGAAGCGTACACCTCCCCGGCACAAAGACAGGGCAGGAGGGCTGCACACTTTTGCATCAACCCCAAAAAGGTTTTATGAAATCCATCTGGAATGGTGTGAAGCATGTGCTGGTACCTGGGCAGTGTACAAGAGGGAGGGCAGTGGGGCTGGTCCCCCAGGATCAGGAAGAGCACTGTGGCCTTGGCCACAGCTCCTGAAACTGCAGCCATTCCATCAATACATGCAGTCAGTCCCACAACTCTCTGGGTCAATGGCCATGCAACCTGATTCCCCTCCCAGACTCCGAGGGTCTTGCAACCATCTGCCCAGCCCAATGCCACACCCTTGCATCCCCTCTCATTCCCCACACACCTATATTGTTACCCAGTCTTGCTACTGCTTCCTCTCCAGCACCCCAGATCTGAACCAGCTGTACAGTCCCAGTGACAGGCCTGCCCCAGCTGCCTTCCTCAAGTCTTCTATTGCCCCTGTCTGCCCAAAGCACAGCAGCTTGTTACTACTCTCCATAGCATCATATCTTGTCGAACCCTCCTCAGATTACCACTTGTTCACTGTGCCTATTGCAAAGCTCTTTGCAATCCCACCCAACTGAATCTCAGCTCTTAGCACTGATGGGGATGCTTAGCACTCCACTCACTGCATGGCAATGTCAGATGCTCTGCCCTTGCATGCCTTTCACTTGCTCCTTTCTTTGTTCTCTTCCCTAGGCTCCTACTAACTCAGATCACCCTATTACCCCTTGTGCACTAGCCCCCCTGCCTGACATCCTTCAGAACCAACAGTGCACCCACTTCTTGTCTAAATTAACCGGAGGCTTATGATATTACTTGAGGGCCTCCCAAGATAGCTGGGACTTTCTTCAGCAGAAGTGTCCCCCCCTCCAGACCCTGCCCCCACCCCACCTAATGGAGAAGAAAGAAGTGGGAAGAGCAGCAGCCAGGGCTTCACAATGCTCTCATAGTTCACTGTTGTGAGAAAGCCTAGGTAAAATCATGGGCTCACTCTCCACACTGAAAGCTCGAGATGAATCAGACATGGAGAGGCACAGCTGAAAGCCATCTATGGCACCAGCCCTGGATCTGGCTCCTGCCAACCCTGGCCTGCCTGCTGGGGCAGACAGCTTCACATTTCCTTTCTTTCTATCTCTCCCCCCACACTGCCCCTCTCCCTCTCACTCCACTGATAGATGTGATCCTGGACACCCTACCCCATCAGCACACTACAATGAGGAGCAAGGCTGCCAGGAGAGATACTGCCCAGGACAGTTCTTAGGTGCAGTTTGCAAGGAGCTTTGGCAATAAGCTGTTGATTACTGTGGGCAGCTGGTGAAAAGGAGGAGGCACCAGCACTATGTGTTCTTGCCTACCAGCTTTTCCAATCAGATGCTGCCAAGCACATAAACCCCCATGGCTCACTAGGAGCATCCGGGAATGTCTCCTTGCTAAAAGGGAGGCATACACCCAATGGAGGGAGGGGGTCATCACCAAGAAGGACTATGTTACAGTCACCCGAGGATGTAGGGGGGCAGTCAGGAAGGCCAAGGCAGAGATGGAGATAGGACTAGCTTCCCAGATTAAGGACAATAAGAAGTCCTTCTTCAAATACATAGGGTGTAAAAAGAGGGTCCCGGGTAATGTGGGGCCCCTGCA
Source organism: Crocodylus siamensis (assembly GCF_052110815.1). NCBI lineage: Eukaryota > Metazoa > Chordata > Crocodylia > Crocodylidae > Crocodylus > Crocodylus siamensis. Next base: position 38,803,084 of record NC_143404.1, on the reverse strand, counting down.
GGACACGATGGGCAACTTAGTCGTCATGCCAGAAGACAAAGCTAACATATTTAACGATTTCTTTGCCTCTGTCTTCCTAAGTAGGGACCAGTTCAGCCACCTCCCTGCTGGGCCCCCCTCGGGCCCCGGGAGAGACACGCCTGGGCCAGGGGTTAGCGAGGAGTTAGTTAGGGTACTTCTGGAGAGGCTGGACGTGTTCAAGTCCGCTGGTCCGGACGATCTTCACCCTAGGGTTCTACAGGAACTGGCCGAGGTCATTGCGGGACCCCTGGCACGGCTCTATGAGCACTCGTGGTGCTCTGGTGAGGTGCCGGAGGACTGGAAGAGGGTCAATGTGGTCCCTATCTTCAAAAAGGGAAAAAAAGAGGACCCGGGAAATTACAGGCCAGTTAGTCTTACCTCAATCCCGGGGAAGCTCTTTGAAAAAATTATCCTGGCACACATCCAGGAGGGCCTTGCGGTGGAATGCATGCTCAGGGGCAACCAACATGGGTTCATCAGTGGCAGGTCTTGTCAGACCAACCTGGTGGCCTTTTACGATCAGGTCACCAAATCATTAGACGCAGGGGTTGCTGTGGATGTAGTCTTTCTGGACTTCCGGAAGGCTTTCGACACTCTCTCACCCTGTCCTCATCAAAAAGCTGGGAGACTGTGGTGTCGATGCCCACACAGTCAAATGGGTCGCTAACTGGTTGGAGGGCCGCACCCAGAGGGTGGTAGTGGATGGGTTCTTCTCGACCTGGAAGGACGTGGGCAGTGGGGTTCCGCAGGGCTCGGTCCTCGGGCCCGCACTGTTCAACATCTTCATCAGTGACTTGGATGAGGGGGTAGAAAGCACCCTGTTCAAGTTTGCTGATGACACTAAGATGTGGGGGGATGTGGGTGCACTAGAAGGGTGCAATAGGCTACAAGCTGACCTTGACAGGTTGCAACGGTGGGCGGATGAGAATAGGATGGGGTTTAACACTGATAAGTGCAAGGTGTTGCACATGGGGAGGAAGAACTGGCACTACACTTACAGGTTGGGGAACTCCCCTCTTGGCAGCACGGAGACGGAAAAGGATCTTGGAGTCGTCATTGACTCCACGATGAACATGGGCCAGCAGTGTGGGGAGGCAGTCAAGAAGGCCAACCGTACCCTGTCATGCATCCACAGATGCATCTCGAGCAGGTCCAGGGAGGTGATCCTCCCCCTCTATGCGGCACTGGTCAGGCCGCAGCTGGAGTACTGCGTCCAGTTCTGGGCGCCACACTTCAAGAGGGACGTGGACGATATGGAAAGAGTCCAGAGGAGGGCCACTCGTATGATCAGGGGTCAGCAGGGCAGGCCTTATGAGGAGAGGCTATGGGACCTGAACCTGTTTAGCCTCCACAAGAGAAGGTTAAGGGGGGACCTTGTGGCCTGCTACAAACTGGTCAGGGGGGATCAGCAGGTATTGGGGGAGTCCCTGTTCCCCCGTGTGCTGCCAGGAGTGACCAGGAATAACAGTCACAAGCTGGCGGAGGGTAGGTTTAGACTAGATATTAGGAGGCGCTACTTCACAGTCAGGGTGGCTAGGGCCTGGAACCGGCTTCCAGGGGAAGTGGTGCAGGCTCCTAGCCTGGGGATTTTTAAAAGGAAGTTAGATGAGCACCTTGCCGGGGTCATCTGACCCCGGTGCTCTTTCCTGCCAAGGCAGGGGGTCGGACTAGATGATCTACCTAGGTCCCTTCCGACTCTAGCTACTATGAAACTATGAAACTAAGTTCTGGACTAGCTGAAGCTTTTCCAGGGGTTCTGTAGCCACTGCCACCCTGTAGTTCCTCAGCTGGTGTGAATGAATAGAGTGCTGACTAGTTCTGTATTGCCAGTGGCAGGCACAGGCTCCTGGCCACTTTCAAGAAGACAGGGTATTTCTGATGAGGGGTTCAGAGGGCCCTGAAGCTTGGTACTGCTTGGGCCAGCTCATTCCTCTTCTTAAGCCAGGGCCCAACTGCCCCTTCCCAACATCCCACCGTAGCGCTACAGCCCCCATGCAGCCAGCACTGAAGAGCCAGGTGCCTCACCATCTTTCCAAGGTTTCACAGCAATGTCAAGTAATCTGGGAGAAACCTGAGGTATCATAGGTGCAGCTGCTAACAAGATGAAAAAGGCCACTGGGTTCTGGGCACTCCAAGGACTCCTTGAAGCCTCCTGGACAGAATTGCCAGGTGCTGTGCAAAGAGCAGGCACAAAGAGGATGCCATTTGAGTGATATCAACAAGCTCCATTTTTCTTGTGCTGGGCTATATGCTTCTCTAACCCCTTCACGGAAGGGGCCCAGATCACAGCAAGCACAACAGTGCATGGGATCCCTGTACTGCACTGAGATCTCTCAGGAGGCTGTGACTATCAAGGAGGTCTCTTCTATATGATACTTTCTCTGTGCTTTCCTGTAGATTCCCTTCATCAGGCTACCTGAGAGTGCCTTGGGGCACAGGCCTGGATTTGCAGGGGATGCTGAAGTCAGGCTCAGACAGAAGGTTGGATACACACTTCCACATGTGCAAACACCTGTACAGCTCAGACAGACACAAGTATATTTGTGCACCATGCACAGGCACCCCAGAAGGTGCCACGTGTGTCTACATTCCTAGCCACCTTCTCCACTTCTGTCTTTTTATTGCTCAGAAAGGGATGGTCTCAGGAGGACAGGGGGTAAGTAGAGGAGCAATGAACCCATCAACCACAAGCACCACCCACCCTAGCCCTGCCCACACATTCCCTGGGGCCCTCCATCCCCCATATCTGACACTGGTGTGGTTGGGCTGGAAGATGCAGGTATGACTTTTGCTCACCATCTGTACCCAAAGGCCAACAGTGCACTGGTTTCAGTGAGTGGTGAAGCCACAAGGGCTGGAAGGAGCACTGTCCCCAGTGCTTGCTTGGCGCATTTATAAATATTCATATTCTCCTACTAACTTACTATGTACTTTTCTGTCACATCCAATTTTATTTTAATTTCCTTTTATAAACCTTTGTAACTAATGCACTCTGTGCTCCGATGATTACCCCAATCAGCCAGTGCTTTAAACACAATCCCTGCAGGCGACTCCTGTTGGAAGCTGTAATGATCACACTCCTGCAGCAAACACTCAACAAAATGGTCTGGCAAAGTGCAGGAGGGGCCTATCTGCTAGCAGATGTGGAACTCATATGCCATGGCAAGGCTGACCCATGGTATGCCAAACCCTATTGGGGATGATAATCCATGGGCATTTAGGATACAGGGTTATGGGGACAGTCCCGTTCTTCATGTGCCATCTGTATCAGGGGCCTGGGCAGATGTCTGCATAGGGTTACCAACTTTCACAGGACAAATGTGGGGATGTAATCCTAGATGCTTCATAGACCTCAGGAGCCAGAAGCTGTCTTCAGTTCTGGGGAGTGCAATTCTGTAGAACTGAAGACATTAGTCATCACAATTTAGGCACATTCACACATTGCCACATCCTCCCAGTAGATGTAGCTGGACACTGGTGTCACAGAAGCATTCAGAGCAGGTCAGTTCTGGACCCAGTTTTCAAACCTGGGACCAGAGTCCCTGTTGACAGACTCTTCAGAGGCACCAAGACACAGCTAGAACATCTGGTGCTGTCTCAGGAAATTCAGGACAGCTAGGGCTAGATCCTGCTCCCCCTAGGTGCCTAAGTATGCCCCTACTCTATTCTGCTAAAGTCTCTGAAAAACTTCTGACAGCAAAGGTGGTGGGTGCCATCCTTCCCCAGGCTTTTGTGACTTATCTGAAGGCAAAGATGGTGGCATACTACAGGGACCCAAGCAGGGTTTAATAGAGTCACACTTAGACACCTAAATCCACTCTAGGCATCTGATAGATGGAGTACAATCTCAGTAGCATTGTGTCTGCATTTCTGTACTTGAAGGCCAGGCAGAGCATTGCAATGGGCCAAAAGTATAACGTGATGCCTAAGAGCTCTGGACACAGCAACACCGACCCTCTCTCTCCTTTCTTTGCTATGCTACTGAATGGGCTCTGCACTTATTCAATTAAATTTCATTACATGTGATCTCAGTTCAACACCAGTGAGCGTGGCCTGATCACAAAACCACAGGGAGAGGGGTTGTTACAGTTCAGCCAAGAGGAAGTTGCAGGGAAGGGGGGACATTGGGAAACTAATTTGAATAGTGGGGCTGTCAGAAAAGGCTGAGATGGCAACTGGCAAGGGGGAGTCCAGGCCTAGGATAACTGGGTAGGCTGAGGTACATCAACAGGGTTGTGTGGGCAGGAGGCAGGCAAGCACCAGCTCTGGTAATTTCTGGCTTGTGCTCAGGCTATTCATTTTTCACTGTCACACGCTATATATTCAGCATACAAATGCCTGCATAAGGTCCAGAGGCAGACAAGGTTCTTTGAGTAAATCTCATATTTTTTATTAGACCAGCTCAAATAATTGGAAAAATTCTTCTTTGCAAGCTCTTGGGTACAAGTACTCGTGGGGGTGGGGGGAGAGGGGAGGGGAAAGAATGTAGCTGGTAAATAGTGGAGAGGTAATCAGATGTCAGGCAGGTTATAATGTGTCATAAATCCAATGTCTATATTTAGTCCATGATTTTTTGTATCCAGTAGGATGATAAAGTGAAGTTCATAGGCCTGTCTGTGAAAGGTGTTTTGTAAATTCCATTTGAGGATTAGAACTGAGAGATTGGAGAAAGAGTGATTTTCTTGTGAGAAATGTGCCCCCACAGGTAATTGGGTATTCTTGTCTTTGTTAGATTTTCAGTGTGCATTCATTTTAGTACACAGTTGTTGTCTCTCCTACATATTTTCCATCAGGGCATTTGGTGCACTGGTGATATATTACATTTTGGGAGGTGCAGCTGTAAGATCCAAGAATGGTGATGGTTCTGTTGTGGGGTATAGTTATTGCAGGGGTGGTGGTTATACATTGGTATGTTTTTCATTCCTTGTTACGGTATAGTTTGGATAGTCAGTAAGTCAGCTGGAATCAAGTGACCCCAGCAAGAAGTACACCCACCTGTTTTTGAAAGAGTCCAGAGTAGGTGCTTGCACCACCTCTAGGAAGAGTTTGTTCCAGACTCTGGCCACTTGCATCATAAAGAACTTTTTCTTTATGTCTAATTTAAATCGGCCTTCCTGGAGTTTATGGCTGTTAGACCTTGTTATCTCTTGCGGAGCTCTGGTGAACAGGTGTTCTCCCAGGTCCTGATGCACCCCTCTTATATAATTGTAGGCTACCACCAAGTCGCCCCTGAGCCTTCTCTTTTCCAGATCGAAGAGTCCCAAGTCCCTCAGCCTCTCCTTGTATGGCCTTCCCTCTAGGCCTTGGATCATACGAGTAGCTCTCCTCTGGACTCTCTCAAGCTTCTCCACTTCCCTCTTGAAGTGGGGGGGCCCACTACTGGATGTAGTACTCCAGCTGTGGTCTCACCAAGGCTGAGTAAAGCGGAAGTATGACTTTGCTGGTTTTGCTTAAGATGCATCTTCTTCTAGTATGGGTTGCAGTTGTTTGAGGATTTTCCATATGGGTTCCAGGGAGGGTGATATGTCATAACCAGTGATGTGCGATTCATGGGGGTTTTAATTCTGTACTGCAGTGATTTTTCAAGTGGTATCCAGATGGCTCTTTCAAAAGTGCGATCTATCTCTCTGGAGGAGTGTCCTTGTTGAGTGAAAGCCGTTTTGAGATCTGTGAGTTGGCAGTCCATAAGGTCCAGGGAGCCTTGCAAAGCTCTTCAGGCATACATAAGTGGGGACAGGACTTGCCAGCCCAGCCCCATCATGCACAATTATAGGGATGTCCCTGCAGGGTCTCTCTTCAGGAGAGCTGAGAGGAGGTAGAGCCAGAGCTTAGGCCAAGCACAGGGCAAACCCCGTAAGCACGTGTGCTGGTTATAGCCAGTGGGTTTGAGCACAGTGCATGTAACTAGCTGGATAGGAACCAGAATAGTGTGTAGGACACTGGCTGTACATATTCTGGAGGGGTGCAGGGCACTGGATGTATATGCCTGGAGAGGAGTGCCTGTCTATGTCCAGGACAAGGGGTGCAGAAAGCAGGGCGCTAGCTATATATATATGTATTAAGAAGGGAGTACAGGGCATAGGGCTCAGGGTACTGCCTGTACATGTTCAAAGGGGTATTCAGGGTTCAGGGTACTGGCTGTGTATGTTCAGAAAGGGTGGTTGGGGGTACAGTATACGGGCTATAGGATGCTGGCTGTATATTTTCAGGTGGAGTGGCAGGGTGCAGGGCATGGGGTGCTGGACGTATTCGATTCATGATCATCTCACTATGTTTGGTCTGATAAAATCAGTCACAGGCCCGTTCACTAGTACATAAATACAGACTCCCAGTTAGGCAGTGCTGGCTGCTCGGAAATTTCAGCAAAGACTTTCCTCACACCTCCTCCCCTTGCTTCCCAGGTCCTCTGTGCAGCCTTGTCATGAGCGGGGCTCACGATGGAAGATCAAGGCCTTACTGTGCTGCTGTTAGTGCTCGCCTGGTAGAGGCCTCATTAATGTGGAATCTCTATTGTATGATGAAAGTTGTCTGTGTCTCCAGCTTCCTGTGGGGGAGGGTTTTGGAAGGGCTGAGTGGGGGAAACTAGCTTAGACAGGAGCACAGGGGAAGGGGTGCTGTAGCTGTTTAACAATTTAACTCTGAGCACAGCCAGAGTTGGGAGTGGCAGAGACCACCGTTGGCAGCCCCCTGGGTGAGATGATTAAGGGGCACCAGCTGAGGTAGGGGGTGGGGACACTAGGGCTGGATTGCAGTGGGCTATGATTTGGGACTGAGGGGAATTGTCAGATCTGGGAAGGGACAACAGCACCTTTGGATACTAGGGCTGTGCAAAGCTTCAGTTGCCAATTCGATTCAGAGGAGATTCGGCCTGATTCGGAGGCTGAATCTCCAAATCTGAATTGAATCAGGAGACCCATTAAAAAGTTTGAATCGAATCCAAAGCCTCTGAAGCAATTTGGAAAAGTTTCAGAGGGATGTGGAGATTCAGACTGGATGGGGAGAGGCAGACACAACCGGGTGGCTGCAGGTTCTTTCGCAGCTCCTCCAGCTGTGCCTGCCTCCCCCTGGGTGTGGGGGGCTTCGGGAGAAGCCCCAAGACTGCCCTGCCCAACCTCATCCCCCATCTGGCCCCAACCTCCCAGCACTTAAAAAAGAAAAAAAGACCTGCCCCACCAGCTGCAGCAGCGTGGATCAGGGCCTCTGAGGACTTACAGTGCAGGGCAGCAGGAGGCAGTGGAGATTGGCCCCCCCCCACTTGGCACCCATGCATCAGCTGCCCCATGGTGCAGGTGCAGGGGGGCTCAGCAGGGCGCTGCACACTGTCTGGGAGCTGGGGCCAGTGGGGCTGAGCGATGCCAGGCTCTGGCTGACGGCTGAAGCCAACCCAGCTCCCAGACAGCACACAGTGCCCTACTGTGCTGCACTTGCGCAACATGACAGCTGCTGTATGGGTGCCAAGCGGAGGGGGCAATCTCCACTGCCCCAGGCTGCGCGGGGGGGCTCTGGCACAAACCCTCAGAGGCCCCGGTTGTTGCCGCTGCAGCCAGTGAATGCAGGGCTTTTTTTTTTTTTAAGTGCCTGGAGGCTGGGGCTGGAAAGGGAATGGGGCCAGGCAGGGCAGCCATGGGAGCTTTTCCTGTGGCTCCCCCTGCCTGGGGAGAGGCAGGCACAGCCAGAGGAGCTGTGGGAGAACCTGCAGCCGCCCAGCTGTGCCTGCCTCGCCCCAGCCGATCCCAATCTCCAAATCAGCATCGAATCAGCACCAGATCTCCATTTCTGATTCTGCCAGACTGAAAAGCGCAGTCTCAGGGGTGATCTGATGGCCACCTATAAGTTTATCAGGGGTGACCACCAGTACCTGGGGGAACATTTGTTCACCAGAGTGTCCCAATGGATGACAAGGTTAAACGGTTATAAACTACTGCAAGACTGTTTCAAGCTGGACATAAGGAAGAATTTCTTTACTGTTCGAGCCCCCAAGGTCTGGAACATGCTGCCATCAGAGGTGGTTCAAGCACCTACATTGAACACCTTCAAGATCAAATTGGATGCTTATCTGGCTGGGATCTTATGACCCCAGCTGACTTCCTGCCCTTTGGGTAGGGGGCTGGACTCAATGATCTTCCGAGGTCCCTTCCAGCCCTAATATCTATGAAATCTATGAATGGGGACAGTGACAGTGATTCAAATCACTAAATTGGCAGAATCCAAATCGAATATTTCCCTATTTGCACAGGCCTACTGGATACTATACTACATCTTCCAAAGTTGCCCCTGGTTTGGAGAGTGATTTTTAAAGCCAACTTGAGACAAGGCCTATTGTAATCAGAGGCCACCTACAGCAGTTGTACTGGTGCAAAGGGCACAGTCTGTGTAGGGCTGAATGTCAAGAGTCAGCAGGAGCCACTGTATCTGCTGAAGTCAGACTGGGAAGAAGGGGACCAGGGGCCCCTGTTCCCTGGTGGATGGCTTGTGTGCGCCAGCTGCTGAGGCAGAGCAAGCTGTACTACATAGGCTGGGCTCAGGGTGGCTGTGCTCACAGCAGGAGTGGACACATGTTACAGGGTTTGCTGTGTCTGAGTCAATGACAGGTTCCATATTGGTGGGTAATGAAGCTGGGCATCTGTGTTGCAGCCCATCTGTTCTGGGTGTGACGCAGGCAGCCGTGGCCAAGGGAAAGCAAGGTCACAGTTGCTCTGCCTGGTACTCTCAGGCTGGCAGCCTGTCTGCCACCAGCTCCCAGCACCAGGCCCTGCTCACGCTGTACTCCAGCCCCAGGGCAGCCCAGCTAGTGCATTCCACCTCTGAACCTCCTGTCTCTGCCCTGCAGTAGGCCCTGCCTTTACCATCCACCAGCAGAACTGCTCAGAACAACCTCCAACAGAGCCCCAGCCTCCAACAGAGCCCCACAGGAACAGCCTTCACTGTGAATCATTTCCAGCTGTCCTCTCTAGCCCCAGGCAAACATCACACACAGACAACAGCCTCAGGGGAGGAACTGTGGCTGCAAAGTGGTTGCTGCTAGTGGCCATTCCCTGAGACATACAGCAGGCAGTGCCTAAACAGGATGCCTCATCTGCAGTCTTGGCCAACACACGGTGACTGAACCAGGAAGCTCCTTAGCTAAAGGCATGAGCTGTTTGCACTACAGAGCGGGACAACACTCTTCCCCTGTGGATTTGCACAGCAGCATGCCCTCACCTGTTGGTTGATTACACAGTTGCTACCCATGCCCCCCTGCACTTCCTCAAGGAGGGATAACCACCACCTGCCAGTCACCTCAATTAATACCTGCCTGGAGGCCTGCAGGTCTGTCAGGGGGCACCTGCTACCAAATGATAAGGGTATTACAATGTAACTGCTACTATTACAAGTGCCTATGCAAGCTCTTTGATGCAAGTGAAGCAAACCCTGTTTCAAGTAGTGATTTAGGTAATGTGCATCACTGCAGGATTGTGCTCAATTGTAACAGGCTCATCATAGCACCTAATGCATACTGTGGACTGGCAGCTCCCCTCTCCTTCTAAGGCAGTTAAAACTTACATCTGTCCATAGTCTGAGCTTCTGAAGAGACCAATCCAAGATGTGCCACCAGGAGCTGAGCCAAGCAAAGCCAAGCTGAATCCTTGCCTGCTGGCTTTACCGAGCTGCATTCTCAACAGATCAGTTGTTAGCCTGTGGAAATGTTGCATGACATGATGCTGTTGGGGGATGTCACATGGGAGATGTGACATTTCCATTGAGCATAACTCATTTCTCTGATTAACAAGAAGACAAAACATCTCATCCCCAGCTCAGTTCCACCAGCAGCAACAGATCTCAGCCCCTACCTTGGGAAGGGAGAAGCTTGTACCCACAGGACCCTCAGACTGAGTGCTGCCCATTGCCTGGGCTCCAGCTTGCCGCTGCTTGACATGGAGCTGAAGTACCCAGTGTGAGGCCAGAAGGACCCTGGAGAAAATGGCAGGGGCTCAGGACATCCTCCTCCAGGATGGGAGTGTTCTAAGGTGTGAGCCAGCTCAGGGCACCGAATGTCTGCTAGACCTGTGGTCTCCACAGGGCCAACAACCCTATCTATTCCCCTCTATATTTTTCTATGGCCAAGAGGGCCAGGGCTCTGCCTCAGTCCAGCATAGAGTCCCATGGGACCAGTTGGGAGCACAAGGGCAAGGCAATTTGTGTAGTCCAGGACTCTGGCAAAAGGGCCTTCACTCGCTACCCACTAACGAAGAGTAAACTCCAAAACAGTAGGCACGGGGTATGCAGAGGGCTCACATATGCATAGTCTAGACCACAGAGATAGAGGCATACCAGGGGAGCAGCAGTTCATGGCTCTACCACTGCCAGAGCAGCTGTTATTTTCTCACTCTGTCAAAACTAAGTCAATGCCTGGGGCCTTAGTTATGCCACTACACAGACAAGTTAAAACTTGCATGGAATATGTTCTAACTCTGCAACTGGACACCAGCCAGACCATGGGGAATTAACCCCTGTGCTAGCACACTTGCAAAAGAGGCTGGTAAGTGTCTCAGGTCTAGCAGGCATCCCAATACCTTGGCTCTATGTGAGAAAGAAGAGGAGATCACCAGCTCCCTTGTCCTAGCCCAGTTAGGGAGCTGCCCTCTGCTGCTTCAACCAGCCCATGGGGAAGTAGCACTCTCACATTAAAACCAATAACCGGTCGCACTAAACACACTAAGGGCCTCATTATATATAATCTTAAACAGCTCCTGGAGCTCTTAACCCCTGGATTGTCCATATATTAACACCTGTTTTAAGCACTCTTTAGGTGTTTTAAAGTTATGCCACTTCAGAGCAGGTTTATCTCTGATCCATGTTACCCAGCTCATGTTCCATTAATGCATGATCATACCCCACAGATGAGCTGCCCAAGTTGTAGTCCTTTAGTGTCCCAAGATGCAGCGTCCCCTTCCCCACCATCACGTTCTGTGTGGACAAACTTTCCATCCTCTGAACTCTGCTGACCAGGAACAGAGTTCTGGCACCAAGCCAACTCCTCCTTCTGGCCCTGGAGGTGTGACCTTCCCACCCTCAAGGGTGCAACCCTGTACAAACACTCTGAATATCCTGTGCCAGCTAGCCACCTCACAGGGCACAGACAGATCTAGGAGTGAAGTCTATAGGGAGAATAGGTGGGAGTATGGGACGAAGTAGGGGGCTGGACTGGATCCCTATGAACTGGGGCTTCCTTACTGGGGCAAGGGCAGTAGCTCTCTCAATAGCGCCTTCCATCACTGCTCCCACCAAAAGCCACCCCAGGAAACACAACCAGTACACCCTACACCCCAATCCCAAATCCCAGTTTATTAAAATATGAGACCTTCTTTAATTTACTTCCTCTTTATTTCTTTTTACATTCAGTGACTGACTTCCTTCACTTCACCACCCTTCCCCCACCCCCATTTCCTTTCCACCTCTCATTTCATTACCTACCCCCATCTCATTAACCCTCCACCACTCAGCTTGTATTCCTGCCTCCCCCTCTCCCCCCAGCCCATGTCTCACATACTCCCACCTAGACCAGTTATACAAGCCTGTCCTGGCTCACCAGCCCTGTAGTGGCAACTCACAGCTGTAGCTCCGAGTCTGGCCCCTGCTTGACAGTCCTCTAGTGGCAAATCACAGCTGTGCAGGTGGGGAGCAGTAAGAGATTTTTTAGCCTTAAATTAAGGGTGAGCAATATACACCCCATGGGCTAGATCTGACCCACTAAATCATAGTATCATAGAAGTCGAGTCAGAAGGGACCTTGTATTTCTTCAAGTCTGACCCCCGGCCTGGGCAGAAGAAAAACTGGGCTTAAATGACACCAGCCAGGCAGATGTCAAGCCTCTTCTTAAAGACCCCCAGGGTAGGAGCCAGCACCACTTCCCTTGGAAGTTGGTTCCAGTTCCCAGCCACCCTAACTGTGAAGTAGTTCTTACAGATGTCTAATCTAAACCTACTTTCCAACAACTTGTGGCCATTATTCCTTGTTATGCCAGGGGCGCTAGGGGAAACAAGGTCTCTCCCAAACCCTTCTGGTCTCCCTCAGTGAGTTTATAGACGGTCACCAGGTCCCCCCTCAGCCTGTTCTTGTGAAGGCTGAACAGGTTCAGGTCCCGCAGTCTCTCATTGTAGGGTCTGCCCTGTAGTCCCTGGATCATGCAGGTGGCCCTCTTCTGGAGCCTCTCAATGTTGTCCACATCCCTCTTGAAGTGGGGCACACAGAACTGGACACAGTACTCCAGCTGTGGCCTGACCAGTGTTGCATAGAGGGGGAGGATCACCTGCCTGGCTCTACTTGAGATGCACCTGTGGATGCACAACAAGGTCCAGTTAGCCCTGCCAACCGTGACCTCGCATTGTCGGCCCGTGTTCATCTTGGAGTCAGTAATGACTCCAAGATCTCTTTCTGCCTCCGTGCTCTCAAGAAGGGAGTTTCCCATCTTATAAGTGTGCTGCTGGTTACTACTGCCCAAGTGCAGCATCCTGCACTTGTCAGTATTGAAACGCATCCTGTTTTTGTTAGCCCACCCCTGTAACCTATCCAGGTCTTGCTGCAGTCTTTCCCTCCCTACTAGCATGCTCACCTCACCCCAAATTTTGGTATTATCAGCAAATTTAAACAGGTTGCTTTTCACCCCGTCGTCCAAATCACTGATAAAGAAATTGAACAGTGCGGGCCCAAGGACCGAGCCCTGGGGGACTCTGCTGCCCACTTCCCTCCAGGTCGAATATGACCCATCCACCACCACCCTCTGAGTACGACCCTTCATGCAATCTGCAATCCATCTGACTGTGTAGGCATCAATGCCACAGTTGCCTAGTTTTTTAATGAGGATGGGGTGGGAGACGGTGTCAAAGGCCTTGCTGAAGTCCAGAAAGACTATGTTGGTGACACCTGCATCCAATACTTTTGTGACCTGATCATAAAAGGCAATCAGGTTGGTCTGACATGACCTGCCCCTAATGAAACTGTGCTGGTTGCCCTTGAGCATCATCCCTGAAGCTGGCCCATCGCAGATGTGCTCCTTGATGATCTTCTCAAAGAGTTTCCCTAGGATTGAGGTAAGACCGACAGGCCTATAGTTGCCTGGGTCCTCCCTCCTCCCTTTTTAAAAGATGAGGACCACATTGGCTATCTTCCAATCATCTGGCACCTGGCCTGAGCACCACTCAGTGAAGGAACACCTTGAGAAGCTGGATACCTTCAAGTCAGCTGGCCCTGACAACCTGCACCCCAGGGTACTCAAGGAGCTGGCGAGCGTCATAGCCCATCCCCTGGCACGGATCTTTGAAAACTCCTGGCGCTCTGGTGTAGTGCCCAAAGACTGGAAGAAGGCCAATGTGGTGCCGATCTTCAAGAAAGGGAGGAGAGTGGATCCGGCTAACTACAGGCCCATTAGCCTGACTTCTATCCTGGGGAAGATCTTAGAAAAGTTTATTAAGGAGGCCATCCTTGAGGGACTGGCCCAGGCTAACATCCTAAGGGACAGCCAGCACGGGTTTGTTGCGGGTAGGTCTTGTTTGACCAATCTCATTTCCTTCTATGACCAGGTGACCTATCACCTGGACAAGGGAGAAGAGATTGATGTCATATATCTTGACTTCAAAAAAGCTTTTGATCTGGTATCCGATGATCACCTCTTGGCCAAACTGCCCAGTTGTGGCCTTGGCTCCACCACGATCCGCTGGCTGGGAAACTGGCTTCGTGGTCGGACCCAGAGGGTTGTGATTGATGGCAGTCACTCATCATGGTGCCCTGTGACCAGTGGGGTCCCTCAAGGCTCTGTCCTGGGACCCATACTGTTCAACATCTTCATTAACGATGTGGACATTGGAGTCAGGAGTGGACTGGCCAAGTTGGCCGATGACACCAAACTTTGGGGCAAAGCATCCACGCCAGAAGATAGGCGGGTGATCCAGGCTGACCTGGAGAAGCTCAGCAAATGGGCAGACGAAAACCTCATGGTGTTTAACACCGAAAAATGCAAGGTTCTCCACCTTGGGAAGAAAAACCTGCAGCACCCTTATAGGCTTGGCAGTGCTACATTGGTTAGCACTACAGAAGAAAAAGACTTGGGGGTCATCATTGACCACAAGATGAACATGAGCCTCCAATGCGATGCTGCGGCTAGTAAAGCGACCAAAATGCTGGCGTGCATCCATAGATGCTTCTCGAGCAAATCCCGGGACGTCATTCTCCCCTTGTACTCGGCCTTGGTGAGGCCGCAGCTGGAGTACTGCGTCCAGTTTTGGGCTCCACAATTCAAAAAGGATGTGGAGAAGCTTGACAGAGTCCAGAGGAGAGCCACGCGCATGATCAGAGGTCAGGAAAACAGATCTTACAATGACAGGCTGAGAGCCATGGGACTCTTTAGCCTGGAAAAGCGCAGGCTCAGGGTTGATCTGATGGCCACCTATAAGTTTATCAGGGGTGACCACCAGGATCTGGGGGAACGTCTGTTCACCAGAGCGCCCCAAGGGATGATGAGGTCGAACGGTCACAAACTCCTGCAAGACCGTTTCAGGCTGGACATAAGGAAGAATTTCTTTACTGTCCAAGCCCCCAAGGTCTGGAACAGTCTGCCAGCGGAGGTGGTTCAAGCACCTACATTGAACACCTTCAAGAGTAAATTGGATGCTTATCTTGCTGGGATCCTATGACCCCAGCTGACTTCCTGCCCTTTGGGCAGGGGGCTGGACTCGATGATCTCCCGAGGTCCCTTCCAGCCCTAATGTCTATGAAATCTATGAAACCACGAGCACTCATAAAGCCATGCCAAGGGCCCTCCAATATCCCCTGCTAGCTCCCTCAACACCCTGGGGTGGAGAGCATCTGGACCCGCTGATCTGAACATGTCCAGCTCCTCCAGAAGCTCTCTAACCCGGTCTTCCCCAGCCTGAGGTCTGGAGGCATTCCCTTCAAATCCATCTTGCATCACGGTGGGGAAGTCCCGGTCCCTGCACAAGAAAACAGAGGTGAAGAATTGGTTTTAAAGAGGTCTGCTTTCTCCTCTGGCGCAACCACCAGATTCTCTAAAGGAGAATTGTATCTTGCCCCACATTTCCCGGTGCTTTCTTCATCCTCCCTATATATTTGAAAAAGGAATTTTTATTATCTTCGATTTTGGATGTATGTCCTAGCTCTACGTCCGCCTTAGCTTTCCTGACAGTGCCCCTACAAACCTGAGCAGAGGAGGTATACTCCTCTTTGGAGATAGCACCCCCCTTCCACCGGGTGTACGCTGCGTTTTTGGCAATCAGGAATTCCCAGACACCCTTGGTGAGCCAGGGGGGCTTTCGGGCACTCCTGCCCCCCTTGCTTCTTGTTGGGATGGTCACCCCTCGGGCCCTGGGTATCGTCTCCTTAAGGAACGACCACTCATCTTGGGCACTGAGCTCCCCTACTCTCGAGGACCCCAGCACCTCTCCCACTAACCTCCTCAACTCGTTGAAGTTGGCCCTCTTGAAGTCTAGGGCTACTGCCTTGCCACAGACCCTTGACACCCTGTGCTGGATGGTGAATTCCAGCAAGCAATGATTACTATCACCCAGGTGGTCAAGGACCTGGAGGCCCCTTACCAGATCATTGCCTGTGCCCAGGACCAGGTCCAACAGGGCATTTCCTCTGGTGGGACTGTGCACCTCCTGAATTAAGTGGAGGTCTTGTATCTTGGCCAGGAACCTCCTGGAACAGTCCAACCTGACTGACTGTTCCTCCCAGCAGATGTCCAGGTAATTTAAATCACCCATGATAACTACATCCCTTGCCTTAAGTGCCTCTTTAAGCTGGTCTGAAAATTCCCAGTCCAGCTCCTTCCCTTGGTTGGGGGGTCTGTAGTAGACCCCCACTGTTAGATCCCTCTCCCCATGGCTCCCTTGTATCTTGACCCAGAGCACTTCAGCTAGCCCCTCCTCTGACCCCATTTTGCTGGCAGAGGATATGTATTGCTCCTTGACATAGAGCGCCACACCCCTGCCTTTCCTTCCTTCTCTATCCCGCCTGTAAAGCCTATAGCCCCTAATGCTAACTGCCCAGTCGTGGGATGAATCCCACCACATTTCTGTAAGCCCTATTATGTCTGGGTCTGAACTGGCTATTCTGAGGGCGAGTTCCTCCTGTTTATTCCCCATACTACGAGCATTGGTATATAGGCATTTAAGGCCTTGCCTAGCTGCGTGTGCCACCCCCAATTTGGGAAACTGTCTGGACCCCTGTTTCTTACCTGGGCACTCCTTGCATTGTCACCTGTTTTGCTCAAGTGGTGTCTCCTCATCTTCCTGCGGCCCCCTCCTCCAGCAAGGTTAGTAAATGATTCTATCCAGCCCACCACTGCTCCTCTAAAGGAGAATTGTATCTGGTCTGCTGCTGCCCTGGCTTTCAGCACTTCTGGCCCTTCTCCCTTCACCTAGCAGTAGCTGCTGCAGTTAGCTGCTCCCCACCCTGGCCCAGCCCACCCCCCCAGCACCCACTGTATCCTCCAAGGTAGGGGGTGCTGAACTCCTGGGCAGGCTTCTGCCTGGTGAGGCTATCTATGGGCATTTATAGATGTCCTCCTGGAGTTGGGGGGAGGCAATTTAATTAGAATGGCTCCAAGACCTGCTCTAATTAAAACACCCAGAGCATCAAGTGTATCTGTGTCCCCACACTGAAAAATGGCAGTGGGTGCGCTTTAACTAAACGTCATCAAATAAGCTTTAGTTAAAGTGCCCCTGCCTCCATTTTTCAGTGTGGGGACACTGATACACATGACGCTGGAGTCTGCTGGAGCACACTAATTACCACGCTCCAGCAGATTCAATTAATTGAGTCTGCTCTGACACGCTGTATTTACAGTTCATTGGAGGAACCTCGCTGCACATGTATAGGCATGTGCCACTCTGACCCTGAGGCCCTTCACAAACCAGACAACTTGGCCCCGGTGAGCTGAAGCCCACGTAAGGTCTTCCCTGTTGGCAGGGGATGGAGTACAGGAGGAAAGAGCCAGGAGCCCCAGGTTATCCCGGCTCTGCTGGGCCAGCCCTGGTTGTGGCATGGACACTACACTGTGTTCCCACACATCACTTTGGGCTGCACCATATGGGTGCAGCTAGAGCAGCTCCTGCCTGACCCTGGCTCAGGGCCTGGCTATATGCCAGCGACTCAGGGTGAGGGAGTGGGTGCAGGGAGAAGGAGAGAACATAGCGCAGCACCTGCCTGGCCAAGCCTGGATAACCTCTGGCTCCTGGTCCCCTTCTCCCTGAACCCCCTTCCCTGCCCCAAGTGCCCATCATACAGCCAGGTTGGTGCTACACCGTGTTCCCATGTGCAACCTCAGGCCATATGGGCACAGCTGTAACAGCTCTTGCCTGACCCAGCTGCATGCTGGGGACTTGGGCAAGGGGAGTAGGGAGAAGAGGGCTGGGAACCATATGTCATCCAGGCCCAGGTGCGTCAGTGCCACACTGCATCTCCCCCTTCTCCCTGTACTCCCTCTCCTACCCCAATCCCCAACATACAGCTGAGTCAAGCAGGAGCTACTCTAGTTTTGTCTAATAAAGAATTCCAGAAACAGCCAACACCTTTCGTTTTCATGATACTTCCAAATGGTCAGCGCCGTCTATGCAGGGAGGCAACAGCGACACCCTGGGACAAGAGCTATGCGGAGGGGGCAAAGGTTGAGGGCAGTGCTTGTTGGCTTAGAAACGGTATTTAAAGGCCTGGTTTTGGGGAATTGGCTTATAGGTATAGATATACATATCATAAGGGGTCAAGATGGGCAGCAGGGATTAAATGGATTTCTGAAGAGCTGTGGAGACATACACACGGCTTCTCGTGGCCCTGGAAGTAGACAGGCGGTCTAGCACAACAAGGCCAATGGATGGACACGGCCTGAGAATGAAGGGGGGCATGCCATAACATGAGATCACAGCCTTCAAGGCAGACGCGTTGTCTAACACAACAAGACATAACAACGAAACAGCCTGGGAACCAAAGGAAGTATGTACCATAGAGTTCCCATACAGTCCCATAACACAAGATAACACCAGCACCAGCAGGTTCTACACCAGCAACAAGGCCTCAAAGAGCAGGGGGGCCTAAGTGCCAGTTCTGGGGGAACAGACCAAATTAGGACAAGGCCTGGAAGGCTACATGGACTTGTGACCACAGAGAAACAACCAAACAGAGATAGCCATGGATGAAGAGTCATCAGGAGTCATCAAGGGAGAAGGAGAATACAAAAGCAGAGACTTGAGATTAACAAAGGGTGCCTCCCTTTGTCTTGTTGGTCCCGCTTGTTCGTCCCTCTCCCTCTCCCTCTTTGCTGTTCCTCCCCCTTCCCCTACATGAGAGGGGTCCCCATCCCTGTCCCTATCCCCCAGGAAGGGTCCCCAAGAGCACCATGGACCAAGGGCATACCAGTAGCCTGTCTCATGCACCCCACTGGCGGTGGGCTGTGGGTCTCAGCATTCTACCTCCAGACTGCTAACATCTAAGAGAGAGAGCCTCAGAGAGGAGCCTGCATCCTGACCAGATGTACTTTGACTCTGATGACAGCCCTAGGATTGGTAGATATAGAATTATTTGATTGTTTGTATGATTGCTTTTTTTGGTTCTTACTCTTTTTGGTTCTTACTCTGTATCAATAAATTCACCTATTATCAACTGACAGATGTTGTGGTCGGTATGAGGGTTGTGCCTGCCTGGAACAAAGGTATAGGTGCTGGATCCAAATCCACTGTCAACAGTGCTGAGTCTGGTGATAGCACTTGAATAGCATGGTGCCTGATTGTTCTATAGCTAATCCACAACTGTACCTAGTCACAAATAGGGCATGTTAACTGCAGGGATTTCTTTTGTGAGGCTCAACTGAAGTGTGTACATGTGTGTATATGTGCATCTGCTTTCATGTGTGCAGGGATGCAGTTAGGTCTGTAACATGCACAGGGACAGCCCCCAGTCCAAGCTTCTAATCCTCCCAAAATACAATGACATAAGCTAGCAAAGTCAAAGGACCACCTCAGCCAGCAGCCCATTGGGTTAAGACACATCAGTTCACATAGCCAACAGCACACAAGTGAAGTGATGTGACTAGCGTCACTCTGGCTGCGTCATCCCAGCCCAAATGACCCAGTCCATTTACAGCTGGGTCAACCAGGGGGCATGGGACTTTAGTACAAGCCCAGAGTGATGCTCAAACTCATACCCTGCAAGCCACAGCAAGATATCATTCCTTTCCTGTTCTGTCACCACACACCATACAGCAGTAGCGCCACCCAAAATAATTAAGTTTTGACCAGCCAGTGAGCTCCAATCTCTCCTAGCCTGGACAACACCTTAACATTAGTCCCCAACCCCTGGAAACCATTCCAGAACCTTAAGTAGCCAGATGAGGTATGCAGCAAGCTATGGACACCAGCCTGGGTACTCCCTTCCTGCTGTGATGGCATGTGGATGCAAGCCAAAGGTGCAGAGTCTGATTCAATGGGCAGTGCCAGTGGGGAAGGAAGCAAGGCAGCCTCAGCAGAGTGGAAGCCCCGGAAGTTCAGCTGGGCTGAATCTGGATCTCAAGATGGTGCCTGCCCTCACCTGATTTCCTACCCAGAGTGCATGAAGCAGGATGTGAGTGACTAGTCTACCCAGGCCCCACAGAGACCCTGGTAGCTCAGCTCAACTCTTCCTGGGTGCCCCCCCTCAACATATCCACCAATATTTTGCCATCTTCCTGCAGTGACTCTAATGGAGCAGATTCTCCCTTCCCCACCAGCCCAGCACTGTTGAACACTCCCAATTCTGAGTATAGGCAATGAGGCTATAGAACGGTGTCCCCTGAGATGCCCATCCAAGGACCCCTGTCTTGGCTGTCATCTCCCCCATGCCAGAGGAGGAAGTAGACAGCAGTTGTTTTAGAGGCATAGTGCTATGGAACATGTGTCCCCTATGGTCCTAGTAAAGTCAGGCATCCCATGACTTAAAAGGAAGTGCTACAGGGACTTTGGTGCAAATCCCTGTGGCATCAGTACTGCTGAATTCAAATAACCATTCAGACAAATGATTAAGGTGAGAGGCATTGTAGTAGGCAAATGAAAAAGGGAAGGATTGCAAACCCCCAGGGACATCTCACTGATACAATGGCTGCTCTGGTGTGGGTACAACCTAACCCAGCCATAGGGCCCTTTAAACCACGTGTCTGAGTTGCCCTCTTAGTCCAGTCTTCTAATCAAAGCAAGTCAGAGGAGGCAGATATCCAGGCCAGGTCCCACCACCACAGCTATGTGTTATAGAATCTACAGAATCAGAAAATAAGGGTTGGAAGGGACCTCAGTAGGTCATCTAATCCAACCCCCTGCTCAAAACACGACCATCCCCAACTATACCATCCCAGCCAAGGCTTTGTCTAGCCAGGTCTTAAAAACCTCCAAGGATGGAGATTCTACCACCTACCTCTCTGGGTAAGCTGTTCAAGTATTTTACTACCCTCATAGTGAGAAAGTTCTTCCTAATATCTAACCTAAACTTCCCTTGCTGCAACTTGAGACCATTGCTTCTTGTTCTGTCATCTGCCACCACTGAGAATAGTGTAGCTCCATCCTCTTTGGAACCACCCTTCAGGTAGTTGAAGGCTGCTAATAAATCCCCTCATAGGACACATTTACACATCTCCCTACATTGATGCATCAATGTGCTACATCACCATATGATGCGCTATGGAGATGTAGCAATCACGAGTGTCTACATGTAATCACCAGCTACATTGCCATAGTGGCACTCTCCCCAGGTGTAGTGCTCCCCTACAGTGACACAGCAGAAAAATTTCATCATGCGCCATGTGCATGGTGCAGTAAAAGGAAGTACTAAATCTGATGCTGTAGCAACTTGGCTGCACGGTGCTGTGTAGATGTGCCCTCAGTCTTCTCTTATCTAAACTAAATAAAACCAATTCCCTCAGCCTTTCCTTATAAGTCATATCCCCTAGCCCCCTTACCATTTTTGTTGCCCTCCACTGGACTCTATCCAATTTGTCCATATCCTTTCTGTAGTAGGGGGGCCCAAAATTGGACACAGTACTACAGATGTGGCCTTATCGGTGCTGAATAGAGGGGAATAATCACTTCCCTTGATATGGTAACAATACTCCTACCAATGCAGCCCCGTATGCTATTAGCCTTCTTGGCAACAAGGGCACACTGCTTGCTCATATTCGGCTTATTGTCCACTGTAACCCCCAGGTCCTTTTCTGCAGAGCTGCTGCCCAGTCAGTCAGCCCCAACCTGTACTTGTGCATGGGATTGTTCCATCCTAAGTGCAGGACTTTGCACTTGTCCTTACTGAACCTCATGAGATTTCTTTTGGCCCAATCCTTCAATTTGTGTAGATCACTCTGAATCCTAGCCCTGCTCTCCAGTGTATATACTACTCCGCCCAGCTTGGAGTCATATGCAAACTTGCTGAAGGTGCACTCTGTGCCATCTTCCAGGTCACTGATGAAGACACTGAACAAAACTGGCCCCAGGACTGACTCCTCGGGCACTCCACTTGATACCGGCTGCCAACTAGACATTGAGTCACTGATTACTACCTTCTGAGCCAGCCAGTTTTTTCTCTACCTTACAGTCCATTCATCCAATCCATACTTCCTTAGCTTGCCTGAGAGAATGTTGTGGAAGACCGTATCAAAAAGCTTGCTAAAGTCAAGGTATAACCGCATCCACTGGTCTCCCTGTATCCACAGAGCCAATCATCTCATCATAGAAAGACAATCAGGTGGGTCAGGCATGACTTGCCCCTGGTGAATCCATGCTGACTGTTCCTGATCACCTTCTTCTCTCCAGGTCCTTAGAAATCAATTCCTTGAGGATCTGCTCCATGATTTCTCCAGTGACTGGTCTGTAGTTTTCTGGATCCTCCTTCTTCCCTTTCTTAAATATGGGTGCTATATTTGTCCTTTTCCAATCATCCAGACCTCATGAGTTTTCAAAGATAATGGCCAGTGGCTCTGCAATCAAATCAGCCAACTCCCTCAGCACCTGAGGATGCATCCTGTCTAGCCCCAGGGACTTGTATATGTTCAGCTTTTCTAAACAGTCCCTAATCTGTTCTTTTACTATAGTTGGCTGCTCATCTTCTCCCCAAACTGTGCTGCCAGTGCAGTAGTCTGGGAGCTGACTTTGCCTGTGAAGATTGAGGTAAAAAAAGGTATTATTTCATCCTTTTCTGTGTCCTCTGTCACTAGGTTGATTCCCCCTTTCAGTAGGGGACTCACACTTTTCCTGATCTTCCTCTTGTTACTGACAGACTTGTAAAAGCCTTTCTTGTTACCCTTCATGTCCCTTAGTAACTGCAACTCCAGTTGTGCTTTAGCTTCCTGACTTCATCCCTGCATGGCTGGACAATACTTTTATATTCCTCCTTGGTTGTTTGTCCAAGTTTCCACTGCTTATAAGTTTCCTTTTTGTGATTTATCCTATTGAAGAGTTCTCTGCTAAGCCAAGCTGGTTTTCTGCCATACTTGCTAGTCTTCCTGCACATTGGGATCATCTGTTCTAGCACTCTCAGTAACATTTCTTTACAATACAGCCAGCTTTCCTGGACTCCTCTCCCACTCAGGATCGCATCCCTGGACCCCAGCTACCATATACCCAATGTCTGGACATCTGCTGTGCACTCAACTTTTCTACTGCTCCTGGATGGCTATGCATCTGCTCCTTCCTAAGTATCAGGTCATGTTCTGGGTCTGGGTTTGCAATGTTTACACACTTTAGGAGGGGCAGGGGTGTGCATTGTGAAAGCTTTTATAGGTTCATGACACTTGGTTTCCCTCACCCAAAGCAAAACAAATCAGCACTTTTCCTTTGCAAACTTCTCCTAGTTAATGGCAAATTTGGTGACAGATGAATGTCTGCTTTCTCTGCCCTACCTGGCTGCCCACATCCTGGGGTTGGCAACATGCAAATTCCAGCTTCCTAGCATAAATCATGGTGAAGGATGGGGTGGGATCAAGTTCACTCCTAAAAGCTCCCACTCTGGGGCTCCTGGAAAGACCTATGGGGGAGGGGGGAAGAATTCCTGACTCCCAACTCAGCCCCCACCAACTAGAAATCTTTACTTTTACTGCTCAGGCACTCACTACTAGAGGGTCTTGCAAAGCATTCAACCTGCAGTCATGACCCCCAGACCACAACTGACCTCTGGGCTGCAACCTGTCCATTCCTGTTGCTCCTTCTGGCATACTGAAAGCCCTGGGGCAACTCATATGAATACATGTCACTTGGCAAGGTGTTGGGAGCTGGGATTTAGCCCTCACACTTAAAGTTCTCATAGCAGATCCACTGGGTTCTGTTCTGTTGTCAGTTACCGAGTGAAAGTTGCAGGTAACTCCACTGACTTCAGTTCCTGCATGTAGCTAGGAGCACTGCCTTTCCCATGTACATAGTAGGAGCACTGCCTTTCCCATGTACATAGATCACAGGAGCACCCTGAGCCTCTTCAGAACTATTTTCTTCCCAGCTAAAGCAAATGACAGAGCCTGTGAATCAGGCTGAGGGCTGGAGGGAGGACAAATGAGAATGCTGCCTGAAGATGAGCCATCTGGAACAGAGCCAGCAGTAGGATGCAATCCCTTTCCCATGGCAACTCATACTAGACCCCTGGTACGCACAGAGCAGGGTGCTGTTCCTAGCAACTGTTCATGCAGCTCTCATACTCACAGAGCATAAATGCCTTCAGCTGAGGTTCAGCTGTCGGTGGGAGAGAGCCATGCTCCTCAGCTTGAGAACTGGCCTGTTCCTCAGAGCTCTCTGCCTTGGCTCCCTCTTCCCATGCAAAAGGCCCTCTGTAGCAATTATTTATTTCAGTGCTACTTCAAAGCTGTGATTCCTGAGAGCCCATAGGTATGTGGGCCACCAGAGCCAAGCACCAACTCTGTACAGTAATTACACACTATTCTATATTCAGTTTGAATTAGCATGCAAGTATCAGAGAGAAATCATGCCTCCCCCCTCTCTAGCTAAAGATGTTTTCTTTATTAACTGCTAAAAAAATTGTCACTTGCTTGGTGGTGGATTTAGGTGGTTTCTTGGCACTAACTTGCTTTCTCTGGCAGTTGCCAGAAACGGTAAGGCAGGGATGCCCCCTATCTGCCAGCACTGCCTGGTGCACCTAGCCTGGGCACCCAAGTCCCCTCTCCCCAGGTCCCTGCCAGTGGTGTTACAGCACCATCTGTCTTTTTAAAATGCAGGGCTGCCCCCTAAATGTGTAATTTGGTGCTATCTGTAATTAGTCACACTGCTTTCTGCGGAGGTTACCCATTCTGAGCACACAGAGCCACTGCCTGCTCAGCTAACTGGCTCGCTTGGGAAAAAAAGTCTGGTAAGGAAGCAGGGAGAATGTGCGATAGTAGGAGAGAAGGATTGGACTCCGCAGGGCTCTGTACCAATCCCTCCTCCTGGTACATTTGATGCCGCAGCCCTAGGCCCTGCTTAACACCAGGGCCCAGCCTGGTACTAATGACGTTGCAAGGCCCTCTTCAGTTGTTGGCTCTTAACCAAAATGTGCTGGTATGAAGAGGGTATTTGCCCTTGTCCTGTGTCCATTAGGCCTCCTTGGGCAAGGCCAGCACCCTGGATTTAAGCATCACAGGCAGATTACAACAGTGTCTCTAGGGCTGAGTAACTCCTCCCTTCTAGGAGCTAAAGGACAGTGTGGTGGAGAGAACACAGCTTTTTATTCCCTCTCCCCATCTCCTACCTAGCTGGTGGGGCAAGAGTGTCCCCTCCTGTTTTCTGTGTCTCCATCCTACTGTCTTTTGGCCTCTTCCCCTTTCAGACCTGATGCAAGAGCAGAGGTTTGTCATGCAAGTGACTTCCTTTCCTCACTGTAAATTAGGGCCTTGTTACATATTGCACTGAGCTCCTGAAATGTTGGTGGGTGTTACTACTAATTCAAGTTTTGAGCTGTCACACCTAAAGGCTAAAAACCTCTCTGACTGCCCCTTACCTGCACAGCTGTGACTTCCCACTAGAGGACTGGAAAGCAGGGGCCAGACTAGAAGCTACAGCTCTGAATTGTCACTACAGGGCTAGTGACCCAGGACAGGCTTGGATCCCTAGTCTAGGTAGGACTGTGTGAGACATGGGCTTGGGGGAGGGGGGACATGAAGCTGG
This sequence comes from Crocodylus siamensis, assembly GCF_052110815.1. Taxonomy (NCBI): domain Eukaryota; kingdom Metazoa; phylum Chordata; order Crocodylia; family Crocodylidae; genus Crocodylus; species Crocodylus siamensis. Next base: position 38,777,915 of record NC_143404.1, on the reverse strand, counting down.
GAGGTGGAGTGTGAAGGAAGTCAGCCACTTAAGGATAAAATAAAAAGAAGTAAAAAAAAGAAAGGAATTTAAAAAGAAATAAAGAGTAAGTAAATTTAAAAAGGGCTCATGTTTTAATAAATTGGGATTTGGAATTGAAGTGTGGAGGGTGCTGGTTGTGCTTCCTGGGATGGCTGTGAGGTGGGAGTGGTGAGTGGTACTTTTCGGGGACCTACTACTGCCCATTCCCTGGGAAGGAAGCCCCAGCTCATGAGGACTTAATTTGGCCCCCTACCTTGCCCCCATCTCTTCCCCTCCACCTCAGACCCCACTCCTGTACCCATAAGCTGGCATGTGCTCTATGGGCTGTTTGCCTGGGATTGCACCCCTAGAGGTAGGAGGGGGAGTTGGCTTGGTGCCAAAACCCTGTCCCTGGGCAGAAGGGTTCAAAGGGTAAAAACCTGCTGTCACAGAACAGGAAGGTAGGGAAAGGGATACTACATCCTGGGATGCTAAAGGACTGCAACCCTGGGCATCTCAGTTGTGAGGCATGACCACATGTTAATGGAACATCTGCTGGGTACCATGGATCAGAGGTAAACCTGCCCTGGAGTGGCATAACTTTCAACCACCAAAGTGGGCTTAAAACAAGTTTCAGGTATTAATGTGTGGACAATCCAGGGGTTAAGAGCTCCAGGAGCTGCTTAAAATTAACATGTAACAAGGTCCTTAGACACCATTCAAGCAGCAGAGCAGAGGAGCACCCCCCAAAGGACACCCTTGGACCCTAGGGCATGACTAGCAAATGGAGATTGGCCCCCAGCATGCTGAGAAAGTGAAAAGTTCAGAGAGGAAGAGGACTCCCTGGCACTTCCCAAAGCCTTGTACACTTCTGGAACTAAATACCCTCAGGCACAGGGCTTAGTGCACGGGTGCTTCTGGTGGGAGGTGTCTTAGCATGGCCAATCTGCAGCTGATCTGGGGAACCAGTCCTGGGACCAGGTGGGAAGAGGGGAACGTCCCCAAGCAGAGGCTGCTTCCCACTGGTATGTGTCACCCTGCACCCATCTTGGAGCCACATCAGAATTGCCATGTGAGTGGTAGCCTAAAAAGTGGCCACAAGAGGCCATCACAGGGGGCCTGTGCCTGCCAGCCACTCATTCCCCAGCTGCCCTGCACCGCTTTCCCACCCAGGAGCCATCCACAGCCTTGCTACAAGCTTCTGCTGTGCAAACATCTGTCTTGTGACTGCCCCTTGGAGGGACTGCCTTTTTCTGTGCACACTGTACAGACTGGCTGGGTACACAGAGCCATTCTTATAGTTTCATAGTTTCTAGGGTCGGAAGGGACCTGAGCAGATCATCTAGTCCGACCCCCTGCCATGGCAGGAGAGAGGACTGGGGTCAAATGACCCCAGCAAGGTGTTCATCTAGCCTCCTCTTAAACACCCCCAGGGTAGGAGCCTGCACCACTTCTCTTGGAAGCTGGTTCCAGACCCTAGCTGCCCTGACTGTGAAGTAGCGCCTCCTGATATCTAACCTAAATCTACCCTCTGCCAGCTTGTGACCGTTGTTCCTGGTCACTCCTGGCGGTGCTCAGGGAAACAGTGACTTCCCCAATGCCTGCTGATCCCCCCTGACTAGTGTATAACAGGCCACAAGATCCCCCCTCAGCCTTCTCTTTTGGAGGCTGAACAGGTTCAGGTCCCGTAGCCTTTCCTCATAGGGCCTGCCCCATTGTCCCCTGATCATGCGGGTGGCCCTCCACTGGACCCTCTCCATGCTGTCGACATCCCTCTTGAAGTGTGGCGCCCAGAACTGGATGCAATACTCCAGCTGCAGCCTGACCAGTGTCACATAGAGGGGGAGGATCACCTCTTTGGACCTGCTTGAGATGCATCTGTGGATGCATGCCAAAGTGCGGTTGGCCTTCCTGACTGCCTCTCCACACTGCTGGCCCATGTTCATCTTGGAGTCAATGATGACCCCCAGATCCCTTTCCGCCTCTGTGCTGACAAGAGGGGAGTTCCCCAACCTGTAGGTGTGGTTCTTTCTTCAGTGCCAGCCATGTGAGGGTGGAGGATTCTGGCATCTACCCAGGGCTTATGCTCTGGGTATGTCCCTCACACTGCATACCTTCTGCCATCACTGGGGTGCTGCTCAGACAGCACTGTGCATGTCCTACAGGTTCACTTGTGCCCACTCATTTCCCAATTCAAACCTGACCTGACTCTTTGGCATTCTCCTTGCAACTCTAGTGCTAGTCTCCCACTCATTTTCCAGGAGGGGTCCCTTTTATGATCCCTCACATATAGCATGGATCTTACTAGCATCCCCCATCTCACTGATATCAAGTCACATCCTCAGGATGGAGCTAGCACCTTCTCATTCCTCATGCTCAAAGGGACCAAGGGGTGGTGTGTCACAGGCTAAGATCCCCTGCTCTGGTTTATCATTTGTATCCAGTTTTCTTTCTACATGTCATTTCTTAGGAGCACTTGAAAAAATGGAGTATCCATTTAATAACAGCCCTCTCTCTCTGCACTGTTCCCCCCACCACAAGAGATTGCTTTGATGATGTCATCAGACTGAAATCTGGCCCTGAGCTTCTGCCTTGCAAGATGCTGCCCTCTGTCTGCTGTATGTCTTCCAGCTCAAGGTGGTAATAGTCTGAAGCCAGCACTAAAACATGAGCTGTGACACAAGGCAGAAGCTAGGTAAGATGGGGAGGGCAAGTAGGAGGCCTAGCTGTGTCTCCCCAAAGAAGCAGCCTGTGCCAGGGCTCAGAGGCAGATGAAGATACTGTATCTGGAATGCATTCTCCAAAGTCCCCAGGGCCATGAATTATACAGGCTCTGAGAGCCCACACTAATTTCTGTATGTTGGTCCCCTGAAAATATTGTTAGTGAAATGGGCCAAGCTGGCATACAGGCTCCTGCCAGCAATGGGGGAGGCACTTACGTTCTGCTTGCTTCCTTCTGAAGACCTCTTGATAAACATTTATAAACATTTGTAGTATTTTAAATTTCCTCTCAATAATTTATGAATAGTTATTTTATATACTTTAAAGTGGATAATAATGTAAAATTTATAAGCAGGGGAGCGTGGAATGGCAGCGCTGATTCCATGTGCTGGGAGTGGGGAGGCAGAGCCTGCCGCGCCTGTTACAGGCAGGAGAATGATTGAAGCATTAAAGACTAAAACCCTGGTATAAATTCTTGCACTGCAGAGATGAAAGGCTATCTACCTGCAACATTAGCCCAGGTACCAGAGTGCAACAGAACATGCCCAGGCAGGTATGGGGCCAGAGATACAAGCATAGAGCACAAAGGGCAGGCTGGGGAAGAGGGCATGCATGGATGTGTGCACACCCCAGGAAATACATGTTGAGGGGGCCATGAGTGTGTGTGTGCATGCAAGAGACAGCCTGAAGAAATGAACGTGAGGCAGGCTGTAGGAGGCAGGGGTATGGTGTGAATGCAACATAGGAATGGGGTAAGGAATGTGCTCATGAGGACCCTTGTGCAAGGAGTGTGCATCTGTAACAGCCAGGAGTGTATGAGCTGGGAAAGCGGCATATGCATAGCTTGTGCAGAGAAAGCAAGATGGAGAACGGAGCTGGGAAGCTTGTGTGAGAACAGGCTGGGAGGAGGGAGGGAGAGGAGATCATTCAAAGGATGGAGAGAATGTGTGACGGAGATAAAACGTGAAGGGGAGAAGATGAGTGCGGAAGGGAATGCAAAAGGCTGAACAGAACATGTGAGCAGAAAGAGGGTGAGCACAGGTTGGGGAGTGTGTGAGAGAGCGATAACCAGGGAGAGAGCTGGAAAGCTATGGATGGAGAGAATGGGTGATAGAGAGATGGAGGGAGGGGGAGCAGGCAGGATCTAGTGGGAGAGAGAGATAAGCTGGGAGGGGGAGGGGTGTGAGTTAGAAGCAAGGAGTCAGACAGGCAAGGAGCAAAAAAAGGGAAGGGAAAGAACAGAAGGGAAAAGGAAAGGTGAGGGGGAGCATCTGCAGGGGACAGGAGGGCGTGGGACTAGGTAGAAGTGCTGAGGTCTGTATGTAATTGGACAGGCAAAAGCCATGTGTGTAAATGACATTGCATTGTGGCTGGAAATGTGTGCATCTGTGAGTAGGCAGGTGTTTGAGTGCAGGCATGTGTATAAGCAGGGAAGTGTATGTGTGAGAGGGAACATTTATGTGTGTGAATGGGATGGGGAGGTCCATGGGAGATTTGGAGTGGTAAAGGAAGTGCATGGGTCTATATGGGAGCATAGGTCAGAAGAAGGTATGGTTGTACATATAAAGAAAGATATGTGTGCATGCCCACGTGAATGCAAAGGCAGGGAAGTGTGGGGGCAATTGTACAAGTATGGAGAGGTGTGTTTGTGTGTGAGCAGGGAGGCATGTAGGGAGTGCTGGGTGGAGGATGAAAGGTGTCTGAGTGTGTCGGGGTGACACAGGGGCATATCTGAACAGGACTGTACAAGTCAGCTGTGTGCATATGCAAGCAAAGGTGGAGTGCTGGAGATATGTAGCATGTTCATAGTGTGCTAGTATGTGTATACAGGGACAATCTGAGGATGGCATGTGGAATATGTGGACATGTTAAGGTGTGAGTGAGCAGCGTGTAGTGGTGGTTCAGGTTGTGTGCACACAAAGGAAAAGGGCTGTTGAAACTGCAGTGTCTATGAATACTGCTGGTTGTGTCTGAGTGTGAACAGGGCTGAGTGTGAGTATAAGCGTGAGTGCTCTATGTGTGAGTGAGGACATGAGAGAGCAGTGCTATGGGTGAGATCAGTGGAGCACTGCTGGTTATGTGAGTGAGACTGGGTGTGGGTACATGTGCTGTAAACAAGGCTGAGTATGGGTGAGTGTGAGCATGGCAAAACAGGAGTATGAGCCTGTGTGCAAGGGGGGGGCAGCATGTGTGTGTGCAAAGGGTGCTTGTGCCAGTGCAGAGGTGTGTGAGTGGGGCTGGGTGTGAATTAAGTGGGCATGCCTGCTGTGTCTCTGGGCAGGCCTAGGTCTGGACCCACATGGGTCACTGACCCTGGGCTTGGTATAAGGGCATGTGAGCAATGCTGTGGCTGCAGGTGGTTATGTCCTGAGCAGGAGTGTGGCTGCAAGAGCTATGGGTGTGTACGTGGGCAAGTGTGTGAGTGTGTGTGCTGACCCAGGGGGCATGCAGTGAGGGCAGGGCCCAGACTCCTCCATGGGTTCCACTGCCACATCTCTGTTCAGGCTCTGGCTCAAGTGGTTTTTCAGTGCCTGCTGAGCTCATCCAGTACATGCAGAAACACTGCTCAAACCCCAAGTGGCTACACTCCAGCAATGGGATCAGGCTGCCCCCACATAACCACCTAGTACAGGATGCCTCCTGTTGTGACTATGCAGGCACAAGGCCCCAGATATAGGGCATGCAGGACTTCCTGGTGCAGCAGCCTAATAAGTCCAGAATCCCTCCACAACGCCATACTCAAGCCCCTGCCACCTCCGATGACAGGGCCCTGCACTGGCGCACCATCTCCCCTCCACATGGCTGGTGCTGGGAGGCCCCAACTTCACTTGCAGCAGCCTCTGCCTCACCCCAGCAAGCCTGTGCGCTGCCCCCCTGCCCCTGTCCCAGGGCTTGCAAGGCAAAAGAGCTGGGATCTCTATTGTGGAGTGGGTGTGGGTGGGATCTCTATGGCCCAGTTCATGTCCAGAAGGGCCTGTGGGGCTGGCAGAAGCCAGGGGCTTGCCCAGGAGACTGGTAGGGGCTGCAGCCCTGAGAACAGGTACATGGGCTCACAGGCAGAGGCAACAATCATTGTAATTACAGCATGGATCTGGTAGCCTTGCCTTCCAGCTCAGCCTGACAGCTGGTTCCTCCTGTGCACCGGATGTGTATGCATTTCTCCTGCAGATTGGAGAACAACTGTGCTAATAAAAGTGGAAACATCCTTCACCAGAGAATGAAAAATTCCTTCTGTTTCATTCTTGCCTTTTTTAATCATTATTGTGGGCTGGGGTTTCTTCCCCCTTCCTGGAATATTTTCTGACAGGCTCCTCTGTGCTTCCCCTGGGGATGCTTCCATCTGATTACAACCACTTTAAATGAGCACCAGGCTCCTCTACATTATATTGCAAGTTTTCATCACTTTTTCTGTCTCTGTCTGCTCTATGTGCTGCTTGCTGGCCCCCTCCTGCCTCCCAGGAGAGGAATTTGATACTTCTCGCACTAAAGAGATTGAGTTAGAATTGCATTTGATGCCAGCACTTCTCACACAGTGATGGTTCAGGCTTCATTTGCACTTATTATGGCACAAACTTGATGAGGGACACTCCCTCTTGGCGGAGTTACCAAGGCACTTAAAACAACAAAGTGAAATTTAGCAAGAAGATGACAGCTACAAAGAGGGGGGTGCCCACTAGAATTACACACACACACACACACACACACACACACACACACGTTCATTTCTTGCAGGTACAGTAATGCACAGTGCTTCAGCCCACATGAAAAAAGCACTCCTTTGATAGTGCTGAAACTAAGCTGCTTTTATAAATGCAGATAATAAATAGCTGTGTTCCCAGGAGCTGGGTGCTATGGGGGTTTGAAGCAGAGTGAGAAAGGCAACTGGCTCTGGAACCCTGCCTTCCCTCCACCCAGCTAACAGGACTGCTGAGCTGAGTTTGGGTGTCTGGTCCAATCTGCCTGCTTCCAAGGTCTAGCTCACCATTTCACATGACTGATGCTCTCTGTTCAAAAAGGAGCCAAGTCTGGGGAAAAAAGCAGGAAGCTAAGGATTTGGATTGAGGTGGCTCAACAGAGCTCTGATCCTTTTGTTCTGAAATGGCAGGGACCCTCAGGTGGGGAATTGAAGGACAGAGAAGAGCTTTGGGTTGGGAACAAGTGTGGAAGAGCAGGGCACTGTAGGCTAGGAGTGATGGGGAGTGCAGAGCTGTGAGTGGGCAGGGATTTCAGGGCTGGCGTAGCTGGGGATGGGGTTGTGGACCAAGGTTGTGGACATCCACAGAGCTGAGTGAAAGCCTAAGGCTATGGCTTAGTGAGTTTCAAACCAGGGCTCGGCAGATGTGGGAAGGGGTGGGGAAGGCAGGGTAGGGTCAGCTGAGCTGATTCTGATCAGGGAAGCTGAGGCTCAGCAGAGAGTGATACAGAAAGCTCTGGCCTACAGCCATATGACACTCTCCTGTGGTTGATGCCATGAGATCTGACAAGCAAGCTAAGCAGAGGCAGGCTAGATCAATACTTACATGCAAGGCCTCCAAGAAACCCTCAGGTGCTGGAGGAAGTGGTTGCTGGGCATTCTGGTAGACTGTTCTCTCCTGCCAGTCACTTCTGACCCAATGTCCCTGTATGGAGCTAGGGGGCCAGTAATGCAGGGAGTGATGTGGCAACTCAGTTCAGGACACTCTTTGCAGTCTGTGCTGATTTCCACAACCTAATGCAGTACTAAGGAGCTGGTGCTGTAGGGAGCAGGGGTGGTGGGAGGATCCCCCATAGAGAGCCCACCCATAGTCAGTGCTGATCCCAACCCCCAACTAAGTGGTGCAGGCCTTTCTATTCAGCACTGAACTTGGTACTAGTGAATAAGCAAATGCCACAGTAAAGATAGAAAAAAACTCTGAAATACTAGATAGGAGGCAAGGAGGTAAAGTTAGAGCCATATTAGTCAAAAATGTTAAAAAGAGCTTCAGACACAATGGGCATTGCACACAGTTGAGCTCTTCACTGTCGGATTGATACCCATGCCACACCATAATGCTGGGGTCACTCTGCTGCCACCTGTCAGAGTTGCTATATCTCAGCACAGTTGAGGAGCATTTTGCCACATCTGATTCCATCTTATCCAGTGCATCAAGCTGAGGCACAGATCTTCTGACTTCCTGCAGAGCCCTCACTACTCCCAGTTCAGGTGAGTCAAACTTGTGCTCCAGGTCCTGAAAACTGCTAGTACACAGGGCTCAACCTAGTTGGATTGAAACTGGCTGTGCACAGGAATGGCAGGTGCATGGGGCAGGAAAATGGCAGTTTGAGGCTGAGGCCAGCTAGATAGAGAGATAAGTGACAAAAGAAGATGGCATGTAAGATGACTGCTTTGTGACTGTGAATGGAGTTATGTGCAAATGCAGTGGGTTGTGCTTAGTGATGTTAGGCTCACACAGGGCCAGAAGCTCACACTTGGGGCAGGCAGAGAGGTGTACCAGACTTCTGCTTTGGCATTTGCAGCATCTAGCATCCTGTGCATGGGCTTATGCCAGGGCTGGCCCATCCTATCCTGTGAAACCTGCAGCTGCAGGGGGTCACTCATAAACTCCCCCTGCCCCCCCCCCCCCCGCCACTCCCACCACCCCTGCTGGCTTCTTTAGGGTAGGGGGCCCCAAAACTATTTCTTGCAGGGGGCCCCAAAAGATTGTGGGCTTATGCACGGGGGTGGGTTCTGCTGCCCAGGCACTGCCCGCTTACACTTCAATCTGCCCCAAGGCAGAGGACTGATATGAGGGCAACTCTGAGAACTGGACCGGGGTCCACCACAGGGCTTTGGATCTCACAGAGAGGTGCTGGTAGGCCTGCTTGGCCTTGTCTTGTTCTCTGCTTCCTTCTTCCTGCCATCCCAACAGCTGTCTCATGAGCCCTGTAAGTGTCAGGTTTGTTTAATGTTGTTGTGAAGGCAACAGCCACAGGTTTATCACCTGCTATTAATCTCCCCTGGCTCAGTCACTGCTGCACAGCACCTTCCAGTGACTCCCTGGGTCACTTGCAAGGCAAAATGGGACTGTCACAAAGTAACAGCTAGCTGCCTCTCTGCCAGCAGCCCTGGACAGTGGGGGAGAGGAGAGCCACTTTCTCTGCTGGAGTCCAGGTGTGTGTAGGTGGACTGTCCAAGTGGGACCAAGAACCCAGCACTCACCACACTGCTTTGGGAGGGGAGGGGGTGAAGCTGAGATAACACTCCCAAACTCACTTTCCATAGGACTAGGCTGGGCTGAAGAGCAGCAGGAGTTTCTCACTCTCTCTCTGGGGTTGGGCCTAGGCCCATCCAGACTGATTGCTCTGGCAACCCAGGACAGTACACTAACCTGACACTAATCAGACCCTCCTTCTGTGGATCCAACCTGCAAAGCCAGCAATGCAGAGCTGCCTCTCTGCTCTGGAGCCAGACAGAAGTACCTACTGCCCTGACCCAGACCTGAAAATTCTTCCTGGGATTCCCCAATCCTAGGAAGCCTGGCAGTACTGTGGTAGAGTTGGGCATGCTTATCCCTCCCATGACCCCCAGGTGCCATAGCTCATGCAATTTGTAAATCACACTAGCTCAGAGAGGCCAGGACTGCATTTGGCATTAGCAGAAGCTAGGCCTCCACAGGCCAGCTCCTTCACCTACTGCAATCCTCAAAAGCAATGCGGTTGTTCGCTCCTACCCCGGGGGTCTTCAAAAGGAGGCTAGACAATCACCTAGCCCGAGTCGTTTGACCCCAGCATCCTTTCCTGCCCATGGCAGGGGGTTGGACTTGATGATCTGCTCAGGTCCCTACCGACCCTACCAACTATGAAACTATGAAACAACTATGTCACTAATGTGAGCCCAAGGGAGACATCAGTTGGCTTCTTACTTCCTGGTCCTCAGACAGAGCCCAGGAAAGAGGCTGCTGGGCTGGGTCTGTGTGGGGCGGAAGAAGCAACATGCTTGTTAGATTCCTAACAGAGCTCATAGTGGTCTTCTCCCCTATCTAGGCTAGGGAGAATCGGGTCTCATATCATCTGCGGTGAGAAGCTGGCTGCACCTGAGATCTGAATGCAGCAGCTATATCATATATTTGGGCCTCTGGTATCCCACTGTTCAGCCCCAGCACCTCCTTCTCGAGTCAAGATGGGAAGTTGACTTTGCTCTGGATCCAGTACTTCCAGGGCATTCTTTAGCACACTGCAGGGAAGGAAAGCAGCTAGCCAAGAGCAAATAGCCTCAGTGTAGCTGGGCTCTGGATGTCTCTCGTTCCTTCTTTGCTTCTTCTGAGGCCTTGTTTGTGTCTGCAGCCCCTCATTCAGTGACCCTGCTCTGCTTTCAGGAACAAGGCATAGATCACAGTACACGTTGTGCCATACTGCTCTGGGCTCTGCATTGGTTTGTCCTCCAAAACCAGGCACAAGAGCTCAACAAGGAGGCTGGGAGCTGTTCAACAGCAAAATTATTGAAGAGTGATATGGCTTGGCATGCTGGCCCATAGCTAAGAAAGCCAATGATGGCAGGCAGTTTTGGCCCATTAATTCATGGACTCCACTGACCCAGCTGGAAAAATCCGAGAGGAAAGAGAGAGCTGGGGCTAAGAGCCAGCAGGTGACAGGGCCGATTGTGCAGGCCCACACCAGCTAGACTGCAACTCTAGCTCCTCCACTAAGGTACTAAGATTAGGAAGCAAGAGTGCCTTATGCTGAATGGATCTGTTTCCATGAGTGACACTGATGGGGTGATGGGGAGTGCCTCAAAGGCTGTGAATTTCTCACTCAGGATTCAAGCCTCTATCTGGATGTAGAGAGGTGGGGTCAACCTAGGGAGGGTGGCCATCATAGAGGATATTCCGGTTTTCTGCTACTCTGTCCTCTATTGATACATATCAACCTCTATTGCTACAAAACTTCAAGAGAAAAATGTAAAGGCATCTAGGTTTGTAGCAATAGAGGACAGAGGACAACCGGACTGTCCTCTATGATGGCCACGGTAGGTGGACCCCAGCTACTGTTTTGGGCAATCCTAGGGAAACCATATAGAGAGCTGCTGGGCTGGATGACCAGGCACTGGGGGGACCCAGGGTATGTGCTGCTGCTGAGTACAAGTGACTAGAACCCTATGAGTACAAGCACGCAGCACCATTTCCCTTGGGTGGTGCTCCAGTAGGGCTGGCTCAGACAATGCCAATTCTTGCCCCAGCCCCCCCAACTCTTTTGGAGGCTTATGAATTTGCTCTGGAGGTCTCTCATTCAAGTATTGACCGGCTCTAACACAGTTCACTTGAGAGCTATGATAAGATCACAACTGGAGGTGCTCTGCCTGCATGCATGTAAAACAAGCACAATAATTATTCTGCTCCACACAGCACTAGTTAGACCTCTGCTGGAGCCTGTATTCAGTTTGGGGCATGATGCTTCAAACAAGACAGCCAAATTGGAGAGGGTTCAATGGAAAGCTGCAGAATTGATTAAAGGGTTGGGAAATGAGCCCTGCAAAAGGAAGGGTAAGCACTGGGCAGGTTCCATGTGGAGGAAAGATGGTGTAAAGAAGACATGACAACCATCTGCAAATATGTGAAGATATGCTATGAAGAGAACAGGGTTTAATTATTTGCACTAGTCACTGAGGACAGAAAAAGACATAATGGGCTTCAGCTGCAGCAGGAAGATGTAGGTTAAATATCAGGCAAACCTTTATATCATGCAGACCAATTTAGAGATGGAACAAGTGTCTGAGGGTGGCAGCTTTGTCTCCTGTGGGCAGAATCAAGACTAGAATCAAGGCACCAGTCTGCTGATCAGAGGGACTCATCCCAGAAGCTGTTAGGGGGCTGAATTTGGAGGCCCATCCCACTGCTAGAAGCCCCGTATTGGCATATAGAGAAAGGCTAGACAGTCTACTGGAGTTCCCCCTCCTCCCTCTTGTGGAACACTGATCTATGTGGAAGGTCAAACAGAGCTGATGGACTATAGCTTGACCCAGCTCTCAGGTGTGCTGTGGCCCCTGACAATTGTCACTCTACAGAAAAGTTAGTGCCAGATGCTTGTGAACCAATAAAATCTGTTGGGTTTCCTTCCCCCAGCTTCACCCAGTGACCTAGATGGCGTTGATGAATATTCAGATGGCATTTTACCTCTCCATGGGGTTCTTAGACTAGCCTTGTGCCCTGCTAAAACTCCTTCCCTCCAAAGTGCTCCATCTGATCCCCCAGCCAGAGCAGGAGTGAGCACACTGCTTTCAGAGGACTAGCAAAGTACTGAACTACCCCTTTGCTAATAAGGCAGTTTTCAGCCAGAAGCTCTGATTCAGCTGTATTGCTTTCTGCTTGGTTAAAGTGATTCTGCTTCTTGCTGCTTTGCAGCACTCCTGGGAAATAGAGAATGCAGCAGGATCGGGCCCATGACAGGCACAGAGCTCAGCCTCCTGTTACCATCCATGTGAGCTCCGGACCCCTGCACCCTCCTCCCCACCTTCAACTTCGAGATGCTGAAAATTACAGGGGAGGGAAATTAAATAGAGACTTTCAGGGCAAGGGAGCTCAGACAGAGATGGTTCCCTTATGAAATCCAAAGCAACTTGCTTGAAGAGCATCACACATGCCAGCCCATGCTATGCTGAGCAGAAGGGGCTGCTGAGCTGCTGTGGTTGGTTGTCAACCATTTGTGACACAGTTGGAGAGGGAGTGTGGGGTTTATCATGGTAAACTCCATATCTCATGATAAACTCCATATCCCAGCCCTAATCCTGCCTCCAAGCTGATCAATGGGATTTCTTCCCGACTTCAGTGGGACCAGCAGGTCCTGGAAGAGGTCTGTCTGGGAAGGCACCATCCCCATGTTATGCTTCCTTTGCATCCATCTCTAAGTGTCCCAGGAGGCAAAACTGTGGTACTGGCAGCGAGGTCCCTGGCACTTGGTGGAAGGCAATATGGCAGGAGATAGCGTTTTGAACAGAATTGGATTGACAATTGCTAGGAAAAAATACTAAAACAACTGACTGAAGGCCACATAAATTACTTTCCTTGCTCTGTACAAGCCAGTTTAACCTACCCCTGCAAAAAAACAAGGGCAAACTGCTCAGAAGGACTATATGCTGAGGGTGTCAGCACTTAGGCTAGGACAAGCCTACTGAATGGACACAGTGTACTGCAGCTGACTTCCCACTGGGCATGCTCCTGAATGCTGAATGGATAGGAATGGCACATGAGGTCAGTGAGGGCAGCCATCGTTCCACATGGGCCTGGTTGCTGACTTTCTACCGCTGGGAACAACGGACTTGCCCAAGTCATTTCAGGACACAGCATGTGTGTGCATCTATGAGTGACTATGCATGGGTGCAGCAGGAGGCTTGGTGCTCCTGCTACTTTAAGAGAAGGCAGACTGCGGATGGAGCAGTCTGCAGGTGCTCCAGGAGGCAGTCAGGAGTCACGTGACTCAAAAGAGGATGGGATTACAGGGTATATAAACCTGGAGTCTGAGCTGAGGCAATAATCTGATCCTGGCCGCTGAGATGTGAAGAACTCCTAAACAGCAGTCTGCAGCTTGTGGGCTCAGATCACATGTAGTCCTATGCTTGCCTGGCAAGGGAAACACTGTGACCACTGAGGCGGTCTTCCTAGTTACTCCCAGGGAAAACCGCTCTCCTGGCACAGAGATAGTACCTGCCAAGGTAATGTATAGTAAACCTCCCACTTAGCTGCTGGAGTGGGGAGGTCTTCACTTTATGCCCACTTCATGGAAAGGGCATAGATTGCTCCTGGGGCCTTAAGGCTAAGGGCAAGCAAAACTCAGAGGCATCCGAACCCCAAGCCTCCGGACGTGGGCCTGCAAGTAGGATGCCTGCCAAAGGACTTGGAAACATCTGAAGCCCCAGATGGGGGTGGAGGATGTTTACCAGTAGGGCCACTTATGGTTCTGGACTGACTCTTGGACTTGGAATTTGTTTTAGTTAATTTGGTTTGGAATATGGAAAAGTTTAAAAAACCCAAACCAGCAGGCTGCAGCCAGGCTCCTGGCAAATACCTAAGCTGGCTAAGTAGACTGTTGGTTTAGGGATTGAGACAAGGGAATGCAAGGTGGTCTCAACTGGCCCAGAAGCGGGGCCGTGGCCCAAAAATAGGGGCTGAAGAGCAAGGCCACAGCCAAAAGGCTGTGAGAGCAAGGTGGGTCAGGGACCCATAGCTTGCAAGAGGCAAGAGGCGGAGTCAGTGACTTGTAGCCCAGGAGGAGTGAGCAGGCCCAGGGAGCCTAGAGATCTCAACTGGCCTTGGAGCAGAGCCAGGGCTCAGGAAAGATCAAAGGAGGTCTGCTGCTGGGGACCAAAAGGGCCAGGAACCTGCAGCCCAGAGAAGGGCAGAGTCAAGGCCAGGGGGCCCAGTGCCCCGGGAAAGGCAGGATCTGGGTCTACCAAAGGCCACACCCAGGAGCAGCCAAGATGAGCCAAATGCCAAAGTGTGGGTGGAGAGAGACAGCTTGATAGAGAACAGTGACATCTGTGAGGCATGGGCATGGTGTAAGAGGTGGTCAGAGCCATGTAATTAACCCTTAAGGTGGAAAGTGGAAAAACCTGAGCTCAGGAGCTTGAGATAAAGGTTGAGAAGCCCTGGAGCAGTCTCCTGTTATCTAAAAGATAAATACATCAGGGCACGGCAAGTGAGTGAATATGTGATTGCCCAAAGAGAGCAAAGTTGATAAAGGCTAATGAGGCTCCAGGGGCATCACTGCTGCCCCTGGAGATGGACCCATTTGCAATAGGGTATAGGTCAGTGTGAGTCTGTGAGAAGGAGTCCTGGTACTCCTGTCTTTGGATGAGAGAGGAAGGCAAGTGGCCTGCCTCATTTCGGGCATTAGGAGAAAAGAAAACCTGACAACGCACTGGTACATGCTGTCAGGGAAGCAATGATTTATTTATTTTGATGATAATTTCCCAGTGTCTGTGGCTGTCAGTTTGCTGTTAGCATCCCTCCGCCCCTCTGAGCTGCTCCACATAGATGACACCACAATTGTTTTCTGAAGCAAACACAAGACTTTCTTCTTATGTATTTCCTTTCCTAGTGTTTGTATGTGCTTCAAAGTCTCTGCATCATCCTGTTTGGTGACAAAAACTCATGGCTGAAGATCAGGGCTACCATGTTGCCTTTCAAAAGCCCTGTGAGGACAGGGGATGGCAGACACGGATCTCCTACATTATTTACCTGGCAGAGGCTCACAACATTTCACTGGTTCCCACTTGCTCCATTGGTTCCTTGTTGCTCCCAATGCTACACTGGGGCTTAAAAGGGTTCAAAGCCACTTGGGGTCATATGCCCCTTCCCTCCATGTCACTCTACCCTGGGTGAAGGGGAAGGCCAGACAGCTGAATCTAATCCAGCTAACCTTGTCTCAAGATGGGGCCAGTAAGTGGAGCCCACATCAAGGGCCTCTAGCTTGGAAATTGGAGGTCCCCGGAGTTAATTCTTGGCAAGATGGAAGCAATGGAAAACTACTCGCAGTACCCTTATTTCTCCTGCTTTTCATTTTAGGGCATTTAAAGTATTTTCTAATCTATATGGTGTTTTATGCCTGTGGCTTGTAAGAGGAGCTGGAGTAGATGTTCTTGTGGAGCCCTTTAGACTAATGGCTGCCTGTGAACTCAGGGACTGGATTTAAGGGCCCTTCCAGCCAGCTAGGAATCCTGCAGTTGGTGTCCCAGATGACTGAAGGATGGGATACCTGTGTGCCTGGCAGGCCAGGTGTAGGATGCTCCCTCTCTCCTGTAGTCATACCTCAGCCTGTGGGATCTCCTGTTACTATGCTGGCCCCAGGGAACCCCTGTCCAACCCTCCAGAGAAACAGGAGCTCATGCTAAGTCCTGTGAATGTGGCAAGAGCAGGCAGCAGGATGGGGATGAACTGCTAATGCCCTTGAACTGCTCCTTCAGTCTGGGTTGGGACCCTCAGCCCCTCTCCCCTGTGTCTGGTGCTGGCACTGTCTGATCCAGCAATGGTTCAGATGGGCTCTGCCCCTGCCACCTGATATGGAGCAAGCTGCCTGCTGGTCTGTCCACTCTTAGGTGGATACTCCTGGCCTTTGACCCCTGGAGAACAGAGCCAGCCATCTGTGCTGTTTGATTGCTTTGACTAGGTGTTCCAGTTGGTTTGCTACAAAGCAAATGAGCTTTATATATCTGGAGGCTGATGAGAGAAGCAGGTGGGGGTCTGGATTGGCTTTGGCAGTACCAAATCCATCCCACAGTACCCAAAACCACTCCAAATGGGGGACAGGGATATATGCAGCAGGCTGTGAGGCCGCAGCAGCCTCCCAGGAAAGCCCTCTTCTCCCTTCCAGCCCTCCAGCACTATTAAGACAGACTGAAAACCACACTGCAAAAGACCACCATAAGATGTGTAGGGGCCTAGAAGGAGAGGTGCCAGGTGTGGCTGACTTAGTTGGAGAGGTGTGTATCCCTGTCAGGATTTGGATTTGTGTGTGGTCTGCATTCCCTATATGTGTTTGTATCTTTTTCAAGTGAGAGAGGGGCACATCTGGGCATGTGGCTCAGCCTCATGGCTGCTATCTGCCTGTGTGTGTTTATCACTTAGAGTATGTGTCCGTCTCTGTCAGATACAGGTGTATCATTCTGAGTGTACCTCTTTGTCTCTAGTAGTGTGTGTGTGTGCGTGTGTGTGTGTGTATGTGTGTTTATCTGTGTAGCATGCGTTTGTCTGTTTGTCAATGGGTCTGTATCATTCCAGGTATATATATATATGTCTGCCAGAGTGCCGGTGTCTCTGTAGAGTGGGATATGTTGTTATTTCTGTCAGTGTGTGGCATCATACCAGGTGTGTCTTTCTATATCTCTCAGAGTATGTGCATGCCTCTGTGGTGTTATACCACTAGGAGTGTGTGTCTATTTCTGTCTCAAGGTATGAGTGTCTTTGTAGGACTGATCACTTTAGATGTGTTTATTTCTCTGAGAGTGGTGTCCATGTTGGTGTTCTCTGTTCATGTGTGTCTCTCTAAGTGTTTCTGCCCCCCCACCTCCCCCTTGTCTTTTTGTACTCTAATGTCTCTCTTCTTGTACTGTCTAAAGGTGCGTGTGTACCCTGCCATCACTCTGAGTGCGCATCTCTCTCTCTCTCCATTGTGTCAGCATGGTTCAATTTAATAAGATCATATTAAATTGGTCAGGGTTTGAAGTGTGGTGCTGCAATGCAGACAGGGCCCTCAGATCTGTTTAGGGCTCCACTCTGGCCTGGTCAGACTATGCACTATGTCAGGTTTAATCCCCATATTCATGTCTTAGGGATCCTGTTCCTTCTCCAAGCAGCATGCGGCTGGCATGATGCCAGCTATCCCCACTGGGGTAGGCATAGTTTCCCTCATTGCTTATGATGGAGTCTCTTGGCTAATCAGATGAGATCACTCTCTCACACCTTCATAGATGCAGAAAGGGCCTGACTTCTCTCATGCTGGTGTCCAGCTGCTGCCCTCAAAGTTCATACTATGCCACTGTCTTTTCCCTCTATTTTATGTCACTGATTCACAATTAAATGAGAATCTATCTATCTGTCTTTTTTTTTTGCATGTGGTACTAGGGCATGTGCTAGTGTGGTGGTTCTAGGCAGGTATCCATAGCAGGCTGCTTTGTGCAT
Source organism: Crocodylus siamensis (assembly GCF_052110815.1). Taxonomy (NCBI): domain Eukaryota; kingdom Metazoa; phylum Chordata; order Crocodylia; family Crocodylidae; genus Crocodylus; species Crocodylus siamensis. The sequence continues at coordinate 38,760,567 of NC_143404.1, read as the reverse complement.
GTCTATATACCAATGTGTGTACCTTTTATAGGTTTTTCCTGTATATATACCTGCGGTATGCATGTACTATGTCAGAGAACGTATGGCTTGCTCTGCTGGAAGCTGAATGACTCAGAATTGTGTGCGTGTATGTGTTGGTTTATACGTGTTTGTGCATGCTTAGAATCATAGAACAGTAGGACTAGAAGGGACTTCTGGAGGTCTTCTGGTCTAACCCCCTGCCTTAGGCAGGATCATCCCTATCCAAACCATCCCATATAAATCCTAGGCTCACCTATTTCTACAACTACAGTCAATCCTACCACACAACCACAAAACACCATACTCTAACCTGGCAAAGGGAACAGTAAAGCAAGGGAACAGTGGCTGCATCTACATGAGTGGCAGACTGTGCAGTTGCATATGGGGAGTACTAAATTGTTACTGAGCAATAGCATCCCCACATGGCTTTTTCAGATGCTACTGCACAGTAACTCATTACTACTGCACAGTAGCATTGCATCTGTTAGTGCTCACCAACACTACTGCGCAGTAACAACTTGTGTAGAAGTGTCCAATGGCAGTATCATGCTGCAGCAAGGGTTGTTAAAATATGCCCAAAAGATCCAAGGAAGAACACCACATTCCCGGCTGCAGAGGAATGCAGAAACCCCCAGAATTCATACCAAACTAAACGTGGTGTAAAAATCCTTCCTTGAACCCAAATGTGATGATCAGTCTGACCCTGAGTAGAGGGACAAGACCCTCTAGCCAGAAACCTCTGAGTTTTAGTCCCAGCAGGAACACTGGCACACCCTAGTCAAAATCCCCAACCTTGGCTGCAGCCAACAACCAATGCTTCTGAGAAAGACAAAAAACCCCTCTGGATACCTGCAGTTGTTGGTCGCTCAGTGTGCATCTGTGCTGGTGCGAGTGTTCACGTCTGTGCATCTGTGTGGGTAGCTGTTGGAATGGCTGCGCGTGATGAAAGGAAAGCAGCTCTGCTGGAACCCGCGGCTCCGATTGGAGCCAGCGCGCGCATTAGTGCTCGCGTAGGACAGAACAGGCAAATGTCCTGACTGAAGTGAAAGGCTGGTGGTCCACGGCTTAGAGCAGATACCAGGGCTCAATTTCTCTTTCTGCCAGAGCGTCATTGGGCAACCTGTCATCTGTACAGCAGGGAGCATAAACAGGGCCCTTTCTCTCTGGGGTGTGGCAAGAAGCAGCTTACAGCCAGGGCAGTGTGGCAGCTGCAGTTGACACTGTTCAGGGAACCCGGGGTTTGAGCCCTGGCTCACTGCGTGGCCAAGGCCAGTCCTTCCCCGGGACTCCCACCCCTTCTGCGGGCTGCAGGGCGGGTGCGGACGGAGCGAGGTGCTGAGCGCAGGTGCGCGCAGCGCGGTGGTTTCTCCCGCCGAGGCTGTGCGGCGTGCGCGGGCCCCGGGGAGCGGCCGCCCGCGGCGGCGCATGGAGCCTGTCCCCTGTGCGCACGCGGCCCCTCCCCGCTGCCTGCCGGCGGCTTAGCACACCCCTAATTGATCGGTTAATTATCTCCTGCAGTCGTCTGCTTATTGGTTTTAGATGAACTGACAGGTTAACAAGCAGATGAGCTGCGAGTCTGGAAGAGGAGCTGCGCGGGGGCGAGTGCGATGCACTGCGGAGCCCGCCGGGGCGGGGGCGCAGCGCGAGCTGCAGCTGCCTGCACGTGCCGGGCCGGGCCGGGCACGTGCCGCCCCCTCGGCCGCGTCCTGGCAGCGGGCGGCGAGCTGGGGGCGTGCGCGGCTGCCCCGTGTCTGCCAGGCCGGCAGCATCAGCGTGGTGCAGGCCCCCCGCCCGGCACCGGCACCGGCACCGGCACCGGCACCGACTGTGCGCGGCTGCCCCGGCGGGCAGGACAGGGGCTCCTGGGGGCGGCGCTTTGCACAGCTGTGGGGGCTGCTGCTGGGGTGTGGGAAAGAATAACCGCTGTGGCCCGGGGCACGTGGGTGAGGCACGGGGGAAGTCATGGCAGAGCTGTCTAGCCGGCTTGCTGGACATCTGAGATAGCTGGCAGTGTTCAAGCGCCAGCTGCTGGAGTCATGTGGATCTAAAACAATAGCTTGCATTAAAAATAGGAACATGTCAATGCTTAGGCCACACACCTGCTAATAAAAGTGGGTGAGTTGTGGTTGATGGCTCAAAATCCAGAAGCCAAAGGAAAGACCCCCATGTTTTTATTTTCAAGCTAACCTAATGATTTTGAGGGCTCAACATGCTTTTGATTTAACACAGGGTTGGCAATAGTGGGCTGGAAGGGCAGCATATGAAGAGCAGGACATGTCTCAAGCCCTTCCCAAGGGTCAAATTTTGGTGAGGGGATTTCTGAGGTCACGCTGGTGGTGATAGTGCATGCAGCACATATAAGCACCAGCTGCTGGCACCACCTTATGCAGAGCTGAGCAAAACTGGGATACCCTGTGAGTTAGAGAACAGCATCCTTCATTTTTTTTCTGGCTGCAGAGCACCATGCATGGGTGCCAGGGTTTGAGGCACAGCAGGGTACTAGACAGCTCCAATGGAGGAAGCTGAGAAAGGGCTGCAGATAAGCTGGCAGTGTGGAAAGCTCCTGTTCCCATCAAAGATTAGAGCTGGAGCAAAGTGCAGTGGGAGGGAGATAGATGTGCTGCTTGTTCCCTGCAGGCAGCAAAATAAACACAAGCAGCAGAGGGTGATTTCTCTTCTGGAGCACCAGGGAGGAGGGAGGTGAGCAGCTACTATTGGCATCTCACTGGTGTGGTGCCAAGTATCCTACATGGCACCAAGGCTGAGTGAGAACCTCATCACACTAGAGATGGGAGCTTAGCTAGCCCTCCCCAGCTTGCTGGAGCAGGAGGGTGGAGGAGGGGGGAAGGCAGTGAAGGAAGGATACAGTAATTAATTTTAGTTTCTTGTGTGAACACCTCTTTCAGGTCCCTTTTCCAACAACAAAAGGCACCTGAGATAGAAAGGGAGGGGGTGGGGGCATTGTCAGGTTCCCTTGCTGCAATGGCATTGTGTTGATGTCCACTTATTCCCCTGCAGAGCCCTCTACAATGAGCACAGCACATATGTGCTGTGAGATACCGCCAGCAAATACTGCCAAGGCCTGCCAGAATTATCCTAATAAGCAGTTCTGGCTGTTCGCTTCTCTTTGAAAAAGAAGAGAGCAGCTGCCTCACCCAGGGAAGAGCCAGGGGACTATTGAAAGGCAGAGCACACCTGCGTGGATGCAGATTGCAACAAGGGTAGCCTGAGTAAAACAGTGATAATCAGTGATAAGCAAATCCTTGCTCCAGAGCAATCCTCAGCACTGGTCAGGACAGCACAGAGCAGGTGAGTGATTCATTTGGTCACTGGTCTGATCTGAGGAAGATCAGAAGCGACCAAGCAGGGAAAGGCACCTGTGATGTGGCATAGAGATAGTCTGATGAGTGCAGGCCAACATCCCTCCTGATACTACTGGTAGCATCCACAAGATGATGCTGAAGCCCCTATACAGCCCCCATACAGGCTAGTGTGGTGAACAAGAAGGTGCTGTGCCTTTGAGGAGCGTCTGGAGAATGATGCCTTCCTCAAAGGATTCTCACAGGGTTGTTACCAGTGTTTCCACGAAACCACCCCAGTGAGGCAAGATGAGGCATGTCCAAGTGATGGATGAGTCTGTGGGGCAGATCCTGTTCTATTAAGTGCCATCCTAGTCTACCCTGGAAAATCCATTAATGTATATTCTTCTAACATGCTGTCATCTGTCTTAAAACTGAACCACACATAGCAATGTGTTAACAGTTTTCCAAGGAATTGCTCAGGGTGGACCAGAATTACATTTCGGCACACAGTTGGTGGAATAGGATCCAATTCATGGTTCATATTGCCATCTCAGCTGATTACTGTGTGTCTGTATTAATACTGTTCCACATGGAGACAGTTACGGCCCAGTCCCAGTCAGACGAGTGGCACTGCTGTTGGTTGAAGAAACGTGGACCAGCTTTGGCTGTAATTGCTTCATCTATGTCCAATTGTACCTGGAACAGATGGAGCTCCTGGAAAAAGGGCCTGCTCTGGGAGTAATCTGGTGCCAGTCACATGTGGCCTGCTTCACCCCAGCCAGCACTTTTTTTTCTAATGTAATTTTGCTGGGTTGGCCCCATGATCAGTGCCAGGAGCTTCCTTTAGAGCTTTCCAGGTGATCCATAGATAAGAGCAGCTGGCAGCACAGCTGGCTTGGAGCATCTGGGGACACAGCTGGAAGTATAGCTGGAAGATCAGTTGGCTGTGAGGAACAGGATGACATTTTCAGAGCTATCCTCTAATTTGGGTGTCTGTTTTTGTGACCATGGGCCTGGTTTTCAAAACTGCTAAACTTCCACAGCTCCCATGGACTGCAGTAATAGTCTCCAAGAAGCCAGCTGATGGAATCAAAGTGCTCCTGATCTCCCCTCAGTTTGTTCACAGCCATCTAGAAATAGTTGTTTAAAGACCAGATTGTCAAAACATCTTCCCCAGTCGCTCTCCCAAGTGGGGACTTCCTTTTTTTCCCTCTCTCTATCTCTGCAACACAGGGCTGCATCCATTCCCAGGGCCCTGGAGCACCTTCAACGTACTCTGCTTACAGGCCCAAGTTGCTCCAGAATGCCACAGGGCACTACAGGGGTTGGTCTTCCCTGATGGGGTTTTCTGCATTGTAATTTGTAGGCTTTGCTCCCAGGCCTGTGTAGCCTTTGTGCACAAAGTCTATGACTTGCTGGGGTAGGGAACTGCTATGCTCAGGTTGTCAGGGTCAGAACACAAAGGTCATGTTATCCCTAGCACTGTAGCTGCTGCTTGCAGAATCACATGAATCTCTCTGCCTAGCCAGTAGGATGTATGGGCTTGTGCACAGACAGGCTGCTCAGATGGCCAGCAAAGCAAAGGGCAGTGGGTGAGCAGAGAACATACTGCACTTACAGCACACAGGCAGTAAAGCAGTGCTATTTGCCCTGTGCCACACCTAGAAGAGTGGCTATGGCCACCATCACTTCACCAGGCCCAGAGTAGGGAGGAGTCCTCCCTCTTGTTTCATGAGTGCTGTTCCCTACACAGAGCAGCTGGAGGCCTAGCCCATCTATGCCTCCATTAACAGCCAGAGAAAAGGAGCAGCTGAATGACAGGCCATCAGACTGAACGATGGGCCGCCAAGGGCCATCGGGGAATCTGCTGTGAATTGATTTTAATCAGGCGGAAAAGGCAGCGCTAGCAGCAGGCCAGCCTGGCCTGCTCATCTGAGGAGATGTCAGGGACAAAGCAAGGCGCTCACTGACTGCTCCCTCCAGAAAGACCTTAATGAGCTCTTTGTCCAGATACCCTAATGGTAATGAAAGCTGAGGGGAGGCACTCCTACCCAGCCACATTCATGAGCTCACCGAGAGGTAACCAAGCACCCTGTCAGCCCCATGCCGCACCTAGCTGCCAGCCACATTGTCCATGGCCCCCATGTGCACACAGGTATCTGACTCTGTCTTGCTGTAGCTCCCTCTCCCTTATCCACCCTCTTCACTTAACACCTCCAGCTAAACCAACCTGCCCAGGGCCCTGCAGAGTTACTGTGGGTTGGGCTGAGACAAACAGACATGCACACACACATATTCAGGTATGTACTCATCTTCATACAGATGCACACAAATGCTTACATTTACATGCACATGAACAGCTAAAAATCAAACAAGTACATGCTGTATGTTTAAATGCAGAATTAGCATCTCTTCAGCAGAGATTGCTTTGGTTTGGGGTTTGTAGCTGTGGGGCAGGCTTCCTGAAGTGCTCAGGTCTCACCACACTTTAACATTCATCCTGTCCTGTGGTCCTACGGTCTCCCTCTCCCAAGCAAAAGTAATGAGGTCCCAACAGGACTGCATGAAGTATTAAATAAGGTTCAAGCCACCTCTGCCCTACCCCTGACTTTATGGAGCTGGAAGGCAGAGAAAAGGGTACACCAGGAACAGGAGAGGCTGGTTGGAGAATGGAGGGCACTCCCTCTTCCCTTCCCTTTACCTTGTGTTGTGGGAGCTCACACAGTGGGAAGGCTGGAGGAATAGAGTGCAGCACAGGTCCACTGGAGGCCCACCCTGATTCTTCCATGGGGGTGCTGCATATGGATAGGAGTCTTCTGGGGGCAGGCTTGTTCTGGAGTTCCATCTGTGCGGGCTCACACACTTTAGTCTCCCCAACTAGGCAGGGCTTTGTGCCACCCTCACTGGCACTGCAATTTTTCCAGGCCCTCCCCAAGAGCTACCCTTTGAGAAGTACTCTTTGGTAGCTCTGGCTGGCCATGAGGAGAGGACTGGTCTGCTGGGCTTCTCCAGGGACAGTTTTGAATCCCTAGAGCCAATGGCAAGGTGGGGACAGAGCACCATGGCCCTTCACCACCTGGAAGGCTTCCCAGCTGGCAACAATGCTAGGCTCATTGGTATCCTTCATATTTGAGGGCCGCTCCAGTTGGCCTTGGGAAAAGAAGAGGATTTGCAAGGAACAGCTGGGCAGTGGGAAGAAGTGGTTCCTCTTCTTCCCCTAAACCCTCTGGTATCTTTGCTGGTCTGTGCCCTTCTTCTCCCCTAGATGTGCCTGTGCATGTGAACAAAGCCCACCACTGTGGGCACATCTGCACGTGCACCATTACTGTGCATAAGTTAGGTTACTGCTCAGTAACCAAAAATTACTGTACTATACTGGCACACATCAATATGTGCATACCTGTACTGGCAGTAACTATGGCAACTTATACCGACCCCGGAGTAAATTTTGCTGCCTCCATGATGCAGGTTGCAAATTTACTCCCAAGTAGTTACTGTGCAGTCGGGCACATGTAGACACCTTACTGCACAGTAACCCTGTTTGTGTGGACTGACTTGGGAGTAACTTTACTTCTAAGTCAGTGTACACACAGCATTACTGCGCTGTAATGCCTACATGTATAGATGCCGGTCTAAAAACCACTTACGGTACAGTAAGTTACTGCACAGTTAATACATGTCTAGACACACCCTGTGAGTATGTTTTTGTTGGGGAAGTACAAAGCCAGTTTCTGCCCCAGGCCTGAAGTCACAAGAACTAAGGGGCTTTAACTTTGCCCTGTCTATGGAAGATGGGAACTGCTTATGCTCATCAGGATACTACATTAACTAGGCTGGGCCAGGTGACTGGCCTAGCTAGACTGGCTTCCTGGGTCATACTGAACTAGATCTAAACCTTGGTTCTCCTCCACCTAGCCCCTGTCAGTAGCAATGGTCAGCAACTGACACTGCTTCAGAAGAAGGAAATTCCATGGTTTTGCTGTCTGATGAAGGGACTGTAGCAACCCTCACAACACTCTTGAGAGCCAGAGCTGCTCTGAGGACCAGGTTATTCTAGCCAGAGACCTCACATTTGTGCCTATGCTACATGGCATGGTAGCTGCAAATATGGCACTCTGACCAAGAGGACAGGATTCAGTCACTGTTTGCCATACAGACACTATGACATCTAGCTGAAGAGTTGGTTTCACCCAGCAGGATGGAGCAACAAGGCATTCTCCACTATAGTCTAATATTGATGCTCCCTGCCTGTGCCTGACAGGCAGCTCTCTAGCTTGGCTTTGCTGAACCCAGCACTCTTGGAGCATTCCTGGAGGGGCAAAGACTGTGGGAGTTGTGGCGCTGACCTCCCCAGGGCTTCTCAGGAGAAGTAGAAACAGTGTCCTAGAAGTGGCCAATGCATCCTCCTGGGCAAGATGTCTCAGGGGTGCATGGGCCCTGTGCATCCTGGCAGAGCAGGGGCCTTGTGTAACCCCAGCTCAGGCAAGCTATTGCTGCAGAGCTGAGTCAGTGTGCATGCCACATGATGCTTATCCTTTCTATACCCTGAATGATACCAACTGTTTGGAGCCCTTCCCTGCACTGATCCTTTTAGTAGCTCCATTTCTGACTCCTCAGTTATCTCTCTCAGGGGCAGCCCTCCAGCTCCCTGCAAGCATGCTCCTTCCATCTCACCCCCTGATGCAAACAGTCACCTCAGCCTCTAGCCTTCCTGCTTTCAATATGCTTGCTGGTCTGCATCCTCTGTTGCTACGGTGTCTCTGCCTACTTGCTCCCCAGTTCAGCTCCCACCTCCTTTTCCCTTCCTTCCTGGCAGTGTTTCTCTCACCAACTTGGCAAGGACATCTGTAATTAAAGTGGCATTTTTGCCCCTTGCTGGGTTTCAACCCAGCTCTGATCTCCCCAGCTGTGCTATTATGCCATTGTCTCTGAGCCCCTACATGGGGATGGCAGCATTTCCTCAGCACTAGCTGGTGACATTTGCCTCAGTTTTAAACCTGCCTTTCTGAAATTGACCTTTGATGTCTCCCTGAGAAATCACCTTTTCTCAGGATACTAAAACACATGCACTGATCAGAGCTGTGAGGAGCTACCCTGTGAAGCTCCTCACTTGGCTCCTACCTCATAATCACAAAATCTCTTAAGCCATAATTGTCCCTGCACACTCCTTAGGGAAACTGTGGCACCTTCTTCAGGAGCAGGTATGCTGGCTAGGTTCCCAGGCTGGAGAGCTCTGGGGAGTGGGTACTCCCAGGGGAGGCTTCTGCTGTTGGTGCTAATAGAGCTCTGGGGTTCCTGGCTGACATCCCTCTGCCCTGAGGGCATGAGGAACTTGCTCTATGCATGTGGTGCCTCTGCCTTATGTCTTGTAGTGAAAGAGGCTGTAACTGTGCTGGCACAGGTGGCAGGAGCTGTTCTAGAAGAGACCCAGATTATTCTGACCTGTCGTACTTGTGCAGTTGAATCTAGCAGGTCCTCTGTTGCAAACTGGCCTCTGGATACTCCTTACATAGCTGGGCCATTCACTCCACCTTCTCCCAGCCATGCCAGGACCTTAGGAGGGTAAAAAACAGTCAGATCAGGCTGGAGCCTTTCCTCACCATACAGACAGCTCTCTGATGTGATCCAAGCTGACAGGCACTTCCAATTTACTGGCTGCACAGGCCCCTCTGCAGGGGATGCTCTGTGCTTGACTGTTGTGATTTCATCACCATTTACAAGTGGCTTAACCTGGCAGCCCAGATGCATGACTGGGAGGAATTGGAACATGAGTGCTCCAAAGTAATGGTCAGAGTAGGATTGAAGGACCTATGCTGAGCCAGAACCAGAGTCAGAAAAACACAAAGTCAGAAGCCACTAATCTACACCAGTCATGGGATTGAAAGGAAGAAGGGTGTGGTCAGGCAAGGAACTTGGATCCAGGCAGGTAAGATTTGGTCGCTCAGGGTCTGAAAGGGTATATATAGATGTCACCAAATGAAGCAGATCAGCTGTGCCAGGGTGTGTCCCAGCAGAGCTGATCTGCTTCAGTGGGTGAAACACATCACCCATTGTCCCACTAACTGCTCATGCAGGACAATGGGCAAAGTGTTTCCTGTTTACAGAGATATGCCCCTGGGAAACTCTGGGGCATGTCTCTGTAAGTGGGGAAAGCCGGGCAAGGGCCCCCAGGGCTTGAGGCCTGATCCCAGATGAGAGTTCCTGGGGCAGGCAGGATAAAGCCCCTCAAGTGCTGGAAGCACCTGCTGGGGGAGAGTGCAGGTACCTCTGGGCTGCCCAAGCTCTCCCACCTTGAAGAAAATAGATGTCCACCGCAAAAAACATTCCTACTTTTTGTTGTAGTCACAGACAAAGGCATTTGTGGTGCAACGAAGTGCATGAACATCTATTTGCTTTTGCTTTGTGCCATCATAAAAATTATGGCAGCACAGACATCTGTTTCTAGCCAGATATGCACTGAACTGATGAGTGCCAGACATTTCTTGTATGCTGGGGAAAGGATAAGGTTCCATATGGACATGGTTTCATTGGGTGTGGCCTGTTACATCATAATTTTTTTTTATATTTCCTGGCTCCCTGGTGCTCAGTCTTCACACTGGCTGTGGCAGTATGGCATAAAGGGATCCACCTCTCCACTAGTCTGCAGGGCCACAGTCAAGGCCCAGCAGCTGGCCCTGTGGCCTAGCTCCCACTGGCTGCCACAGTAGAGTTGTGATGGAAGCCTCCCAGAAATCAGTGTGAGCACACAGTGGTAGTGCTTAGGGCACAGGGTTTCATTCAAAGGGCTAGCAGCTGTGTGTGGGCCGTGGGAGAGAAAGGGGCAGTTCCTGACATGTTCACTGGCTGTTGCCTTCAATATCTATTACTCTGAGACCTGAGCATGGCAGCTCATCTCTTCCTGCCAATCAGTGTCACCAGCCAATCCCCACCTGTCAGTGTGGAATATGACAGTCTATTAATGACCATGCTCAGAGCAAGATGTCTCCACATTTAGGAGAAGGATAATTGTTTGACTTTCTGTACCTTCCTATTCTGCTGTCATTTACTCTTTGGAGCCCTGTCAACCATGTTTCATCTTTCCACCACTCCATCCCCCAAAGGGAGTTCCATGCAGCTCAGCAGCCGTACACACATACACCCCCCCATATATATATATATACATACATACACATATACACATACACATACACACACACACACACACACACAGAGAAAAAGACCTGCGGGGGGGGACAGCACACATGTCTGCACAGGGACAGTGTGCACAGATCTACACAGTTCAGACAGAGTTGCAGAGAGGCATTGGTCACAGACACACACACAAAGCAGACCTCTACACATACCTGTTTAAAGCACGCACACATGCATAAGGACAGTAAACATGAACACTACTTGTAAAAGCAGCACATGTGGACATGAGCAAGGCATACAAACACATACTTTGCAGTGTAAAATCATTAGGAACTAATGAGAAGGTATGAGTGCATGTGCATGTATGTGCAGACAAACATGTACATATGGCAAATATATATGTATGGGGCATACTGGTATAAAAATACAGCATAATGAATACAGATATAAACACATATTTTTGTGGGAAAACAACATACATGTGTACACACACATACATACAGTGAACAATACCAGAGACCATATATGCACACACTATGTATATGCAGTACATGCACATCCCTGTTATTCAGAGTATGCACATGTGCATACTATATTTGTATAATACACAGTGTATGAATGCTGTACCAGTAAATGCACAGTACCCACATATACTGCACATATTCAGTACACGTGTGATAATAGATGTATAAGACACATGTGCACATCACATGTATTCAGCGCACACTGCATTCATGCAGACACACGTTCATTCTCTTCACCTATCCTTGTACTGCTCTGTGCATCAACTTTAGCCCTGCTTTCCCAAACCCCCTTCATGACCTGTACATCATGACCTACAGCTCACCTTACCTTCTCCCAGCTTTTCCCACCCCCACTCAGTTGCCATTCCATCTTCTGGCCTCCTTTCTTGCCTCCCCCTACTCCTACCTGACCCCACACACTCTTCTTGGTACTTGCTTCCCATCCCCCTACTTGTCCCCTACCCTCTCTGCACTTCCCTGGGCTCTGCTCTTTCTTGCTGTCATTGCTTCTGAGTAGCTTTGACAAGATGTGCTTAATTTGTAGGAGCTCATTAAAAAGGGAACTGTCCTGGGCCTGCAGACAGTGAGATTCATGGTAACACAGGCTTTATCTTCCCAGCTTATGGCAGCTTGCTTAGGGTGGGCATCAGACAGGTGTCCCTAGTGGCACTGCAGCCAAGGATAGCAGGCTGGAGACAAGACAGAACAAGCTGCCCAAGGGGACAGGTTGGCAGAGCTGTTGCCGCCAAACAGGGAAAGGGGCAGCACAGAAGCCAGAGACAAGGAAGAACTAGCAGCGCAGGATTGTTTCATCTGCCAGGGACCCTTAGGGCAGAAACACTCCCTCATTATCCTGGGATACAGTTCCCTTCCATGGAGCTGTCTGCCTGAAGGCCATTCAGTGCAGCTCTCCACTCCTAACTGAGCCTGTCGCTTGCCTCACATAATTAAAGATTCAGCAACCTTTGCTGGATGCCTGAGATGCTGGAACAAGCGGATGGTAAATGCCAGATTAGAGCCCAGCTTGACAGCCCAACAAATCCCTTTGATGAGACACTTAGCCTGGGACAGTGGGGCAGCCAGGACTGAGAACCCTTGGGTTAATTTAGCTGGAATAAGTGGACCCCAACAGCGGAAAGTCTTACCTTGATCTTGTATAGCATGGAATGGTTGGACATGATTCAGAGCTATGAGTGAAAAACTCATCCTGCTTACTTTCAGAGCAGACAGCACTATGAAAATCATTAAACCCTTTGATTAAAGATCCAGAAAAAAGAAGGAAAAACATTCAAAGCATCGAAGAACATACAGTATAAGTAAGGCTTTGCTTTTAACATCATTTTCCAGAACATTTAATAAGCAAAACCCCTCTTTAACAATCATTGAAATGCTGTTAAAGATGGTATGAATTGCCCTTTTTGGGGAGAAGAGGAAAGGTGAACGGAGATGGGCTGAAGTGGCTGTTATTGCTCCTATTGTTAAAGTCTGGTACTGCTTTCTCAAAGACAAAGAAAGACAAACACACACATAAGGGGAGAAAAAAGATTCACAGAGATAGAAAAAGCAGTCTCTTGTCTCTGATGCTCTCTCCATCTTGTCACCTCCCTGCTGGGGAAACGCATGCAAATCTCATGGCCTTATTACCAGTAGCCACTGCAGGACCTGACAAACTGCTTAAGATATTGCTTTCAGCTGCTTCTCTGGTCATGTTACAGGTGATTCAGTCTTGTTCAGATAAGCCAAACTCTTATTAGATGGGGGATGGAGGAGACAAACAAGAGTCCAAGGGCCCATACCAGCTGTTCTTGAATGCAAATTCTTATTCACTTGAATGTAGATGCACTGGTGCATCAGTCCCATATCAGATCGGCACTGATATAAGGAAAATTGACAGTATTAGCAATCAGGTTTTTTTGGCTGATGTGGACAATAACGTGACTAATAAATGTTCTGTCTATGAGCAGCATGCAAGTGGCCAGGAGCACAGCCCAGCAGCATGGAGAGCAGCAAGGTCTGGCTGGTAAGTCTGTTGTGAGGGAAGGTGGCTCCCACCACTGCGTGCACCCCTGGAGGGCATGGGACAGGTGTACCCCCAAATCTATGCACAGGGAGGCAGGAGCTGCAACCCCCGTTCCCTTGGATTAACCACTCACGGCTCCATCCCATGCTCCAACCTGATTGTGCAGTGCCTGCCCCAGCCGCAGCTGCAGCTGCAGCCCCACTCCCTCCCTCACCACTGGGGCCTTTGCCCCTTCCCCCACAACAGACTTACCAGCCAGATGCTGCTCTCTCAAGCTGCCCAGCTGCATATTGGCATTCCAATCAGTATCAGCCGATATGGCTCGTTAAAAATCAGCCTTCAGTATCAACCCCAAAAAATCTTTATTGGTGCATCCCTACTCAAATGGATTTGCACCCTGTAACAGGGGACCCTAGGACTCCTGTTACTTTCAGAAAGAAACAGTTGGGGCAGATTTCCCAGCAGGAGGAGAACACTGCACCTAATGAGTTGGCTGCAGGGAAATAGGCAACCAGGGGCCAGAAACTATGAGTGCCTATTGTGGAGCCAGCTGCTGCACAGTAGAATAATAGGACAGAGCCAGCCTGAGCAGCAGAGTGCCTATTGCAGAACCAGCAGCTCTGCAGTAGTACCAGAGAGCAGAATCTTTCTTGGAGCAAGGGAGGCACTGCTACAGACACTAGCACAACAGCTGTAGGTTGCCCTGGAAACTAAGTAGCAAACCTAAGCAGAAGCATCTGTGGCAGCTGAGGAGCCATATGACCTGCAGCAGCAGAGCTTAGAAAGTATATAAGCACAGGTCTTGAATTAGAGTGGAAATCTGGCTCTGTAGGCAGCTAGGGAAGGTGCTCTGCCCTGAGTGGACTGTGGTAGAGTGACTGATTGGGATCTGCTTGCTATGAGGCTTGCAAGTGGAGAAAAAAGTCTGGGGGGAGGGGAGTTTGTTACACAGCCTGTAGGCTTAGAACTTGTGTTGAATCTAGTGTGTGCTTATGTTTTCATTATAGTTATAGTAAAGGGAGATGGAGGTTTCAACAGTGCTAGAAAGGCATGAAGAAGCTTGAGCCCGCTGGGGCAGGGTACAAGCTTCAGTATAGCCCAAGAAGGGCAGATATTAGAGGCCCAGTGAGCCCACTGCCCGAGAGAGGCAGAGATATTAGAAGGCTAGTCAGCCTACGCTCTACAAGGGCCAAATGCAGGGCCAGGGGCCCACAGTCCTAAAAGAGCAGGACTAGAGCCCTAGGGGGTAGGACAATAGCTGAAGCCTGGAACCCAAGTCCAGCAGAGTAGGCCTAGGCAGAAAGGTCCAGCAGAAAAGGGATGGAGGCCTAAAAGGAGCATAAAGCCTAGAGCAGCCTGATATGGGACTGGGGTTGAGTGTCCCTGAAATGATTAAGTGTAACATCTGAGAGGCATAGGCATAGGCATGGCTGTAGGGGAGGTCAGAGGCTCTGAATAGCCTTTAAGGTGACTAGTGTTTTGGAAGGTGCGGACAGACCAGAACTAGCATGTGAGGGCAGAAAAGATTGAGGGTAGCCGGAGAGCCAGAGCAGGGCAGGATTTGCATCACAGCCACCCCAGGACTGGGTCCTGTTACATACCCCCTTACGACAGGTTTGTGTGTGGCACCCTTACTTCCCCAACCCTGTCATAAGAGGTGGGGGTTGACACCATGCCTGTTAGTGACTTCAGTGGAAGCAGCTGGGTTGACAGAACCCAGCTTCTGCAGAGATGGGTCTGCCAGGAGGGCTCTCACATGGACACCAGAATGGTTGTGAGAATGGGACAGTTTGCCACGTGACTTTCCCATCCTGTCTCCAAGTTAGGCATGTCTGCATTGTCTTCTGGCTGTGCAAAAGACAGAGCTACAGGGTTCTCCCCTGGGATAGCCCCACTGAACAGGTGAGTAAGGCTTTGGCTCTCACCTGCTCTTTATCTTCCTCCACAGTCAGTGCCAGGACGGGTCTGGCATCTCTTTCCTTGCTCTAGCTGAGCCATTTGAGGGAGGGTAGAACCTAAAAGAAAATGTAATTGGGTAAAGAGACTAGAGGGACAGGCAGTGTCTGGAGCAGGAGCTCTTTCTCATGCAGACAGGGAGCAGGCAATCTGTGATGTATCTACCT
Source organism: Crocodylus siamensis (assembly GCF_052110815.1). Taxonomy (NCBI): domain Eukaryota; kingdom Metazoa; phylum Chordata; order Crocodylia; family Crocodylidae; genus Crocodylus; species Crocodylus siamensis. Next base: position 38,745,446 of record NC_143404.1, on the reverse strand, counting down.
TGCCCCCTTACATTTCCTCAGTCTGACAAAGCACCACAATCAAGGAAATGTATGCATGCCTTTGGAGCACCCCAGGGACACCCTCTGTGATGTTTACTCTCTGGACATCCATTCAGGCATCTCCTTTTGTATGGGAAGGCAGAGAAGAACACTGCATTGGAGCAGCTGAAGCTGCCATCAGTGTTCAGCAGACGGCTCTCTAGGTTAGGTTCATGCTGCAGGCCAGAAGAAGGTCTGGCAGGCTCAGATCAGGCTCCCAGCCTTCCATGCACACTGAGCTGGCTGCCTGCATAACTTCAGTGCTCAAAGATTTATTTTTAAAAAAATAATAATATAAAAAAAAATGGAAAAGCCAGCATGAGTGATGGGGCCGTAATGACGCAAATCAATAGGTGACACACTGAACAATGTCTCGCCTCATATTAGTGCCAAATTAAGCTGTTTACTGAAACTTTCCTCACACAAAGAGAAGTCGGGTCCGGAGCAGGAAGGAGAAGATGGATGGCTTGCTAAGGGGCCTCAAAGTGTGATTTTTCTCATTGTGACAGGCAGATTAAAAAAAAAAGTCCTTTTTCTCCCCCACTGACTTTGGGAGTTTAGGAAACTGGAGTGAGGGGAGGAAGTGGGGGGGGGGGCAGGGAGTTTGGCAGCACTGGTGCTCTCATCTGGGGCTCCTCAGCATGCCTGAACTGACACATGCAACAGTAGTGCAAGGGCATAAGTAGGGGTGATTCAAGCCTTGTTTGACCACTTGGACTGTCCTCTATCTGCCCATACAGAGCCTGCAAATGCCTCTCTTGCCCATGGCAGTAAAACCTGCAGTGCTTGACACCACTAGTTCCCAATGCCTCCTGGAGCCTGCAGGGTGATTTGGAATACTTTGAATCAGCTTGGGGTTTTGGTTTCGAGACCAAACCTAGGAACTTGTTCCTGCATACCAAGCCCTCAGCTATGGACTCTCACAAGGCCAAGCCCTCTCACCCATAGCATGCAACAGGTATAAGGCATCAGGAGAGCTGGCAGGACATCCCTGGGGAAGTGCTGGCAGGTCACGGATGACACCCATCTTCATCTCCATCCGCTTTGTTACCAGCTCAGCTGTCTACTTCTTCCCATTGGCAGGGTGAAGAAATTGATTTGATCCTGTGGTCAGGGCACTGGGTCCTTACATCTCAAGTTGTCTGCAGGGCACTGCCAGCTTGTGAAAGCAGCCTGGCACTAAGGAGGCACATGCCCCTGGGAACTCTTGTTATGCCTGTTCTGGTCTTGCTCTTCATTTCACTTTGGCCCTCTCTGGGCCTGGTAAGCTGAGCATATGTGGGCTGCTGAAGAGTTGAGAAGGCATTGCACAAACATGGGAGCAGGGGTGCCATCCTATACAATTGACCTCCTGCAATGTTGCAGGGAATATCCAGTTTCCTCTTGTCTGCTTGTCTGAATGAGGGAATAAGATAATCCATTTCTGATAAAAGAACAGCAAACCTGAATTTCCCATAGATTCCAGTGTCATTGAGGGGGAAGGTGTTTCTGAGCCCAGCTGCCCCAGCCATGGAGTAGATCTATGGAGCTTGTTCTGGAAAAATGTAGAGAAGCACCATATGCAGGTTGCCTCAGTTAAGGTCTCTCCCTCTGTACCTTTATATCTAGTGGAAAAGAGAGGTGAACTTAGCTGACAGTATGAGCAACTTACATGGCTGCATTGCTGGGCTGAGGGCCTCAGTGCTGGCTGTGACCAGTTTGCTGTGTCATGGAGCCTGGAACCTGATGTCTGAGGCTGGCAGTTGCCAGTCTGCACAGTTCCCCCTTGCAGAGCCTTCCCTCCAGCAAGTGCGGGCATTTGGCTGTATTGCTAGTTACAGAGCAAAGGAATAACTATTGGACCTATTACAAGGAAGCCTTGGCCGTGGGTTACTCTGGTGATCGCTGTTCTGCTTGCTTTGCACAACTGGGAGACAATGTATTGGTGAGGTAGATCTTAAAAGCATCCATACTGCCAACCACACAGGGCCTTCCTGGTAGCTAGAATGCTCACTGGCCCTACCCACTGACTCGGGTTAGGTCTACCCTGCAGTCACAGTATCTTGAATACACAAAGCTCTGCTGCTAGCAACAGTGTAGCCCTGGCAGCACAGAGCTGAGAACAGGCTGCAGAATCCGTGTGAGAATCAGGATAACCCCTCAGGCACTAAGCCAGGTTGAGCAGTGAACTGTCATAGCTATGCTGTTGTGGGAACCCAGCTGGCTCATTTACAGCTAGTTCTGAGCTGTGTTCATTCACAGCAGTGGCTCTGTAGACCTACCATCATTCCAGTGCCTTTCCCTCCCTGCACCTGATTTTAAAGACCAGAGTCCCAACTGCTGAGATGGTGGGAGCAGTGCTTGCTACAGGGCCTCTCTCCCCTGCACACCCCTACTCATCCCCCACTTTTTCTATAAAGAGCTGTGGAGAGCAGCCTGCTGTGCAGGAGAGAGAAGAAAACTTCAAGTGGCGGAGAGGGCTCAGAAAAACATGTAAGGGGGGGAAAGCTATAACATCTCTTCGAGGTAGCTCCCTGTGCATTGCACACTCATCCATGAGGGTGTGCAGCCCAGGGAGAGCAGGGCATTATGCCAAATGCACACAGGGGAAAAGGATACCTACCCCTGGGCACAAGGAACCTGTGCGCTAAAGCTAAGAACTGGGGAGGGAGGAGGGGAGTCCATCCCTCCCTGGAACGCTTTTGTAGAGCTCCCAGAGGGCTGTAAAACTCCCAGAACGCTCCCCAAGTTCCTTCCTCGAAAGGTGTAGAGTAGCCATAATTGATCTTATGCCCTCACCCTAAGACTCTACCTATTCTGTATTGCTGTAGTGGCCCAGAGTGGGCCTTACAGCGAGGGCACAGGTTAAAGGAACGCCTGGACTGCACTGACCTGCCCAAGTTATGGTTTTCTCTTGAGTTCACAGGCTAGGACAGGCACTCCCTGCCTCCCCTTTTGGGCCTGAGCCCTGCATCCCTGCTACCTGAGAGAAAAATTAGGGTTATGGACAACTGAGAGCTTGCTTCTTTTGCAGCCAGGTTCCCTGAGGACTTTGTGCCTGGAATGACTATCTTCCCATTGTCCTGCTCGGTAATCAGCTCTGTGCCTCTGCAGTAGGGTTTGGCAAAAGGTAAACCAGGGAGCTGATGGAGAGAATAGCAGGTTATATACATACCTTCCTGCCATCGGTTACAACCATGTTTGTCTGCAACTGCACCAGAACACAGTTCCAGTCATGTTACAAACTCCTGCTGCCCAAGCCTCTGATTCCTTCCTTCCAACACTTTCAGGGAAGCAGGACTGAGCCAAACAGAATTGGGGTCTTCTTGTGAAGCTGTCCACTCTGTCCCACCTGCAAGAGTCAGGGGTGAGCTCTGGTCCTTTCAGGAGCTTTAATACTCAGCCAGCTTGGAGGGAGGGTGGTACTCAGTTCCAGAGCACGGGACATGAAGCAACAATTATGTGCCCTCTTTAGGACTAGAGAAGGGGGAAATGTCCTTACTCCCCCAACTGGAGAAGGGAGCTTTGAGCATGGGCAGAAAGAACCACATTGGCACTGCAGCCACAACTGGTGGGTGGAAGCTCTAAAAGAAGATGCCTTTACCAGTAGGTGAAAGTCCAGTCTGCCTAGAGTACAGGCAAAGTGGCACAGAAAATGTGATGGCAGCTCCTACACAGCATCATGAGTAGGCTGGGGGAGTCCCAGCATTCACCTCCACAGACCTGCTCTCAGCCCTGGGCATATAGAATCATAGAAAAGGGTTGAAAGGGACCTCAGGTCATCTAGTCCAACCCCTGCTCAAAGCAGGACCAACCCCAACTAGATCATCCCAACCAAGGCTTTGTCTAGCTGGGCCTTGCTGGGCCTTAAAAATCTCCAAGGATGGAGATTCCACCACCTCTCTAGTAACCTGTTCCACTGCTTCGCCACCTGTCTAGTGAAAAAGTTTTTCCTAATATCCAACTTAAACCTCCCTTGCTGCAACTTCAGACCATTGCTCCTTGTTCTGTCATCTGCCATCACTGAGAACAGTCCATTTCCATCCTCTTTGGAAACACACTTCAGGTAATTAAAGGCTGCTACCACATCACTTGCTCAGGCCAGTGTTTGTTTTGTCTAAGCATCAAAGTTGCTGTGAACCCCTGGCACACTTGTGAGGATACCTGGCATTATGAGCTCACCAAGGAAGTCAAAAGCCACCTGTGACAGCTTCTCCAGTATACCTGTGGGAAGAACCTGCCACTAAAACACAGGATAGACAAGGGGTGGGCAAATTCTGGCCTGTGAGCTTTCAGGTCCAAAGTAGACTCCATTTCCCAGCAGCCCCTGCAGCAGTGGCTCCTCCTGACTGCTGCTGCCAGACCCAGCTCTGCTGCCCAGGCATCCTGGCCCATCTGCCCCACACCTGTTGCTGGGGGTACAATCCATGCGGGCAGGGCACGAGACTGGCAGCTGGGAAGAGGCCACAGCTGGAAGTGAGATGGGTGGGCAGGGGCAGGAAGACCCTGGGATCATGGGGCCAGAACCAGGGCTGGGGCCGGGGCAGAGCTGCGATCCACTTCCCATATGCCCATTCACATTCCACGGGCAGGGGTGTGCAGGGAGCAGATCGTGGTTCTGCCCCGGCCCACACCCCATGCTGTCACTACCTCAACGTCCCAGCCCCAGCCCTGGAGCAGCTCCCTGCCCTGCCCTGCCCTGCCTGTGTGATTCCCAGCTGGCTTCATGAAGACCCCAGGAGCATGGGGTCATGACAGTGTGGAGCTGGGGCAGGCCAGGGCAGAGCCCCGGTTCTGCAGCCCTGTGCTCTCCTGGTTCTGTGCTCCCACAGTTTCGATGGAGACTGGTCCAGAGCCACGCAGGCAGGGGTTGCTGGGAAATGGAGTCTGGCCACTGGCCAGATCCACCCTTTTGCCCATCCCTGGGCTACACCATCTGATGGGAGTAACCAAAGGTTCCTGGGTTAGTTCACCAGCCCCTGGAAGGGAAATACCAGGGAACATGACTGAAGAGGGACATCCTGGCTTAGAACCAATACAGCCTTCTACAAAACCTGCCCATGAATGAGGGGAACAGCAAGCCACAGGTAAGAAATAGTTGGGGCCAGTTGGCACAAGTCAGGTCTCAGCAGCCACGTGCTTGCTGGGGATTTCTTATCCATTGCTTCATCTCTATTCATTACAGCCAGAGGGTGGGTGGGAGGGAGGAAGGCAGTGGGTATAGGACAGCAGTATCCACCTCATGCTTTTTAATAAAACATGAATTAGGTGCCAACGCACATTAGATTCACTTCCCCTGTGACAGAAAATCAAAGGCTTCTCCCATCCTTTCTAGAGGCACATTCCTGATTGATCTGGAGGAAGCAGCACCAGTGTGAGGGAAGGAGTCTATACACATTGAAACAGCTCTTTAATTTCTTAATTTAATATCTGACACGTAAAGATTCTCATTAAGCCAGTCAATGAAGCCTGGAAATACAATTTTCGTGCAAACTGTCGCTATCATAACTTACATGAAACTTCAGATGGTGCCCTGTAAGCGGTGTGATTAAAACCATTCATCTTCCCTGTCAGCCGTCTGCTCCTGTGCCTAAGCACAGGGGCTGAGACTGGACAGCTGATTCCCAGCCCCACTGTCTATAGGAACAAGGACCCTGTGGTTGGCCCAAAGCACCTCCATGAACTTAGGCCTGGGAATTCAGCCTTGGAGCAAACGAGTGAGCAGAAATGGAGCTATTGGTCTCTGCCACCTCAGCAAAGGCATGGTTTGTTTTGGGCCCAGTCTTTGGACACAGGCAAGTAACAGCACTGAAGTGACACAAGGCCACTTGGTTTCCATACCCCAATGTAGGTCTATGTCACTGTGTCTTGTAAAATGGATCCCATTAAGAAACCCCTTCCATTTCACTGAGCTTGCAAAAAAGAGCTATGGGCCAACCTGGCCCCTGCAGAAATAGGACCTGTTTGGAGGGGCTGGGCAAGGGGTGGAACAAAGGATATGACAACCCAATCGCTTTTAAGAACTCCTGGCATTACCCCACAGAGGTAGGACCAGGCTTGGGAAAGAGCCTCTGTAGGCGGCAGTCCCAAAGTATGCTCCAGCAGGGCATGTGCTGGAGGAAGAACTTCCCAACCACACTAATTAGGCAAGTTAATTCCTTTTGAGCCTTGGCTCTTCTCTGCCTTAGAAAAAGCTGCTTACTCTGGTGCTGATTAAATGCCAGATATCAAGACAAAGATTAGTGCTGAGCACATTCTTTTGGAGAGGCCCTCCCTGCCCTGCAAGCATCAGGCAAAAAACCCTCCCAGGGAAGAAGTCTGCACCCAGGATGCTTGCTTCTGATTCTGCCTGGTTCTCCTCAGCCTGGTTCTGTGACCAGTAGCAGCTGGCTGAGGCTCGGCTGCAGTCCCTGTTGGCTCCCTCTCTACAAAGCCAGGGGGTTTTCAGACGAGGCTAATAATTCTTGGCATCACACTGGATGAAAAGCACTGACTAGATTAGGAAGCACTCTGAACCTGATGGCCATCTGGGCTGCTGGTTATTTCTGTAGGAGACAAGGCTTATCGGACTGTTGTAAACAACTTATTAGGACTTCTGCTGGGGTGCCAGGTTGGGTAGCATAATAGACAGACAAGCAGCTTGCTAGCGGATGGGTGGCAAATGCCATACCTGACAGGTGGCAAGTCATGGGGATTAGGGAATCAATGCCGCTCTTGATCTCCTGTAATTTAAGAACTACAGTAAAAGCTGTGTTAACCGGCATTCTGCAATCTGGAATACTCTATTAACCAGAATGGCCAGCCGGACACAGGGCGGGGGAGGTCATTCAGTGGCCGCCACCACCACCCACCACCCTGCCGCTCTGTGTGCGGCCACCACCCCCGCACCCCCACTCCGCGGGGGGTTTCACAAAGGTTGAACGCCCCTGCCTCAGATAATCAGAATTTTTAGATACCCGGCACCTCCCTTGCCCCCACTCATGCTGGTTAACACAGCTTTTACTGTATTTAGCCCTGAGAGGGCTGAAGAGAAGTAAGAGGTTTTCTTCCCCACAGCCCAGCCAGAGTGCATATGAAAGAGAAAACAAGTAGGTGGAGGGTGAATTACCAGCCAAGCCCCAATTATGGGGAAGCTGCCCATCCCCACTGTTCCAATATATCACTCCTTAGGGTGGCATCACCATGCTGGCTGGCATTGCCTGCACTCACCCCAAAACCACTTCATTAAAGTTCATTGTTTACCATCCACTAGACACAGCCCTCTATACAGAGAGAGAAAACAATACCAGGTGACATGGGTGACCCATCACAGAGGCTGCCAGCCAGTCAAAGTGATGAGATGGCCACAAGCTGAAAATCCTTCGGCCAAATGATCCAGGGAGCTTGGTGGGTAACAGCAAAATTGAAGGCAACCAAGGCCAATCTGCTAAGCAGAGAAGGGATGGGACTCCTAACCAGCAGTGTGGGGAGCATCTGGCTGTCTAAGTTGGCCAGCCGTTCCTCTACAGGCTTAACTACCATATTGCATGCTTCTGAGAAATACCTGGGCATCCCCAGAGGCAGAGATGAACTCTGTACCCCATACAGGTGTTGTGTATGACTGGTGCAATCAGTTTTGAATTGTTATTATTTTCCTTAGTAATTAAACAAGGGCTTGTTGGGCAGCTTCACTAACTGGCTGCACTAGTGCAGCTGAGACGCATCTTGGTCCTTTCTCCTGAGATGGGCATAAAGCCTCTCTTCTCCCTTTCAGGTAGAGCTTATGTCCTTTGTAGCAGTAAGGGAAAGTTAGTGACTATGGTAATATTTCCTCCAATTAACTCCTGGGGGAGTTGGGTGGTCTGCTTGGTCTCCTGCACATTCTGGGCCTGATCTTAGAAAGTGTTCCCAACAGCCTTTGAAACATTACATGGAAGGAAAGGCAAGGAAAGTCAAGACAAAGTAGGGCAGGAGCTGGGGGGATCTTGAAGGGAGCATCAGTGACGCTGCCCAAATACAGGCAGGTCTGCCCACCTAGTCTAGGCCCTCTTCATGCGTTACTTTACAGTGACACCTGGCCTTGGCACTGGTGCTGGCCCTGCCCTGCTGAGCAGTAGGACTCAGAGGATGGTTTGCCTTTAAGTTAGTAAGTCTGCTAGTGCTTTCTGTTAGCAAATGTTAGCATCAGGAAGCATCCCTGGGATGTGTGATCCAGGCCGGGAGCAACTCCACTTGTCTGGTTGGACAGGGCAGTAGGCATGCAAGCCAGCAGGAACTTGCTGCTCACAGCTGATTGTGAATGCAGCAGACAGCACTGCTAATCTCTTCTTGCTCTTTCTTGTTGTTAGGTCAGGCCCATGCATTGATTGTACCTTCCCACAATGAGTCACCAAGTTATACAAACCCTGAGGGTTTGTATAAACCTTGAGGGTGCCCCTAACATGCCAGGACATGAAATAGGAGCATTGTCTGTGGCAAACCCAGAGTGTGTGGGACCAGCCATGGCCAGGCTCCACAGGGATGGGAGGATGGAATAGGTAACCAAAGAGAGATTTCCTACCTCTCCAGTCCCTTCCCCACTGTCTTTGCTGTGTCTTTCCAGTCCTGCTGTGCCATTCAGCCCACATATGCTGCTTCAAGGAATTTCCCAATGGCCATAGTAACTTGGCCTTGAGAGACAGCTTGGGAAGGAACAGCTGGTCTGGGCTGCTTGATGAGTGGTGGGGGAACAGAAGATGAGATAGGTGCAATTCCAGCTTCAGAGCAGGGCCTGGGACCTGGATCTCAGGAGGGAAAACTAATACCCTGCTCTGCTGTTGTCTACCCCTCTTTGCTTTTCCCCAGAAAAGATTTCATAGATTTCATAGACATTAGGGCTGGAAGGGACCTCGGGAGATCATCGAGTCCAGCCCCCTGCCCAAAGGGCAGGAAGTCAGCTGGGGTCATAGGATCCCAGCAAGATAAGCATCCAATTTACTCTTGAAGGTGTTCAGTGTAGGTGCTTGAACCACCTCCGCTGGCAGACTGTTCCAGACCTTGGGGGCTCGGACAGTAAAGAAATTCTTCCTTATGTCCAGCCTGAAACGGTCTTGCAGGAGTTTGTGACCGTTTGACCTCATCATCCCTTGGGGCGCTCTGGTGAACAGACGTTCCCCCAGATCCTGATGGTCACCCCTGATAAACTTATAGGTGGCCATCAGATCACCCCTGAGCCTACACTTTTCCAGGCTAAAGAGTCCCATGGCTCTCAGCCTGTCATCATAAGATCTGTTTTCCTGACCTCTGATCATGCGCGTGGCTCTCCTCTGGACTCTCTCAAGCTTCTCCACATCCTTTTTGAATTGTGGAGCCCAAAACTGGACGCAGTACTCCAGCTGCGGCCTCACCAAGGCCGAGTACAAGGGGAGAATGACGTCCCGGGATTTGCTCAAGAAGCATCTATGGATGCAAGCCACCGTTTTGGTTGCTTTACTAGCCGCAGTATTGCATTGCAGGCTCATGTTCATCTTGTGGTCAATGATGACCCCCAAGTCTCCTTCATCTGTAGTGCTATCCAACGTAGCACTGCCGAGCCTATAAGGAAGCTGCAGGTTTTTCCTCCCAAGGTGGAGAACCTTGCATTTTTCAGTGTTAAACACCATCAGGTTCTCGTCCGCCCATTTGCTGAGCTTGTCCAGGTCAGCCTGGATCACCTGCCTGTCCTCTGGCGTGGATGCTTTGCCCCAAAGTTTGGTGTCATCGGCGAACTTGGCCAGTCCACTCCTGACTCCAATGTCCACATCATTAATGAAGATGTTGAACAGGATGGGTCCCAGGACAGAGCCTTGAGGGACCCCACTGGTCACAGGGCACCACGATGAGTGACTGCCATCAATTACAACCCTCTGGGTCCGACCACGGAGCCAGTTTCCCACCCAGCGGATCATGGTGGAGCCAAGGCCACAACTGGCCAGTTTGGCCAAGAGGTGATCATCGGATACCAGATCAAAGGCTTTTCTGAAGTCAAAATATATGACATCAATCTCTTCTCCCTTATCCAGGTGATAGGTCACCTGGTCATAGAAGAAAATGAGATTGGTCAAACAAGACCTACCCGCAACAAACCCGTGCTGGCTGTCCCTTAGAATGTTAGCCTGGGCCAGTCCATCAAGGATGGCCTCCTTAAACTTTTCTATGATCTTCCCCAGGATAGAAGTCAGGCTAATGAGCCTGTAGTTAGCCGGATCCACTCTCCTCCCTTTCTTGAAGATCGGCACCACATTGGCCTTCTTCCAGTCTTCGGGCACTACACCAGAGCGCCAGGAGTTTTCAAAGATCTGTGCCAGGGGCTGGGCTATGATGCTCACCAGCTCCTTGAGTGCCCTGGGGTGCAGACTGTCAGGGCCGGCTGACTTGAAGGTATGCAGCTTCTCAAGGTGTTCCTTCAGGAGGTCAGCATTTATGGAGGGTAGGGGATCCCCCTCACCCGGATCTCCCTGTCCCATAGCAGGCATGGGCATCCCATGGGACTGATGAAAGACTGACACAAAGTACCTATTTAATAGGTTGGCTTTTTCCTGGGCGTCAGTTGTCAGTTGCCCCATCTGGTTTAGCAGGGTCCAACATTGCCCTTGCTTTTCCTCCGGCTCCCCACATATCTGAAAAAGGACGTTTTGTTGTCCTTGATGCTTGAAGCTAGTTGGAGTTCAGTTGCAGACTTGGCTTTCCTGGTTTGCTCCCTGCAGGACTGGACCAGCGTGGAGTAATCCTCCTTGGAGGTGAATCCCGTCCTCCATCCTTTGTAGGCTTTCCTTTTTAGCCGGAGGAGGTCCGCTAGGTCCCTAGAGAGCCAGGAGGGCTATGGTTGGTGCAGGATAGTGACTACACATATGTACTGTGATGTGCTAATCTAACCCTTGCCCTGTGTTACAGCCCAGGAATGGAGCTATCATAGTGTATTGGGTCAGCAGTCCAGGAGCTAAGAAGGATTTGCACAATAAACCAGAATGGCACCTTAGGAGCCATTATGGTCAATCTGGTCAGAAATCTACCTCTGAAACTCCAGGGTGGTGCTCAGATGCACAAGTGCTTCAAAGAGACAGGCGAACAGGGAACACCCTGCCTCTATTTTCTTCCCCTCTTGATTAGTTTCTGCTAGTCTCACATTTGGCATTTTCTTGTTTTCCACCAATTCCCTGAGTGATGATGGTTTCCTTCTGGTTCTGCACCACTGGGCTTCTACTTGCAAAAGTTTGTAGGTCCCCAAGAAACTGGAAGTTGATAAGTACCAGGAGGGGTCTGATGTCTGCAAGCCCCAACAGGAGGAAGTGCTGGTATTGCCTCTGCTGGGGAACCATACACTTTGCTTATCTTGCCTCAAAAACACCTTCACGCAGGTGGAAATGTGAAAAGAAAAATAAAGCACATGAAGCTAATCCGTATTACATATTAGATCCCTGGTTCTCAATCTTTTCTCTATGGATATCCCCTCCCATTTCACTCCTCCCTGTTCCAAGTCAGTCATATGAAAAGGGCAGGAAGGTAATGACCAGCAGGTTGAGAATCCCTGTATCAGATTGACATAAATGCTATAATTAAGGAGCTGCTGCCTGGCCCCCAAACAAATCTATTTTCAAAGCCGCAAGGTTGGTTTTTGCAACCCCTACTGTGAATCAGTTTTTTCTGATTGTGGCTGTTTTTCATTTCATTGGACACAGCTTCAGGTTTGGATTGAAAGCTTCCTTCCCCTGCAGCATTTGCCACCCAGACACTGCAGCTTTGGGCTAGTCACGCATGCAACCCCAATAGGAAGCTGACTAGAGCCCTGCAAAAGGCACTAGCCCCAGCCAGGTACAAACATGCAAAATGTGAACAAGGAGCTTGGCAGGTGGCAAAGCATGGGAAATCTCTCAGCTGTTCCAGCCTGCAGGTGATTCCAGCTTGGAGGAGATGTGGTCTCTGTGTGTTTGTCAACATCCTGTCTTCAGCCAGACAGATTCCCTGTCAGGAAGGTTTAGAGGAGACGACATCTTCCCTGAGCTGACTCAAAGAGTGCTGACACCCTCTCCCTCTCAGAACAGGTGAAAAAATGTAGCTCACTCCAAATATTCCAGAGAACATCCCCACTGAGTAGGGGAAAGTTCACCACCAAGCCCCACTGTGTCAGGTCAGGACTCATGCTGCACAAGTCAGAGCAAAGCCGTCCAGCTTCTGGATGGGGTCTCATAAGGCTGTGCTTCCTTTGCAATAGTGCTGCCCCTGCCAACTTCCACAGCAGCATCCAGGCAGCCCTACCTGGGGGAAGTACATGGACTGAGAAAAGGACAAAGCGGGCAGCTGGCAATGGCGAGGGATGGGGAATCCCATGGGAAAGTGGAACTGTCCAGAGGGAACAGACAGTGAGGGGAAATAGGAAGGCATGTGTGTATGGGGAAAGCTGAAAGGGCACCAGCAGTAGCCAGCACACCAGTAAACTGTCTACAAGTCCCACTGAACAGAGTGTGTGGAACCAGGAATTTTGGGAGACTGAAGGCACAGGGGAGAGACATTAGCTCCCATTAGCTTTGGACACACATCTGTATCACAGATGGTCTCTCTGGATCTGTACCTCGAGGTCTCCCATTAGTAGGCCAGGAAGCAGGAAGCCCAGAAAATAGACAGATTATGACTGTGCCTCTCTGGAAGGACAGTTGGGGTGCCGGTGTATATTGCAATGCTTGTGGTGAGCATAGGAGTGAGCAGACTCAGAGCCTGCTGGGAGACTGCAACAGCATTAGAATGGCCCAGGGGAGGAAGGTACCTATTGCTATTGTACTCTAAGTGTGACACCTTGCTAGGGCCTCTGCAAGGGACAATTTAGGGCAGAGGGGTCAAACTCACCATCTGCCCCAGATCCAGACTCTGGGGGTCCTTGAGGGCTGGATCTAGCTTGGAGTATGAGGAAGTGGTGGAGGCAGTGGTCACAGCTCTAGCTTTGCCCCAGAGCACACAGCAATGGTAAAAGCATCTCTGGCTCCAGCATGGGTCATGCAGAAAGATTCGGTGGCTGGGAAGGTAGGGCTATAGCACTGGCAACAAACAAAACAGCTGGAAGGTGACAAGGGCTGTGTCAACCCTCATACCTCCTCCTGTCGCTGATCACTATGTCCACCAGGGCTTGAGGGCCCTAGATCTTCCATCAGGCCTTGCTCCCTAACTTCCATTGGCCCTCTAGATCCAGCCCCCAAACTGTTTGACACCCCTGATCTAGGATGTCTGTGACACAGGCTTCTGCTGCCAGAAAAGGGCCAATACCTTTAAGAGTCCAGCTTTTTAGAGTTGCTTTTCCTGAGGTATAGCTGCAACCAAGGAGAAGGACAGGGCCATATTCTTTGAAGTGGCCACTCAGAACAAAACCCAGCCTGAGCCTGCCTCTTGACACAGTTCCAGCAATGTCCCACTCCACTGTCCCAGACCTGGCTGTGCTGATTTCCTCCACCCCAGCTCTGTGGCACAGCAACACCACCTGGGATTTCATTTGCTCTGGTGAGACTGAATTGGGTCTGCCTTTATTTTGGCAACAAGGGTGAGACTGCATTCTGCCTTTGCACAGAGTAGCGTTGTACCCATGGATCCCAGGCCGTGTTTCCTTGAGTTGTACAGGGTCTGCAAATGACTGTATGATACAACGGTTTGTGCAGCTTTAGATGGTTTTGACAGACACTTTCCCTTCTGCCTCTTTTCTCTGTTATCTTGAGATACGGGAGCTGGCAGTGCCTGCCTCACTCGTACATGCTGACGTGGGTGCAGCTCGGAAGCATGCATGCTGTGTTTGATGTCGGGATTACTGGCTATGTGCATTGTAAATGCTAAAATGAAATAAGAAGATTAGAAAAGAAAAGTGTCACTCCACAGCATGTGCCTAGTGATTGCCTTCTGCTGTATCTTCTGGAGATGATCAGGAACTTGGGGATTTAGCTGGGTGCCAATCATGCAGCTCAAAACAGAAAAACACAGAAAGCGTTAAAAAGGCCTGAACTATATATTTCCTTGCCAATGCTCTAGTGCCTCATTCACAACCAGTCCAGCTGGCTGGATAATAATATAGTATCCATGTGATTCCTGCTCACCCCCAACAAGAACCAGCCTCTGAGATGAGTCAAATGTAGATTTAAAGCGAGGGCATCATCATCCCTTCCAACCTTTCTGCTGGCAAGGTCCAGCAGCTCCCTCAGATGGCCAATAGCCCCTCACAGGGTAGACAGACAGCTTCCCCGCCCTTCAGCTACAAACACTCCCGTTACTCCCCTTGTCAGGCAGGAGCCATGTCTGGAGTGACCTCTCTAAAGAACAATATACGCTAAGTACTAGAAGCCCTTTTCTGTTTCTGCCCCAGGTTGGTCCATGAGAACAGGTCACATTTCTGATACCAGCCAAGCGAGAACCCCGGGCTCCAAGGGTTATTTCTATGATATTGGGAGTCTGACTGGAGCTCTGCCACAGCCTAGCTTGGTTCCTCCTCTCTTCAGTGAGGCCACTAGTCTGGGACCATGACAGCACACAGCCTGCTGTCAAGGGAATTCATGGGACATCCAAGAATCTGCAAAGTGTATGTTTTGGGACCATATGGATTGTAGTCTTTCAGAGACAGAGGGATTTCCTGGGTGAGTCCTTCAGGCTGGGCCACTGGTTTGGAGGTGAAGGGGCTCACGGAGTGAGGTCTTGAAGCTTCATTGTTCTCCCAGAGGCAGAGATGCATGCAGTGAGTCACAGGAAAGCATCATATATACCAGAGGTTACAAGGCCTGGGCTGAGGCCCTGCTGGGAGTAACACAAACCTTGATAGAAATTTTTACAGTCCCAAGAAGAAACCACCAGACATGAGTTCAGTGGCTTCTCATGATGATGAGGGGGCACAATGGGACAAGTGAGATGGGCTGCACTGCCTTGGCATACACATAAGGTCCCAAGATTGCTTTGCCTCTCATGGATGGGAATCCTTTGGACTTCTCCCTGTACCAGTCTTTGCCCAATTCCTGCTCGTTTCTTCTGCCAGTAGATCTTCACAGACATAACAGCTCTGCGGGGAGCAAAACAGAATGCAGCACCTCTTGGGAGATCCCCAGAGCTGAATCCAAGGCCCAGGGAGAGCCTGCTATCAGGATTATCCATAAGGGTAAGAGAAGGGCAGCCATGTTGCCCAAAGGGACACAAATCCATACCTTGGCTGCTGAAGCCATCAGAGAAATGCCACCTTGCACAGAAAGGCTGGATGTACCTCTCCAGATCTACTGCTGCTCTTACATCACTATGCACTGTATCTTTGCACCCCAGAAGGGGCCCTGTAGACTGCAGAAGGTGCCTGTCTTTTCTGCAGCAGGCTACATACCATATCACATCTATACTTCTGCATGGGCCTTGATATTGATCTCACTTGTCCCAGTGTCCTCTCTCCTCTCTCCACAACTTGCATCTTCCCCACACCCAGAAGGAAGCTGATTCTTTCATATGAACTCTTAAGTACCTCTTTTGCCCATGAATCGTATCTCATAAGGTGCTCCCCAAATCTTCTTCATCCCTCTAGGAACCATGACCCTTAGACCTTCCTGCTCTAAGAAGGGTATGCCTGAAAGTGACCATGGGCTTAACTACACTGCTGCAGTGACAAATTCCAATGAGGTTGAGCTGAGTTTTCAAGTCCACTGATGCAATTCAGAGCAAGAGGTTTGCCAGTGAAGAAGCTCTGGGCTTATTCCAACCACCACCCTGACAGTCTGAGAGCAGACATGGGGAGCCACATCTGAGTGGGACAGATTCAGTCTCATCTTCACTGGGACCCATCGCTGCAGCAGTGTAAACAAATCACAACTATCCCAAATTTTGCAAGATATTTGCAAAGCTATTCCTAGTTTCTGGGCTATGTTCCAGAGACCCAGGAACTGGAATTTAGAAAATTAATCCCAAATCTTTACAATACACATATAACCCTTCTGCCAGGCACCAGTCAGCAGCAAAAAGGGCTGGGTTCACATTTCAGGGTACCTCATAAACTATACCAGCAGCTCGAGCCCCCACCCAGAAATCTGGGAACGCTAAATCTGTTGGGGCATCCTGTAGAAACAAAAACCTCTTCCTCACAAGCAGAGTAAATACAAACACTCAAATTATTATAGCAAAAAGAAAACAAATATAATTTTAAAACAAACCACAAAGTCTATAGGTGGCACCCTCTTGGGGGGAGGCATCACCCACACCCAGGCAGTCTGAGACCCTGCACTCCTACACCTGCCCTTCAGCAATGGGCTGGAGAGGGGGGCACACACCGAAGAGTCCTGAGTTGCTCCTTGGGTTCACTGCACTGCAGGGAGCTGTTTGAGAGCATGAATCCTTTTGCACTGCAAGAGGCTCTGTTGCTCCTGGAGACACGATAGAGCACCAACCACACTTTCACATGGTGGCTTTGAGGGGTTAACTGCAGATTTTGTCAGTATACCACACTCCAAAATTCCTAGTCCCAATTCCAGCTGTGCTGGGCAGAAAGCTGCAGAAGAACTTGAAGGAAAGGTCAGGCCTTACCCTACATCCAGGTTTTCCTGGACACGTCCTCTTTTTGGGCCCCTGTGCTGCGTCCAGGTGGGTTTTTAAAATAAAAGCAAATGTCCGCCGGAGGGTGGGGTGGCAGCAGTGGGCAACCTGATTGGCTGTTGGAGGTCACGTGCTCCCTGGGCCAGCGCTGGCAAACTCCCAGGTGAGATAGAGTGTGTGGCCTGCAGGTCTGGAGAGAGGGGCACACGCAGGGAGCTGCGGATCAGGATCCAGGGGCACGAGGGATGGGATGGGTGACTGTGGGTTGGGTGTGCAGGGCACTGGCAGCATGAGAAAGGTTGTAGGTTCAGAGTGAGGGGCACCAGCGGGGTAGGCAGGTCAGGGATACTGCTGTTTGGGAGTGAAGGGCACTGGCAAGGCTGGGGTCAGTGGTCTGGAGTGAGGGACAGCAGCAGGGCTGGGGGGGGTGGCATGTCAGTGAGGGGCAACAGAATGGGCAGGGCACTGGCATGTCATTGCCCCCCACCCCGTGACAGGTGTCCTCTTTTTTGGACCAGGAAATAGGGTAACCCTACATCTCAGCTTGGGCCTGAACTACAACTAGCGCCCAAACACAATGCTTGGTTGGGGCATAAACTACAAAAGGGACAAAAGGAGGCCCAAGCCTCTCTTGCTGGGCCTGAACTGGTCAGCAAAAACCAGCCAGACTTATATCTCAGAGGCCTGGATCAACAAGTGCCAGGTCTCACCTTGGGTCAAACTGTGCCAGGCTTCACCCTGACCCAAATCTGCTGGCCAAACATATGGCTGGGATTCAGCTGTACAGCTTGGCTGAAATACAATAGCTGTGAAACAGCAAAAAGGGCCCAGGCCTATGGCTGTAGCCTGGACATCCAGTTTCATCTATATCACAATGCTGAGACGCTAAAATTACAAAGCATTGGCCAGTAACTGCCAGGACCCATTCCTGGTCAGTCTGCTCCAGGGATTAACACCCCCACGCTATTATCCCACTCAAGGCCAGTATGGCCAGCACAGCCAACACAATGAATGACCAGGACTCCAGTCCTAATCAGTTTGCTCCAGGGAAAAACACTGCCCCCTCAAGGAAAAAAAGGGAAAGAGGGAGGAAATAGGAGTCTCAAAGCCCAAGACAGACTTTCACTCCTTGTACGTGAGGCTTTTCTGTCATATAGCTTTTGCTTGCCTCTCCAGTGAAGTGGGGGAAGGAAAGCAGTCCACCCCCCCACAATAGGGAGCAGATTTTCTGGCTCCCAATTCAGCCACACATCTTTCAGCAGCTCCGGGAGAAAGAGAGTAACC
Organism: Crocodylus siamensis; assembly: GCF_052110815.1. NCBI lineage: Eukaryota > Metazoa > Chordata > Crocodylia > Crocodylidae > Crocodylus > Crocodylus siamensis. Next base: position 38,727,623 of record NC_143404.1, on the reverse strand, counting down.
TTACTTGAATTGTTCTTATATAGCTGGTGTGACATCACCCAAGCCTTGTCCAGTTAGGAAGTGCCACAGTCCAGTCTTTTTCCCAGCCAATCTGCCTGAAGGATCTTCTGCTTTGTCTGGCCCAGATAGGAGCCCCAGCTTGCCATGCAGTAAGCACATGGCCAGAACAAGAGGGGCCATCTTGCCCCCGCCCCCCCCCCCCAAGATTACAACAGCATACAACCAAAAGCACACACTTTACTATAGACAACCCCTGTGTGTGTGTACGTTACACAATACACCTGACTTGTTCACTTGGACAGGGGTTTTGAACCAGTGAGCTGTAGAGTTGCTATAGATGAGTAAGAAGGGCAGATACAAGATTCAGGGGTTGAGGCATTCGTTGATCCCCAGAACATTTGCCCACTGCCAGGCAGCACCATGCTGAGATGGCCCACAGCTCCACAGGGGCTAGTTAGTGCTGCCTCTTGCTAATATCATGTCCATCTAAAGTGCGGCATTAAGGCAGCTCTGTTATGCTACCGCCAGCTCCTGAAGCGGGCCTTTGCCCTGTGGAAGGACCCAGATTTATTCCCGGAAGTTGGTCACCCCGGGGGATTCGCAGGGTCTTGCCTGTGCTGTAAAGAGATATCTGGAATCTCTTGTTGCACCAGGAAGAAAGCTTCACCAGAGACCACTGCCAGAGCCGTCCCTTGGGAGAAGGAGGTGGGGGGAATCAGGGCGACTGCCCTGGGCCCTGTGCTTTGGGGGGCCCCGCGGGCAGTACCACCAGCACAGCCTGTTATGCCCCAGGCCCCACACACCCCTAGGGTCGGCTCTGACCCCTGCTGTGCCAGGAGGGCAGTCTGTGCTGGCCCTGGGACACAGCAGGTGGCACTCTGGCATGTGTGACTGGTGGCAACTGCAGACTGGGCTGAGCCTGCTGCAGAAGTGCTTGCTCTGGCATGACACAGCCCGGCTGGATCCACAGTGAAGGAGAGAGAATGGCAAGCCGCACCTGCACTCCCATGGGCTGCTCCTCCCTCTCCCCATAGCGAGCAAATGAGACATCAGATTAAGCATGGCCTTGTCTATGCTTCCTTGCAGGTACCTGCCTCTCCACCATTATCTTTTACATCTGTTCCCAATCAAAGTATAATTTAAATCAATTCAGGGAGGACATTTTCTTCTCCTGCTACCAAATGCTATTGTTTTTCCAAGGTGCAGCAGCCTCCAGAATGGCTGCTAAGTGACTGTGCACCCGCCAGCCACCCGCATCAGCTCCACTTAACCACGTGTGGGCAAAACCACAAACAAACCCCACACTCATTTTCTTGCTTCAGGAGAATGAAGTTGATTACATTTAAATGACAAAGCATTAGCGGTGTTACAAGGCTTCCCAGAACAGAAACAGCAGCTCGCATGCTGAGCACATGAAGGGGAGAAGGAAGAACCTGCCCCACATGGGAAAACTTCATAGCCAGAGAGATAGGGATATAGCCTGGGGGCCTGATGCCTCATTGCCCAGCATCTGGAGTGGGCATTTACACCAAGGCAATATGAGTCAGAGCCACTGAGCTGGATTCCCACCATAGGCAGCAGAAGGCTGGACCTAATGGGGCCTTCTGCAAACTCAGGGCAGTGGGTAGGGCTGCAAGGCAGTCCAGGCACTGCAGGCGACTGAAGCAGGAGTGGGGGCTGGCTGCCCAGCATGGCAGGGAAGTACCAGTCTACTCTGTGATGGGGCAGGCACGGGGGGTGGGGGAGGCAGATCGAGGCCCCCACAGTGAGGGAGGAAGCAGGGTATGAGCAGAGGCAGAGGCTGGGGTGAATGGGACCCTGGCCAGGCCAGGTGGTGGGACAGTTGGAAAGCAGGTGGTAGAACAGTTGAAGCCCAGACGGCTCATCCACGGGCCTGGGGGAGCTCCTTCCACGGTATACACCCTGGCAGAGGCCCAGGGGGCATGTGCCCCCCAATCTGTGTGCGGGGTGGAGCACCTGCCACTGAGCATTGTGCTTTGTGCCCAACTGCAGCTGTCCCAGGAGCACCACAATGCCACATGCCTGCCACTGCTGGGTTGTGGTATGTCTCCTGCCCACCCAACAGCAGGATGCACGTGGCATCATGCCGTTCCCGGAGCAGCTGCAGCAGCTTAAGCCCAGCGCGCAGCAGCAGCCGCCTCTGCCCTGCACACAAATCGAGGGGCACGTGCCCCCTGGGCCTCTGCTGGGGTGTATGCAGCAGTGATAGTCCCTCCGTGCCCCTGGATGAGCTGCCCGAGTTCCAATTGTCTTTGCTTGCCATATTCTGTCATGTATGCTGAGGGTTGCTGACCTCTGTTTTATTCCGTCTCTTAGGTGTGTAAGTCCACTTAGATGTTGAAGTTTTATCTGATTCTACTTGGTCAAGTCCCTGAAAAAACACACTTCTGGATTGGGCCCTTTGCCGCTTCTGCCTTCAGAAGGCACCTGCTGAAAGCACAACTGGTGAGGGACCCAATTCTTTTTTTCTGTGGAGGCTGTCCCTCTCTCCCATGGTGGGGGGGGCAAGCTGACAGCTGCAATGAATCATTGCAAACTAAATTGCTACACCTGGATGTAATTTACTTTGCAACAAAGCAAACTTATCTAAACCCCCAAAACTGGTGCATGTGTAATGTGTAACACCATTAAGCCACACAAATGACATTTTTGTCATGTGTACACCATGACAACTGTCATGTGTACAAGTGTCCTTAGGTACTCACTAGGTAGAACATGATGTGGCCCTTAATGTATCACCACTTCATCACTGACATCTCTACTGGGACAGGTGGGACAGGTCCCTCTTCTGAGCAACTGTTTCAGGCTCTGCACACAGGGGAAGATGTCTCTGCATTGGTTACCAGTAGCATAATGATGCATGGGTGAGTGGGGCATGAGCCCTGGGTGCTGCCAAAGGAGCTAGGGGGCACTTCACCCTGTCATTCTCCCACCCTGCACTTTCCCTGCAGCAGCTATGACTCAAGCAGTTGGGAGGGCAAAGCAGTGGCAGTGTCAAATGGTGTAAGAGCAGTGACTGAATGTTTGTTGCTGTGGGAAGAAAGCAGGAGGAGAGAGGGAGATGGAACGTCACCTTTTTCTGCTGAGGAAAATCACTGTTTAAATGGTGGCTTGACTTAAGTATTGGTAGCAAAAAAGGAGGTGACAGTTTTCCCAGGAGCAGTGAACCTCTCACCACTGCTCCTGTAGCATATGCCACCACCACCCAGGAGCAGTACTAGACAGTTAGGCCTCTCTGTTGGTTGCAGTTAGTTCTCAATGTCCAGGTTTCCTTACAAGTGTAACAGCTTCATATTGTAAATGAAAGTTGAGACTTTGTGTTCCAAGGTGCAGCCTGGGAGAGAATCTCGCCTGCTGTACTGTACTGTGTTACTTGGACTCCTAAGAATTATCCCTTTGCAGCCCCTTTGTCCACTGTACCACAATCAATGAACTCACTGGCCACATTGCTAACCAGCTGTTAGAGAACTTTTTTCCAGCTACTCAGTTAGTCTAATAAAAAATATCGCATCTACTCAAAGAATCTTACCTGCCTATGTCCTTAGACTAGCACGGCTACAACCAAAAATCCAGAAGCTTTTAAAGATTATGTTATACTGCACCCTGCCTATAGCAACTACAGAGAGCACAGCATCTCAGTATCACCTCCTATTGGTGGGGATGCCCAGTGGCAGACAGTGACCCTCCAGGGGCAGCAGTACTGGCAGGGGAAGATCTAATTTGCCTCATGCCTGCTCACAGTAGAGCTGTGGGGACTCAGCTTCCTTTGCAAAACACTTCCCCTCCTTCCTGCTCATACTTCCACCCCTGCTATGAACCTGGAGACGACATTACTCTAACCCTCACTTGGAAATGCTAGCTGCTTCTCACCCTCCATTGGCCCATGTGGTTCATCTTCCTATGCAGGCCCCTCATACCATCACCCTTTTTCTGGCTCATATATCAAGCCTTACAAAGTTGTAGACACACTTTAGAAACTCCACAGATTCACAGAAGTTCAGGGCTGGAAGGGACCTTGTGAGATCATCGGGTCCAGCCCCCCTGCTCTGGGCAGGAAAGACTGTTGGGGTCAAATAACCCCAGCAAGGCATGCATCCAGTCTCCTTTTGAAGATCTCCGGGATAGGTGCCTGCACCATCCCTGCTGGGTCCCCTGCTGGGAGTCTATCCCAGAGTGGTCACACCACCCATGAAGTTTTTCCTTATATCCAGTCTGAAACCTTCTAGGAGTTTATGACCATTGCTCCTGGTTTTCACCTGGGACACTTTCGTGAATAGTTGTTTGCTTAGCCTCTGATCTCACCCTTGATATATTAGTAAGCTGCCACCAAATCCCCCCAGAGTCTTCACTTTTCTGGGCTGGACAGTCACATATCTGTCAGTCTTTCCTCATATGACTTGCTCTTCAGGCCTCTAATCATACAAGTGGCTCTTCTCTGCACTCTCTCAAGCTTTTCCACATCTTTCTTGAAGTGTGGTGCCCAAAATTGGACACAGTACTCCAGCTGCAGCCTCACCAATGCCGAGTAGAGTGGGAGAATAACTTCCTTAGTTTTGCTTGAGATGCATCGGTTGGTTGATGCATGCCAGCATATTGTTTGCTCTGCTAATTGTAGCATCACACTGCTGGCTCATATTCATTTTATGGTCAATTATGACACCCAGGTCCCTTTGGGACATGTGAGAATGAAGTGACCTTCCTGGTGGTGAAAACATCAACCTCAATGCCAGTCCCCACACAGGATTCTCCCTGCTTCTGCCAGGCTGCTTGGTTCAGCTTTGGCTTTTCGCTGGTACCTTACTGAGAGCTGCAGGGGGGGAAGATGCATCTAGTAAGACACAGGAGGGGAGCCCAGGAGGACGTGAAGAGTCATTTGGCTTCTGTGCCACAGTGGGACTCACCCTCTACATTGTCACATGGACTTTGTTGTCTCTGTATAATTAATGAATGATAATTGCATGTAAATACATCCCCAGCTGTGCTAGAGCTGGGTTGTGAAACTTTAGAGTTGAGGAAAGGGAATCCTAGCAACAGTTGCTATGGATGAGCTATCTTTTCTCTGAACACATTTACTGCTAAGCAGGGCTGGCAGCATTGGTTGGATGCCAGGGCTGAAACCACAGCAATCCCAGAGGGAGCACAGACGCATCTTGCAAGCACGTATGAACAGGCCTCCTCCTTCTGGCATGGCAGAACCAGCCCCAGCCCCAGCCCCATAGCTACAGCCACGGCACTAATTAGTGCCCTTCTGCCTACACAGGGCCTCCAGGGGCATTCGCCTGGGAACATCTGCATGCCTACAGAGCCAGTATTCCACTAATGAAGGCAGGGCAGCATGCACAGGAGGGAAGCGCAGCTGGAATCCAAGGTTCCCCTGGCATTCCTCCCGACCACCCTTGTTTGGGCTTCCTGGTAAGTGTACATGAGGGGTGATGCTCTGAGGGAGGGAAGTGTGCCTGGTGCTCTCAGTGCAGGCAAGGAGGTGGGGCTTGGGCACACTGCAGAGGATGTGGCTAGGAAGCCACCTGATTCATACACTAGATCCAGCTCAGGGGAGCTGGTTAACTAGATGAGCTCTTTGGGACTGGTGGCTGGAGTGGAACTGAGGACTCAGATAAAGCGGGCATGCATCTGAGGGAAGGTGATGCAGCAGCCGTGTGCCGAGCAGGCACGGTGGGGCCTTCGAGGAGATGGTGGAGCCAAGCAAAGCTCCCATTCCTATGCCAATGGATAGAATAGGGCAGATATGGGTAGCTCAGCTAGTGCTTGACAGCAGCCAGGCCTCTCCTGGGATCAGTGGCTGATGGCACTTCCTGTGTCCTTCTGGCTGAAGGTAGCATTGGCTCCACCTTGCTAACATGACCATGGGCTGCAGAGGAAACAATGGCAGAGGATCAGGCCTTCCCAGTTGGACCCTGACAGGGCTGACAGCGTGAAGCACAACATTCCCCATAGGTAATGGTTGCATAAAGCTATGTTTGGTAAGGCATTCACAGTGCCTGGACCTTGGTGAAACACACAACACATGGGGAATCAGGAAATGGGAGTTAAGGTGCCTCTTCCTCCTCCCCACTTCCCTGGGCCCAGCGCAGCACCAGGGCCTCTCAGAGCCTGGGATTTTTAGGGTTTTCTTTTAAGTGTCCAGGACTCATGGTGCTTAGGATCTAATCATGAGGGGTGGCTACAGTGACGCCAATCTAACACAGTGTCACCACAGCTACGATACAGGGACAGCCTCTCACAGCACAGTCAACAGCAGCTATCCTTCTCCCAGGGAAGAGGGCTTACCCTCTGCCCTCCACGCAGCAGTGGACCATCAGCAACCATTCACAAACCTGCCCGCTGGCCTCCTGGCACCAGCCCAGGGCAGCCTTTATCAGGAGGCAGTATTCAGGGCCTTCCCCTGTTGGTAAAGGAGGGTAGGAGGAAAAGCATGGTGGGCAAGGAGGTTTCCTTAAAGGCTGCTTTACTCAGAATATGTGCTGAATATTTCTTCACATGAGTAGTTGGATCAGGCCCCAAAGCAAAAACTAAGGCCCAGGGGACCTCAGCTCAGCCCTGAGTGAGCTCCTTGCTCCCTGCATGGCTAGGCTGTACTACAGCTCACCCCCCACTCCTTTCAGGCCATACCTCCTCTTTGTTTGGGTATCAGTCACAGTTGCTCTGGGCAACCAGCCTTGTTGAGGGAGCTGTACCACCTAGATACTGTTGAGCTAAATCTGTCCATATAGCCTGGCTTTGCAGCTATTCCCTGGGTAACTGAATGGGCTGCCTGGTGAGGGTGTCTTTGGGCACCCTGGGGTGGGGTCCATGTCTGAGCCAGCTGCTCTCTCCCTGGCAGGCTGCCACAATGAGCCTATTAATGGGGCCAGGCAGCCCTCACCTGGACAAGACAGAAATCCTTAGGTAGAGAGGCTCTCGCCTGTGGGCACTGTACAGAAGTGTATGGTAATTCCAGCTCTTGCCAGCAGGCTGCAGGGGCCGCACCACCTATTAGCCATGGACTGAGGACAGGAATAATCCCTGATACTTGGGACAGAGCCAGGATCACATGGAGGAGGTGGGCAGAGGCAGGGCAGCCCTGCTCCGCAGCTCCTGGCTCCCCGTCCCCAGCCAGGCATGCCTATGTGTGTGTGTGAACAAACGGCAGTGTGTACTATAATGAGGTTTGCAAAGGTCAGGGCGCTTGGCGGCAGGAGCTCTGTTTCTGTAAATGTTATTTTCTAGCTCACTGCCCTGTAACTCTCTCTGACTGTTGTGTTAAGTAAAACAAACAGTGCATTTTAATCACACACATGCACGCATGCGCACGCAGCACTTCCCCTCCCCATCCTTGTCCTGCTCCAGAGACACTTTGTTCACTTCTCATTTGCCTGGGATTTTAAAGACAATGCAAGCTGCACACTGCCTCTGCACCCAGCTGTGTGGTGCCTCCTGATGGGCATGGTTTCATCCTCTCTCTAGCTGAGATCAGGAGCCTTAGAAAGTGTTGGTGATCCCGACCACGGTGTTCAGGGGAGGGGACTACCCAAAAGTTTTTACTATTGGATGGCAGTGGAACTATTTAGAGAAATTGCTGGCATTGCTGGCATGGAAGGTCTCCTGGCAATGCTGCCTGAGCATAGAGGCAGTGCCAGCAAGGTTTGTGGAGGGCTTAGCACATATCTGCATACATGGGCACCCATGCTCTGGAGCATAAGCGACACGTAGCGGGGGCACGGAGGGGTGGGGCACATACCCCCCCTGAAATTGGCCGCCGCCCAAGCTGCCACCAGCCGGTGGTTGCTGCTCGCCGCCACCATCATCTGCAGGCTGTCCCCACTCACCAGCCCCCCCACCCCTCCTACCACTGACACCTCCGTCAGCATCTGCAGGCGCTCCCCACTCGTCAACGATGACACCACCTACAAATGGTGCTCCCCAGTCTTGGGAGGCACCAGTTGTTCATGCTCTGGAGACATGCAAAGACTTAGACACATGCGCACAGACATGCATTTTGCATTCATGCATAGTCGCACACACCAACACTGACACATCTCTCCTTCCACAGTTTCTACACCCAGGGCAGGCCTGCCTTTGCATGCCTGCTGACACAGGCAGGAGGAACCCTGATCAGCAGCAATCAGCTGTTTCGTAAAAAGCTGGGAAGGACAGGAGTGAACTGCAAGTCCATATTTTTAGAGGTGATTCATGGATTTAGCCAATTCTGTTAATTAGTGTATGGATCCCTGTGCAGATGAACACAGCTGGACCAATTTTCCATCCTGCATGCCTGCTGCTGCAAGACAGGCATGGAAGCCAGTGGCATTGGTCTGGTCTCCAGGGCCATGCACTTGGGTACTGATCACTTGGCCAGGCACTGATCCATGCTGGGGGTTCTCCTGCATTCATCTGCCTGAAGCTAGCCTTGGCACCAACCCAACTGGGGAGATGCTCACACTCACCCACTGCCTATACTACCCACAGATCAGCTACTGCAAGCCCTGGTTGTAGTGTTTGTATAGAAAGAGTAAAGAGCTCCAGGGCTCTGAATTAGCACACTGGTCCCTGGCCCTAGTTGGGGAGTGGAGAGACCCTGGGCAACAGTACCACTGAGCTTGGAGAACACAACTAATCAAAGCCCATCCGGGTACACTCCGGCCATAACGGGAAGGTGCCCCCCCACTTCCCACTGGGGAGATGTTCAAGTTCCATATCTGTACAGCTCCTTCTGTCCCTATATCCTAGCCCTCCTTCCACCCCACCCTATCTCAAATCTCCATGGACCTTAGGGGTGCCACCTTTGAGGTGGTTGCCTCAGAGGTACTGCCACAGCTGCACCACCTCCTGCTGTGCACTTTTTATATGCTTCGTTTGTTGCAGTTACCAGGCTGACTACACTTCTGATGTGGTCTCTCAAGCATGTCCCCCTCAGGTCTCCAGCCTCAAGCTGTCACCTTTCAGGCTGGCCTGGGCTGCAAGGCCCTGGTGCTACATATAACTACTTCACCAGGTCCAGCTAGGGTGCGACACTACCACTCCCTTCCCTCCAAGGATCTGACACCAGTGACCAGTCTGCCACCTTAAAACCAACACTGTTCATTCAGAATCAGACATGTCAGCAAGCAAAATCAGACAGTGTAGGGGCCTATACATTCATTTTGGGTGGCTCCTGCCCCTGGCCACTCCCCACAGATGTGCTGCTCACATTGAAGGTGTTACTGCAAGCTAGCACTAAGCCGATCACAATTTGTGCAGTTCACAGTGTAATGTGTGACAAGGCCCTAGGACAGACTCACTTATCTGTCCATCTACCACTGAGGACTCTGGGAGTTTAGTAACCTTATTGGAGACAGGGCGTAGGGCCCTTCAAACTAACCATTTTCACAGGGTCTTTCAACAGTGTGTTCAAGAAGATCTAATCTGGGAGATACTGTTTTTGTGATGAAAGCTCCCCTGAATTCAAGTAGTACAGGTATCTGTCACAGGCTACGCAGCTGGGCAGGGATTTTGCTTAGAACCCACAGCCTTTACACAGTCTCTTTGAGTACCCACACAGTCTAGAACCTACCCTGGTTATAGCTTTCAGTGAGGATGAGTCCCACAGCTTCTTAGACTCTCCAATTAGGCCTAAGTCCCTCCCTGTTCCCTCTGTGGCAGTACCAGCATGCCAGAGTCAGCTTAGCTCCTGACCAGGACTTTACCTTGAAAAGTATGGGGAAAAGCAGTCCTTAGACTCTCTGATTAGTAAATTTGCTAATACAATATCCATCAGTCTCTGAAAAGTACTAAGAACATTACATAACCCAAAAGGCATAACATTAAACTTAAAAAGTCCATTCTTAGTGCAGAAAGCTGTCTTAGTTCTGTCCTTCTGTCTTCTATCCACCTGCCAGTACCCACTAGCTAGATCAAGAATGGAGAGCCATTGAGCTTTGGCCAGGAGATCTAGTGTGTCATTAATTCAAGGTAAGGGGTAGGCATCCTTAAAGGTAACATCATTCAGTATACGCTAATCCACACAGACACACACCCCTCCCCTTTTCTTCTGCACCAACACCACAAGGGCAGCCCATGGGCTGACAGACAGCCTCATGATGCCTTTCTTCCATCTCTTGAAGCTGCTGATCAAACTCCCTCTGGAAATGTATGGGTACTCTTTGAGGCCCCTGTTTAACAGGCCTGGCATTGCCAGTGTTGATACAGTGCTTTTTTAGGTCTGTATGCCCTAGATCAGGGGTTGTCAACAGGGGGTACACATACCCCTAGGAGTACTCTGAAAGGTCCCAGGGGGCATGCGGGGGTGGGTGGGGACACAGCACCACCACCCCACACCACTACCTCACTGGAGCAGGGCCGGGGCGGGGTGAGAGCAGGACTGCACAGATGCCATGCTGCTGCTGCTCTACCCTCTCGCCACCCACCTGCTCCATGTCCAGCTGCTCCCCCCTTGTTCCCCCCGGGGTATACTTATTAAAAAGGGGGCCACCAGGGGTACACTTTTTTCAAAAGGTTAAAAACCCTTGCCCTAGATCATGGCCTCCAAGGCTGAGTACATCTGCATACTCCAGTAGGACTTCTTGTACTGTCCCCATTTGCTCAGGCTCCAGGCCATTATGACTTAACTTGAATTCATGTTTTAATTTTCCTGCATTCCATTGAAGGTTATTATCTGGTTCTCTAAGGTGTTACATTTCGAGCCACCCCTTTGACTTTTACCCACTGCAGTTTCCACCAGGAATCACAATTTTTTATTGAACTTAGATTCAAATAAGCCCTCTTCTTCTTCATGGCACCATCTCTTCAGTTTGCCAGTGATCATCATTTTGACTGGAATCCTTTGCTACAAGGAATTTACATAGCAGCTGTAGGCCTTGGAGATTGATGGCTGTACTCCATTCTCCCAGAACTGGACATGGTTCTCCATTGGCAGCCTTGATCAGGGTTGGAGGCTTCTTTTTGTTTCAGTTGTAGCTTGCTCCCATACCCAGCTATGTACAATGAATACCTGGGCACCTGAATCTAAGAGGAATTGGCAAGAAACTTTTCCTAGCTTTCCTTCCAGGTAGTATCCCAACCCTGCGGCACCAACAATTACCATCTCATTCTGTGGGCCTCTGTGTTTGCCAGCAGTGGATGGGCCACTCTCCACTATCCACCTCAGTTTCCCTGCCTGGAACCACCTTCTCTCTGGGTGTTCCTCCCAGAGGTGACCATGGCCACTATAATGCCAGCATCCATTAGCATCCTTTGGACAGCACCCCAGCTGCCATAGTCTAGGAGGACCTCCACTGGCACATCTGCTTTGGGCCTGGGTTTCATACTCTTCTTGAGTTGGTCCAGCTTGCCTTGGATTTCTTTCAGTGTCTCCATCACTGTTCACAAACTGACAACTCCAGGTTTGGAATGTATGCTTCTGACCTTTCCTCCCTGGTATGCACATGCACCCTTACCTCAGTGCCTTAGATATTTAGGGCCTTCAGCTTTTTTACTTCTTCCATCTCAGTGGTTAGCTTTATGGCATCATCCAGTCTATGGGGCCTCCCAAGCCAAGGCTGATCCCACTTCTCCCCACTGAAGGCATTGCTGATGAACTGGTCATGGGCCAGCATGTCCTGTATTACTGGGCTGACTTTATGGCTAATAATCTTAGGATGGAGTGAGGAGGTAGGCAAAGCAGCTTGGATGCACCAGGTGCAGCTCCCCAGTGCTGATAGCAGAGTTCCCACCTCTAGCCCTACTCCTTCTGCGTTTTTTGTCCCTATCAGTGCTTTTTTTCATCCTTCTGAGCCTGTAAAACATCTCTGACACAAAGCTAGCTCATTGCACCTGGCGGCCTGCCCCGTGTCCTAAGACTCATGTTCTCATGTAAAGCTAGCAGAGCTAGTGCTGGGCTGGAGGCCTAAGATATGCCAGAACAAAATGCCACCTTCCTGATAATGCCTTTTATTGGACTAAATGACATGCAGGCTTTAGGGTATAGGAGGAGAATCCTTTCGGCTCATCCACAGAAAGGATTTCCACAACCCTCCAGGCTGCTTGTCAGTGTTGCACTGTGAGTTCCCTAAGAGTTATTACTTCTGAATGCAGTTTTCTGTCTGGTGGGAATTGAATAGCGTGCCTGCCCCCGGTTTGCTGCTTAGAAAGATTATATTGCCTTTCAATAAGCTCCATGGAGTGCTGCCTGCAAACACGTCAGACAGGGGCTAATCAGAAAATTAGCAGAAAAAGCAAACTTTGTGGCAGAAATTTATCTCTCTCCTTCTTTCATGCACGTATATGCATTCCCCCTCCCCTCACACATGCTCTATAAGCCATATCAATCATCAGTGTTTGAGCAGAGCTTCCCATTGATGTCAATTATTAATTCTGCTTAAAAAACTGGTAGCATGATGTGCCTGTGCATGTATCCCTCTTCCTACATGCTCATCTTGCACACACACAGTGCTAGTGTAAGTCTGCACCTGCCATGGGCTGGTACACATCTCTGTCTCTGCTTGACCCTGTAAGTGCTTTGTGTACTTATTCTCAGCCAAGTGAGGCCAGTATCTCACAATCTCTGTTACTGGGATGCAGTGAAGATGAAAAGGGAGTTAACCTGCTCTGATTATGTTCACCATGCCAGAGCACTAACTGACACTGACAAGGCAGAGTGGGAGGGTTCACTCTGCTGGAACTCCCAGTAGTACTGACAAGGCACAGAGGGAATGGCTTTTGGCATGGCTGAAGCTGAAGTGGTGGGCAGGAACTATGGCTCCCTGGTAGCGGTGCACCGATAGAGATTAGTGGGGCTGATACCGATAGCCAATTTTTAAGGAGGAATAGTGGCTGATATGGATCCGATTTCTGATACACAACTCTTCAGCTTGAAGAGCTGAATCCAGCTGGTAAGTCTGCTGTGGTGGAAGGGGAGTGTGGAGGAAAGCGGCTTGAGGGGCCAGATCAAGGCCCCTGTGGTGAGGGAGGAGTGGGGTTAGGACAGGAGCTGGGGCAGGTGCTGGCTAACCGGAGCAAGGTGGGGTGCCAGACGGAGCCACGGCTCATCCATGGGGCGCAGGGCCTTGATACCCGGGAGGGCACAGGGTGGGGGTTTGCCCCAGATTTGCACGGGGTGTGGGCACGGTAGGCTGCAGCTGTGGGCTGGGGCCAGGGCCAGGGCTGCACCATGCTCTTCCCAGTGAGGGTTGGGCCGGTTTGTGCTTGGGGCAGGCAGTGGCAGCGCGGAGAGGGAGTCTACGGGGGAGGGGGTGTTGCAGCCACCCCGAAATTCACCATAGCTCCCTCACAGTCCCCCTCCCAGCACCACCATCACCCACCCCAAGTGTAGCCCGCCCCAAACGCACCCCTCCCACATGCTGGGAAGAGCCCGGCACAGCCCTGGCCCCAGCCCATAACAGAAGCCCGGCCTACCCGTGCCCCACACAGATCCAGGGACAGATGCCCCCCCCCCATGCCCTCCCAGGGTGCGTGCAGCGGAAGCAGGCCCCCCTCAATCCCCCCTGGACAAGTGATGGCTCCATCCCGCACCCTGCCCTACCCCGGCTGGACAGCACTTGCCCCAGCCCCACTCCCTCCCTCACCATGGTGGCCTTGATCTGGCCCCTCACGCCCCTTCCCTCCCCCCTCTCCCTGTCCACCATAACAGATTTACCAGCTGCACACAGCTCTCCAGGCTACTAGGCTGTGGTCCTCGCTGTCTGTGTGCTGCGCTGCGGCTGTGCACATGCATGGGCATTTATTAGCCAAATTATCAGCTACATCAGGCCAATTTCTAATATGGTCAATTTTCTTTATATCGGTGTTGATCCAAGATCGGATCAAAGTATCGGTGTATCTCTACTCCCTGGTGCCTGGTGGTGGCAGGAGTGCTTCTCTGTGGGCACATCTACATGAGACACTAACTATTCAGTAACCTAATAATACTGCACAGTAGCACGTCACAGCTAATACCCTACTGCATCGTATTATAAGGCTACAGTGCAGTAGCGTCACTAAAAAGGTATGCATGGGCACTACTGCACAGTAACTCTGGTCACTGAACATTCATTTAGTACTTGATTATATAAGTTCTAAATTTAATGTACAGTAACCACTGCACATTAATGAATGTGTAGATGTGCCCAATCTGTCCCTAACTGAACAGCGAGGTGAAGAGTAGATGTAGCAGGCATATTTTATGGTGTGCAGGATGTGGTGATGTGTAGGAAGTGAGGGGTGTTTCTGTGGTTGCAGGACTTGGGAGTGTTAGGGTGTGGGGGATGTAGGAAATGTTTGGATGTGTGTAGGATATGAGGGTTCTTTCTGAGTGTTCAGGATGTGGGGGTGTATAGGATATGGGGTATTAGGATGTGTGGGTAATAGGCAAATTGAGGTGTGAGGGGTGTTGAGATATGTAGGGTATCTGAGTGTGTGGAATGCAGGGGTGTGGATATGGGGGGTTGTTGGAATATATGGAAGTTTGTGGGATGTAAAGTGTATTTGGAGCTGTGTGGGGAATGTAGTATATGAGAAGTATTGGGGTGTGGAGGATGCAGTGCATTAGAGTGTGTAGGATATGGGGGTGTTGAGTTGTAGGGTTGTGGGGTATGTTTGGGGCTTGAAGAGGTGGAGGTGTGGAATTTAAAGAATCATAGAAAATTAGGGTTGGAGGTCATCTAGTCCAACCAGTTACTTAAGGCAGGACCATCCCCACCTAGATCATTCCATCCAGGGCTCTGTCAAGCTAGGCCCTAAAAACCTCTGAGGATAGCAATTCCACCACCTCTTTAGGTAATCCATTCCAGTGTTTCACCACTCTCTAAGTGAGAAAGTTCTTCCTAATATCCAACCTAAACTTCCCTTGCTACAACTTGAGACCATTGCTCCTTGTTCTGTCATCTGTCACCACAGACAAGTTGGGGTAATATATGCAATGGGAGGATTTCAGAAAAGGTGTAGAGGCTATCTGTGTTGGATAACTTCTCTGTAATAATTTTTGCAGTACTACATATGGCCTAATTATCAAAGGTACCAGCTTCTTCCCTGCTGGCGAGCAGTGGGTCAGGGCTGTGCGCTGCCCCCTCCCCCGCCTATACCACAGGACTGGGAGGCACTAGGATTGAGTGAGCAGGGAGCCAGTGGGAGCACAGGGCCCACACCAGTGTCCCAGGACCAGTGCCAGGGCGGCAGGAGCGCAGGGTCCCAGCCAGCAGGGGCTCTATGAAGCCAGACCAGTTCCCCCTTCTCCCTGCTGGTGCAGCCCAGACCGGTTTCATAGATCCCTGCCAGCTTGTGCCCTGCTTTGGGCACCACTGGTACTGGCTCTGGGACATTGGTTCCAAGACACTGAGACATTGGTCCCAAGATGGTGCCCAGGGGGTGATGCACCTGTCAAGGGGCAGCGGTACCCATGCGGCCCTCGACAGCCTGCCAATACTGGGTAAGCAGCCTTCCACCCGAAATAATTGCCCACACCTACTATAGCCTCAGTGATGGAGAGGATTAGGGCCCCAGTAAGGGGGTGGAATAGTGGCCCCAGTGAGGTGGCATAGAGGGTATAGCAGGCCATGCAGAGTAGGATTTGCATGGCATAAAATATGGTCCACGTAGACGAGCCTGAAGGGCTAAGCAGGAGTGTGTAGAGTCTGCATGGCCTGAAGCACTGCGCATAGGCCAGCCCCAATCGTTTAGTGAGGTAAGCCCCAGGAAAGAGGCCATGAGGGGAGGCCCCAGTGAGAGGGGCATAATGGCCAAGGTAAGTCTACCTACGCCTGAGGCCAAATTTGGGGCAGAGGCTGAGTGGTACGGCTCAGCAAGGGAGCTGAGGGAAGTTTGATGATTTTGGATGCCATCTGCTAGGCATGGGACATGGTATACGGAAGGTCGGAGCCATGTATAACACCCTCAGCATCAGGGCATAAAATGGGCAGCCTCCTGCATTATTACATCTTTCTTTATTCATCAAGTTGTGGCAGGTAAGACAGGGCGGACTGCCCTAGATGGGTGGGCAGGCCAGTTTTGTGCCTGGTCTCAAGACATCGCCGTCACAGTGACCTTCAGCAAACATTTTTGACACTTCATCTTGGAAAGACATTTTTCATTAAGAACAGACCACAGTCCTCTCTGGTGGATACACAATTATCAACAACCCAAGAACAACTGGCTAAATGGTTGGAACAGATGGCTAAATTCAACTACCAAATAGTGTATCACCCTGGGATGCAGCACCAGAATGCTGATACTTTGTCACAGAGACCTTGCACAGTGGAAGTTGAACCTAAAACAGAAACAGTGGGGATAGAGCTGCTATCAGCATTGAAGACAGTCAGGAGTGAACCAAATACAGGAAAAGCAAGAAGGCTGGAGGATTAATATCCAGAAAAAATGGAAACATGCTGACATTGAAAAACTAATAAGGTGGAAGGAAATCAGTATTAAGGAGTTCCCTAAAAAAGGGCAACATCATCTGCACCTAAAGAGGTATCAGGTAGTATGGTCTTAAGAGTCCTGATGTTCCAGGATTTTCAAAGAACATCAAGGAACATTGAGATTCTTGATGTTCCAGCCTTCAATCCTGAAAATAATTGTGCGTCTTTGTTGATTTTGACCATAGTAAAGATTATTTCACTGAATGTGGTTATCCAGTCAGGAAAAGGGTGGGTAGGCAGACTATGTTTAGGGCACCTTTTATAACTCTCTACCCATAATGCAGTGAGCAGAGTGTATCCTAAAAAGGGCTGTGCAGTCGCAGTTACAGCTGCCAAATCGCACTCCAATTAGGACAGTCCTAATAGTGAATTCCCAGAGCACCGTACTGCAATTGTGACTTGAGAACTCAAGTGACAGCACTGACATCACTGCACCAAGTGAGACTCTACAAGCAAGAGATGGCAGCTCAAAGAACAAAGAGAAGGCAATACCCTCTTCTGGAAGGGTAAGCAGGAAGGAGAACATGAAGTTGGATTTTCCATTAAAAAATGAACTCATAAACCAACTCAACGAGTTCCCTATCTGACTGAACGAGCACTTTATGACTCTCCAACTTAAAATGGCAGGGAGCCAATATGCCATTGTCCTCAGCATGATTGCCTTGACTCTTGATGCTAGCCAATGAAGCCAAGGTAGAATTTTATGCCAACCCTGACCAAGTCCTCTCTGACATTGTGGAGGGAAATAGACTTATTCTGCTCAGTGATTTCAGCGCCAAGGGTTGGAAGGGACTCAAATCTCTGGAATGAAACTGTCAGCAAGGAAGAACTGGGAAAGGTCAACTGCAGTGGCATCTTCCTCTTTAGAAATGCGCGGGACAGGGACTCGCCATCACCAACATCCTGGTCCACTAGAAAAGCAGGTACAAGACATTGTGGCAATACCCGCGATCTAAGCATTAGCACTTGATTGACTTTTTTTGTGCCCAGGATCGCAAAGATGTCTGCACCACTCAAGCTATGCCAGGAGCAGCGATGTGAAGCAGAAAATTTTCTAGTGCTTTATTTTTCTGTGGGAAATTTTCCATTTCTAAAAATTCATCATTTCATAAAATTCATTAGTAACAATGAATGGATGCCAATACAATATTAGGCAAGCTTGGGAGTTTCAAAGTTGTAATTAATGTTTTTCAGGTGATTATCCCTAGGAAGTGTAAGAGAGAGTACATATATGTTTTATTGATTTGTAAACAGGAAGGTAAATACACTCACATAATATAACCAAAAATCAAGTAATGAATTCACCTAATTGTCTGTATAGGTCAAATCAAAACCAAAGCTAAAATCCTTATTTCATCTCAGACTGCGAGTGAAAGGAAAACCTAAACTAAAACAGTGGTTATTTTTTGTTTCACTTTCAGTTCAGCAAATACACAAAGCAGTGTCTCATTTCTTTTTTGAGTTAGGGAAGTTGGAAGTGTTTGCTTAAGATCTGTTAGTTTTTGGTTTGAATTAGTCATAATAATGCCTAATCAGAAAAAAACTAGTGTGTGGCATCACTATAATGAAGTTCAAGCCACTGAAGGAAGGAAGAAAGTTGGTAGATGTAAATATTGTGGCCAGAAGTATGCTAACGATGCAACAAGAATGAAGAAACAGTAACACGTAAACTGTCCTGAAAGAGTACAAGCCATATACAGAAAGTTAATACAGCCGAGTAGTGGACCATCATCTGAGAAAAGTCTACTTCAGGTATCCTATGTAAGTAAACAAATTAATATGTTAAACAACACACAGTATAGACTAACATATATTGTTTTAAAACATTATAATTTTAAAAATTATGATTATAACTCTGGTCTATTGTTTATTTATTTAAAATATTTCTATCCTGCTTTTCGGCTTGTGCTAAGTACCCAAAGTGGTTTAGGCTTAATGATTTTTTTTTTTCAAAATTACATAATAGATAAATAGTTAACTAATTCAACCCAGCAGAGCAAGCTTAGTCCTCTGGCTGATGGCAGAGGCCAGACTATACTTCCCTTTGGCTCTGCAGTCCCAAGGCAACTGAGCAGCAAGTTGAGCAGCAGAGTCTTCTTTCTGGCAGGGAGTGGAGAAGCAGGCTCCCTGCCACCTCTCCTTTTTTTGATGGATGAGGCCAGACTAGAATAGGCTAAAATAAAAATCTTTCCCCCCTTTGTTGCAAGAACTTGGTAGCTCAAGTGAATTGAAGATTTGCAAAAAAATGGAAAATGAAAATGTTGAGCTGCCAGGTCTGGGGGAAGAAGAAGCAGGATCCTCTCTTTCAAGATCACTGTCACCAGATATGCGATCCACCATGAGTAGCTGTTCAAGACAGTCAAGCTTTTTATCAACCTTTGTGGACAAAATGCCAAAAGAAGATCAAGAAAAAGCAGATGAGCCATTAGCTTGAGCTATATTTGCAAGTGGTACACCTCTTTCCATAACTGAAAATCAATACTGGAAGGAACATTACAAACTAATTCACCCATCATATAAGTTACCATCACGTTATCACATTTATCACATTCTCTCTTAGACAGAGAGTATGACAGAGTTCAAACAATGGTTATTTAAAGGATTGGTCAAGCAGAATCACTGACTCTGCTGTCAGATGGATGGATTGATATACAAGGAAATCCTTTATTGAACATTACATTAGCAACACCTGAACCAATACTCCTGAAAGCAACTACTACTAAATCTTCTCGTCATACAGGTGAATACATAGCCAAATTACTGAGTGAAGAGATTGAAAGTGCAGGTCCCTCCAGGGTAAAAGCCCTTGTAACTGATAATGCTAGTAACATGAAAACTACATGGCAAATATTAAAGGCAAAGTATCCTCATTTAATAGTATTGGGCTGTCTTGCTCATGGGTTGAATCTTCTGGCAAAGGACATAGTAAGTGTGAATACAGTGCAGACAGTACTGGCAAACTGCAAAGTGACTGTGAAGGTGCTCAACAATCATGTTGCTAATCAGACTTTGAAAAAAATTACAGACAGAGAAGCAGGGGAAGGAAAGTGCACTTTTATTGCCAGGAGAAACTAGATGGGGCTTGGCTACAAAGTGTTTACATAGTTTGCTGGGCACCAAGAATTGTTTGCAATGCGCTTCAATAGTGACACAGTATCCCAGATTATTCCCATAAACATTTGGAAGCGGATTCTCGACAACAACGTGTTTTGGGTTTGAATTCAAGGAGCATTCAATTTGCTACTACCAATTTCAGTGGCTATCAAGAAACTTGAAGGAAATACACCAACCCTTTCAAATATTCCAGAGAGATTCAGACAACTGAATAAAAACCTAATTGATCTTTTGCCTTCTTCACCTCTATCAAAAAAAAAGTAGTAAAACGGATGTTTACAAAGAGATCTGAGTTTTGCTCTAAACCAGTTCATCTGGCAGCAAACCTTTTGGATCCTCAACACAGAGGACAACATTTATCAGAAGATGAATTATCTACTGCTTTTGATACAATTATGGAAGTAGCTAAGAATTTCTCCAACATCGACGAAATAGCCATGATGACAGACATTGCTGAGTACTGTGCAGAAGAAAAACTTTGGAGCAAAGACATAATTTGGCAGGCAGCGGAAAATACGTCTCCTCTCACATGGTGGAAGGGACACTGTAACCCCCGACTGTTGTCCAGGATTGCTCTAAGGATCCTAAGCATCCCACCAACAGCAGCTTCTTGTGAACGGAACTGGAAGGCTTTCAGCTCAGTCAAGACAAAAAAAGAGGAATAGACTAGCAAATGAACACAGAGCTAAGCTTGTTTCTATTTCTCAAAATCTCTTGCTTCTGGAGAATCAGTCAGAAGTACAATTAGTGAAGAAGATACAAATGTAATGATAAGTTTCCCTTGCCCATAGACTCTTTGGTAACACCATCCTTTAGTGAAAGAAAATGTGGTTCAAGTAGTTCTGAATCAGATATGCCTCTATCTGATTCTGAAATGGAACTAATAAGTAGTGCAAATGATTCTACAGATATTGAAAGTGAAACTGGAGGTGCCACAATGACCTCAGTGGAAGAGAGTTAAACTCTGTTGAAGTAGATGAGTGGACAACCACGGCACATCCCGAACAGGTTTTTAGGTGTGCTAAAATTCGTGTGTCAACAGTTATCAGTGCCTTTGTATTTTTCTTAAATTTAAACAAACAATGTAAGGGAAGTACATGCTATTGTGTATTGTCTTTACATTTTTACAAGTATGCCAATAAAAAAGATTTGTTTCTACATAACGTTTTGAATTTGTTTTAATATAATATTTAAACCACATTAACTGCTGTATTTATTTTTTTCCTAAGCAAATATTTCAATTCAAATAATTGTGGCTATTGGGACATAAAATTAACATGGAGGTACTTTTTTTGTTTTGTTTACTAAATGTAAGTCAAATAAACATATCAGATCATGCTCTATTTAGGGCATTGGAAAAATTTTCAGAAAAACTCACATCTCTGGCTAGGAGCTGATGACTGCTGGACCGATCACTGACTCATGCACTAGGTTATGTCACTGAAACTGGCTCCCAAACAATGGCTGGAGTAGAAGCAATGCCAATGGAAGGTCAACACTGAAGGACTCAAAGACCCAATCAAGTGAGACCTCTTCCACCAGTGCCTTAATAAAAAATTGGTGAATTCCAATCAACTACACTTGGGGTGCCTTTGCAGTCATCGATGATGGTGGACTTGAAGAGACACTTGGATTCACTACCAGTAACTATCAAGACTGGTTTGATGAGAATGTATGAGAGATCCAAGTGCTGATCAACCAGAAGCGCAAGGCCTTTTGTGTTTGGCAAAATGACATAAACTCCAAGCAAAGGAAATTGAATCACCAACAAGCCAAGGCAGAAGTCCAAAGAAGGACCCATGATATGAAGAACAGATGATGGGAAGACAAAGCTAGGGCAATTCAACTTCTTCCTGATATCCATGATATGCATAGTTTTTTAGTGTCACCAAAGCCAAGCACTCAGGAACCAAACCCCTTGAGACCTAAGGATGCAGGAGACCTGATCAAGGAAAAGGAAGCCATCAATTCCAGTTGGAACCAGTATTTTGAAGACCTTCTCAGTCTAGCCTCTGTGGTTGATGAGACTGTTCTCAATTCCATCCTGTAACACCTAGTCAGAGATGATCTTGGAATTCCTCCAACCCTTGAGGAGGAGAGGAAAGCCATCAAGCAGATAAAGAATGATATGGCATCTGAAGCAGATGGAATCCCTGATGAAATCTTCAAGCAGGGGGGAGAGAAGCTTTCATCACACCACCATGCCCTCATCTTAAGGATCTGGAATGATGACAAACTCCCACATGACCTCAGGGACACCATGATTGTGACAATCTTCAAGAAAGGAGACAGGTTCAACTGTGGAAATTGCAGAGGGGTTGCCTTGCTGTCCACCACAGGAAAGATCATTGCAAGAACCTCCTGAACCATCTCCTTCCACTTGATGAAGAGCTCTTCCCAAAATCTCATTGTGGATTTAGGGCATCAAGAGGCACAATCAGCATGCGGAGTGGAGCTAAACTACCAAATGGATGGGAAGTTATTTAATCTCAGCTGACTCTGAGCCAAAACCAAGACTACCCCAACTTCAGTCATTGAACACCAGTGTGCTAATGATGCTGTAGTGCAGGGGTAGGCAACGGTTTTTGGCTGGAGTGCCACAAAAATTCCACAATGCCTACCTTGGAAGGAGCCGGAGTGCCGGCATGGCAGAAAAACAAAATGAGGGCAAGGGGTACATGGCAGGATGACCTGCTTGTGCCCCTTGCCCCCCACCCAAAGCCCCTGCCACCAGCCCTACTGCCCCTTGCCCCCCACCAAAGCCCCTGCCCCCCAGCCCAGGCTCTGTGGCTATCAGCAGCTACCCCAGCTCTGGGCAGCTGCTGGAGCCCAGGCTGCTCCAAGCAGGGCTTGCAGCATCCCAGCTGCCTGCTGGGAGCAGCCTGGGCTCCTGTCTGGCAGCAGCTACCCAGAGCCGGGGCCAGCTGCAGCCAGGAGGCTGCAAACAGCTGTGCTGGGCTCCGGCATCAGCTCCGTACTGGCACATGCACCCACGCATCAGAGCACCCACGCGTCTGCTGCTGCCCAGAGCCCAGGCTGGCCACAAACAGCTGTGCTGGGCTCCGGAACCCTGCTATCACCTCTGTGCCCCTCCCCCACTGCCTACTCCAACGCGTGGGTGCACGCGCCAGTACAGAGCTGATGCCGGAGCCCACTGCAGCTGGCTCTGGCTCTGGGTAGCTGCTGCCAGCCAGGAGCCTAGGAGCAGCTCGGGCTCTGTCGCTGGCAGAAGCTACCCAGAGGCAGGGCTGGCTGTGATGTGCCAAGCAAAATGGCCTCACATGCTACGCTGGGCACACGTGCCAGGGATTGCTGACCCCTGCTGTAGTACATACACACACAGAAGCAGTCCTTCAGGCAATCATCGATGTCTTTACCAAGACATACAAGAAAATGGGACTCATGCTTAACATTCAGAAGACTCAGGTCTTCCATCAACAAGCTCTTAATGAGCAGTCCCCAGCTCCGGTAATTCAGATTTACAGTGAGACTTTGGAGAATGTTGAGTATTTCCCATACTTTGGAAGCCAACTCTTACAGAAGGCTGACATTGACAAAGAAATCCGTCACCTCAAATGTGCAAGCACAGCCTTTGGACACCTGAGGAAACGGGCATTTGCAGATTGTGACATCATATTCAAAACCAAGCTCATGGCTTATCAAGCAGTCATGATCCCTACCTTACTGTATGGAGTTGAGATGTGGACAATGTACAGAAGACACTTCAAGCTGTGGGAGAAACCCTATCAACACTGCCTTTGGAAGATCCTTAGAATCTAGTGGGATGACAAATGTACCAACATTAGCATCCTCTTGCAAGCAAATGCCACAAACATCGAGGTGATGATCATTCAACATCAATTCTGCCGGGCCAGCCATGGCACCCAGATGTCTGATTCCAGACTTTCAAAGCAAATTTTATTCTCCCAGATCAGTCAAGGTATACTCTCAAGTGGAAGTCGGAGAAAGTGCTTCAAGGATGTCCTCAAGGTAAACTTGAAAAAATGTAACATCGACATCAACTCATGGGAAGCTATCACCCAGGACCACCTCAAATGGAGGAAGGGTTTGCTGCAAGAATCTCAGTACTTTGAATCCTCACATCAACAACAGAAGATGAAAAAGTGAGAGCAGCAGAAACAGCGTGTTATAGACGGAATCAGGAATCTACAGTCACCCACCCCACAAGGAAACATGTGCCCAAGTTGCAGTAGAACCTATTGATCCTGGATTGGCCTTATCAGCCATCTTCAGACCCACAGATAAGATGATCATGAAAGACAGTCATCCTCAACTGCAAGGGATTGACATTCATGATGATGAGTGTGGCCTGAGCTAGCATTAGGAAAGAACTACTGGTGTGAAAACTTCCAAAATTTTCCCAAAGATCCAAGTTTATTAAAATTGTGGTACCAGAGAAGGAAATACTAACAATTCTGCAAGCTCTGTACAATTCCAATACTGGGGGACATTGAGGCATAGAGACAGTATCTCATAAGGTCCAATCTTGTATTTCTGGTTAGGCTGAAAAAATCTGTTCAGGACTGAACCAGGTCATGCAAGGTGTGTGGTACTGAACAACCCCTGAAAAGAATAAGAGTGGAGATCCAGGGTCCCCTACCCATTACACCACATGAAAACAAGTATGTTTTTGTAGTGCTGACTTTTTCCAAGTGGGCCAAAGTATACCCTTTCCCTGATCAGGAGTCTCAAACTGTGGCAAAGGTGTTTGTTGAGAAAATTGTGTGCAACCATGGTCCACCTCAATCCCTCCACACTGACCATGGGGATAAATTTTTGATCTCAACTATTTCATCATGTATGTCACCTTTTGGAAATAAAAAAAACATGCACAACAACAAACCACTTTCAGTTGGATGGACTAGTAGACCAGTTCAGCCGTACTCTGGTAAACATACTGTCCTCCCTAGTCAAAAACTATCAGACAGAGTGGAATGAAATACTCCCTTACATCATGATGGCCTACCAGAGCAGTGTGCAGTCATCTATGGAATATGTATCATATATGGTGTCGTTTGGGCAGGAAATTTGCCTACCTGTTAATGTTGTCTCTGGAATAAATGTATTGGAAGAATGTAACAACCCATCTGAGTATATTACAGAAGTGGCAGAATACCTAAGTTCAGTTAGCCAACCTGTTTCATAGATTTCATAGACATTTGGGCTGGAAGGGATTGAGTCCAGCCCCCTTCCCCATGGGCAGGAAGTCAGCAGGGATCATAGGAAGATAAGCAGCCAAATGTGTCTTGAAGGCATTCAAAGTGGGTGCTTGAACTGCCTCTGGTGGCAGTCTATTCCAAACCTTGGAGGCTTGGACAGTAAAGTTCTTCCTATGTCCAGCCTGAATTGGTTGCAGTGGAGTTTGACCGTTCGATCTCATCATCCCTTGGGGCGCTCTGGTGAACAGACATTCCCCCAGATCCTGATGAGCACCCCTGGTAAACTTATAGGAGGCCACCAGATCACCCCTGAGCCTGCGCTTTTCTAGGCTGAAGAGTCCTATGGCTTCTCATCATAAGGTCTGTTTTCCTGACCTCTGATCACGTGTGTGGCTCTCCTCTGCACTCTCTCAAGCTTCTCCACATCCTTTTTGAATTGTGGAGCCCAAAACTAGACACAGTACTCCAGCTGCATCCTCACCCAGGCCAAGTACAATGGGACAATGAAATCCCAGGATTTACTTGAGAAGCATCTATAGATGCAAGCCAGCGTTTTGTTCACTTTACTAGCCACAGCATCACATTGAAGACTCATGTTTATCTTGTGGTCAGTCATGATCCCCAAGTCCCTTTCATCTGTAGTACTAATCAGTGTAGCACTGCAAAGCTATAAGCATGCTGCAGGTTTTTCCTCCCAAAGTGGAGAACCTTGCATTTTTCGGTGTTGAACACCATCAGGTTCTCATCTGCCCATTTCATGAACCTGTCAAGATCTGCCTGGATCACCCGCCTGTCCTCAGGTGTAGATGCTTTATCCCAGAGTTTGGTGTTCTCAGCAAACTTGGCCAGTCCACTTCTGATGCCAATCCTGTCCACATCATTGATGAAGATGTTAAACAGTATAGGGCCTAGGGCAGAGCCTTGAGGGACCCCACTGGTGACCACGCACCAAGACGATTGGCTTCCGTCAACCACCACCCTCTGGGTCCTACTGTGGAACCAATTCCCTAGCCAGTGGATTGTGGTGAGGTCGAGGCCTCAGTTAGCCAGTTTTGCCAAGAGGTGATCATGGGATACCAGATCAAAGGTTTTTTAAAGTCAAGATATATGACATCAATCTCTTCCCCCTTGTCCAGGTGATGGGTCACCTGGTCGTAAAAGGAAGATTGGTCAAGCAAGACCTACCTGCAGCAAATCCATGCTGGGTATCCCTCAGGATATTGCCTTCAGCTAGTCTGTTAAGGATGGCCTGTTTGATAATCTTTTCCAAGACCTTCTCCTGAATAGAGGTCAGGCTGATGGGCCTGTAGTTTGCCAGATCTACTTTCCTTCCTTTCTTGAAGATTGGCACGACATTGGCCTTCTTCCAATCTTCGGGCACTTCACCAGAGCGCCAGGAGTTCTCAAAGATCCATGCCAGGGGCTGAGCTATGATGCTTGCCAGCTCCTTGAGTACCACTGCAAAACATCAGGATATAGCCACACAAAGGCAAAAAGAGTACTATAACCTCAGGGTCACCATCCAAGTGTATGAGCTCAGAGAGTTGCTGTGGCTACAGAACCAAATCAGGAGGCAGGGTCAGTGTCAAAAGCTATGTAAGAATCTCAGTGGCCCCTATACAGTCATCAGGAAATTGTCTGAGGTATTATATAAGCTGGCAAGCAGGCCCAGAAGACAAAGATCAGTAGTAGTAGTCTATAATCAGATAAAACTATGTGTGTTCACAGGACAAAAACGTTGGCCTGACAAGGGAGCTAGGGAGGCCTGCTTGTCAAGAATCAAGTTGTGGACAGGGGTTCATAAGAGAATGGTCACCAACATAGCCCCCATTTGGGCCTCTAGAGTGCTGCCGGAGAATGGTTATGAATAAAAAAAAATCACAGGGTGGGATTCACAGCCTGATGGAAATAAAAATAGTAAAACAAACAAGTACGGGGGGGAGATCGGGACTGAATAAAACAGGGTATTCAAGACCTATGAAAGCCAGTGTGGGGGGCACACTCCTAAATCTCCAGGTAAACCACAGTGAGAGTGAAGACCTCCCAGGTAGCTTAGGGACTACGTGGTGTAACTTTAGTTATATATGAACACCTATCCAGTTAAAAGAGTGGTAATGTAATGTAATGTGAATGTAATGTGATATGTGACATCAGGGTAGTGGTGGGGGCAGTCTGCAGATCTGTGCTGATTAAATTTGGACTATAACCCCCAGAAGCCCCCAGGTGCCTGGGGTCAAAGGACAAAGGCAAGAGGACACCAAGAGAATGGTGGCCAAACTGAAGCTCTCTGAGGCAAGGGTTGGCCAGGCTGTGGACTGAAGAAGCTGGTCTCAAACTTGGGAGCCAGTGCAGAGTGCGTTTAAGCACTCTTGGGACTAAAGGCTGGTTTGGGGAGACTTCCAGAGGCATGGGGAGGAGGGGAACTTAAGGTGCTGAGGATATGTTACCACAGTATTAATGTCTATTTACTTGCTACCTGTTCCCCCCATTTGGCCCACTGGCTTGTGACCCTAACCTCTAGAATTCTAATATTATAAAAGCCTTAGTCTCTCTGTCCATAACGCTTTATTCACACTCTGATTGCCTGACGGAAACAGCCAATCACAGTGCTCCAGAAGCATTCGACAGGGGATGGCGCGGTGGAGTGCCACCATGACAGCAAAGTGGCAGCAAGGACTGTTCGGAGCGTGGGGGAGGCGAGGCCAGCACCACTGGCCTTAGCTCCCCCGCCCTGCTCCCTGTAAGCAGCGCCTAGAACCAGACAGAGCATGGGGGAGCGACGCCAAGAACAAGAAGCAGGGGTGGAGCCAGACGTGGGGGGACACAGAGCTACTGGACCCTGACAAAAGCCATCGGGGGGGAGGGGAGGAAAGGGGGAGACGGTGGTGGCGCTCTGCCACCACTGCCACCCTACGACAACAGCCCCAAAGGGGGGAGGGGGGGTTGGAATTGGGCCTGGCCCCGAAGAGAAGCGGAGCTGGGGCCAAACACAGGACTCTGTCCCTGCTCACCATGATGGCAGAGAGCGTGCTGCTGCTGCCCCATCACCACTGGGCCCCAACAAAAGCTGGCGGGGGGTGGGGAGGGCATGGTGACAGCGCTCCACTGCCACCAGGCCCTGCCAACAGCTGGGAGGGAGTGGGGGGGGCAGGAATGGGGAGGGGAGGCCAGTAGACCCAGAGCACAGGGGTGGGGGGGAATGGACCCGGACCAGAAGCGGCGGAGGAGGGGGGGACCGGCCCAGGCCCGAAGGAGAGATAGGGTGGAAATGGGCCCAGACGCAGGGGGGAGGGGGGAACAGGGCCAGACCGGAAACACAGAGGGGTTGGGGGGTGGGGGCTGGACACAGGCCACCCGCCCCGCTTCCTCCTCCCCATCATTCTTGACAGGCAACTGGATAGTTTTTATATAAAAAACTCCCCTTTGTTTCTTGTGCCAGTTTCTGGGGCTGCAGGGTTTGGCACGCATCCACTGGGAGACAGTGCTGCCAGGTCCAGGTGTTCAAAGTACTGGCAACATGCCTAGTTACCAGCAAGACACTAGCCATCTGAAATATAGTAAACAAGGCCTCCTAGCCACAGATGCCTAGCCCTAGTGTCCCCTGCCCATTGGCATCAGGTACCTGGGGTGCTTTCTGTCAGGGCTTGCAAATCTGCTCCACTATATATTAGGTCATGCTAGTATTTCCTTTGGATATATGTCAGAATATCTCAACCCCTTTCTAGAGCAAGAGGCTTCACCAAAGAGCCCTAGGTCAGAGGCAGGAGGGTTAGTCCCAGCTCCCTAAGAGACACCTGTGCCACCCTCTCAATGGGTTTCAGCTTCCTTGATGCAGGCTAGTGGGGTCAGTCTGCTCATTGGCAGGTGTTAGAGCTGTTAGTTCTGGCAAGATTGCATTACTGTGATGAGCTTGCTGGCTCGAAAAAGGCTTCAAGCAATTGGTGGGGCATTC
Source organism: Crocodylus siamensis (assembly GCF_052110815.1). Taxonomy (NCBI): domain Eukaryota; kingdom Metazoa; phylum Chordata; order Crocodylia; family Crocodylidae; genus Crocodylus; species Crocodylus siamensis. The sequence continues at coordinate 38,698,971 of NC_143404.1, read as the reverse complement.
CCACCAATCAGATGATGGCTTGGGAGAGGCGTGCCCTGCCCCTACCCAAGGCAAGGTAAAGAGTCCAGACCTGGTTGGGGACTACACCCCCCCTCTCTCCCTGCTGATTGGTCCCTCTCGAGGGGATAAAAGAACAGTGTGCCCAGCACACGGGCAGCTGCGTCAAGGGACAAAGAAGAGGATGGGCAAAGAAGAGCTGGCAAGAGCAGCTGTTGCCCTGAAGAGCCCAAAGACCTGTTCCCTGGATGGAAGAGGTGAACGGCCACATCCCCAGACCCTGGGAGCTGCACAAGGCAGCTTGGGTTTCCAGCTCAGTCGGTGCACAAGCAGTACACAGAGTGAGATCCTGGGAGCTGCAAGCGGCAGCTTGAGTCTCCAACCCCTGGCACGAGGCCAGGAGTCAGTGCAGATAGCACTGCATGGAGGATCCAGGAATGGACTGAGATCCTGCGAGCCGACCAGTGGCTCAGGTCTCCAACCCCTGGCATAAGGCCAGGAACACAGTGCATGGGTCAGTGCACAGAGCATCTGGGATTGGATCCAGGCCTATAAGCTGCTCAAGGCGATTTGGGTCCCCCCAGCTCCGGGCATGTAGCCAGGAATACAGTGCACAGGTCTGGGAGTGGGCCAAGATCCTGGGGCCACACAAGGTGGCATGGGTCTCCAACCCACAGCATAAGGCAGGGCCAGCAGTGCACAGAGGGTACACAGGGCAATGAGTGAGCGAATGGCTGGGAGAGCCCAGAATAACTGCAGGTTCCCTGCTGGAGGAGGAGATTCCTCACCCCAGGGCCCTGGAGTTCTGAGTTAGTGGGGAAGGGGATTCCCACAGGGGAAGAAGGATTTTCCCCCCTCACCCTCCGGAGACTAACCTCTTGAGAGAAAACCCTGAAGGGGTAGGGGCTCCCTGGGTTTTAGAGATTTTTTTCCATCAGGTGATATTCTGACTGGGGCAAGGAAGGCCAGAAGGGCACTGGAATACCACCCCCACCCTGTCACTGGGGCACAGCCACTGCTCCAGGTCAGCCTGGGCCCTGGTGTCCCTTAAAGAGTTAAGGCACACCTTTCATGCGCCTTATATTTTGTGTCAGGGCCTCATATTTTGTGTATTTGCATTTTATGTTTGTGAGTTGGTATTTTAATACAGGTTAATATTGCCTGGTCTTTATTTTTTGTTCTGGTTTACTTATTTATATCCTGAGTGGGGGGAGGTAAAGGAGTGTACATATACAGGCATACCTCGGAGATATTGCGGGTTCGGTTCCAGACCACCGCAATAAAGCAAATATCGCAATAAAGCGAGTCACACAAATTTTTTGGTTTCCCAGTGCATATAAAAGTTATGTTTACACTATACTGTAGTCTATTAAGTGTGCAATAGCATTATGTCTAAAAAACAATGTACATACCTTAATTAAAAAATACTTTATCGCTAAAAAATGCTAACCATCATCTGAGCCGAATGGCGCCGATGGAAAAATGGCACCGATAGACTTGCTCAACACAGGGTTGCCACAAACCTTCAATTTGTAAAAGCGCAATATCTGCGAAGCGCAATAAAGCAAAGCGCAATAAAACAAGGTATGCCTGTATTGCATATAGTTCCGTGTATATATATATATATATATATATTCCTTCCTATGGTTTATTGTATTAATAAATTTGTATATAGTTAAGCTCAAATTTGTATATGGTTAAGCCTGGCTTGGCTCTATAGGGGAAGGAAGGAAACTGCATGCAGCCAGCAGTTTCACCCCACAGCATACCTGCCCTGCTAACCTGCAACTGGAGAGGAGCATACATAACTAGGTACTACCCAGGTTACACTAACAAAAACTCCCATGTAAACAGTAGTCAAGACTAGCACAGCAGTGCTCCCTTTAGCCCCATGGGTAGCCTTCAACATCTGTGGACCGGGCAAAGCAAAAGGGCCAGGAGGCGAAAGGCTCTGGAGGACTTCCCTCCTGTTCACACACAGTGTCTTGCCCAGCAGCCCTTCCAAGGCAGTCCATTCACGCCATGTCCTATGCAGCAGTCCCCCTTTTCCTCATGGGCTACTAGTTCCTGCTTCATCATCACAAGGAGCCCAGAGTACCAGGGGAGCAGGCCTGGGCAGTCCTTTACCTCCATGTCAGCCCTTCTGTGTTCCATGCAGATCAGAGCTACCCCGCACCACCCCAATCCTACTGGTGCTCTTCTCTTCAAGTACTGAGCCAGCCTCACTGCTGGGAGGTGACAGGATTACAGGGCAAGAAGCCAAGGTATGTCTGGCTCCTTTGCCCAACTGCTGCTGTGCTGATCCTGATCCTAAACCTGATTCTAGGGAAAATGAGCCCAGCAGTTACCTGGAAGACTAGCGCTCAGCAGGGTGAAGTACTGTTATTGGAACTGACTTTCCAGCACAGTGTCGAAGCATTTGCATGTGTTACCTGGCCAGCTGTAGCTGCCAGCCCTGTAGCAGCCAGGTGTTCACTCCCTGATCTCCAGAGGGGTGCCTTTGCCCTTGTTGTGGAGTTATGAACTTTGCAAAAGGTGCCCAGGAAAACACTCGGAGGAGCGCAGTATAGTGCAGCTGCTGTCCCAGCCATGGCCTCCAGGGAGCACAACAGCTGCTTCTGAGCCAGAGTGAAACACTGGGATGAAGCCCATAGAAATGGCTACATTTCCCAGCAGCACAATGACCACACCCTGGCTGGGACCCCTACACATCCCCACCACCCACAGGGCCCCATATGCCCCAGTGGGAGCACAACAACCCCTCTAAAGTCCTCCACATCCCAAAAGGTCCCAATGTCCCCCATTCTTAAGCCATGAACACCACAGAAAGAGCAGTATGTGCTCAAGGGACTATGAATATAAGACCTGGATTTTTTTGTGATGGATGGAATCAGTGATAATAAAGCCTCTTCCTCTGGAACCATGCCTTGAAACAGATCTAGGAAGCTGTGGAGGAGTGTAACAGAAGGTCCTTGAACCCTGTTACTGGAAACAAGTGCAGTGTTACACGATCAGGTTATGGGATGCAGCTTGCAGTGTTTCTAACTGCAAAGCTGTGAGCTTGTTAGCAAGAGAGACAGGCAGCAGGTGCAGGCTGTAAAGAGGCTGGCCAAAGCAATAAGCCTGCAAAGTGGGGGAAACAGTAAACTCCTGAGCCTAGCACAGAGGGAAGGATTCTGAGAGGGTGTTCAAGCCCCAGAGCACTATGCAGAGGGGGTGAGAGCCCTGAGAGATGGTGCAGAATGGAGGACAACACTAAAACCCACACCCTGGTTACCTAAAGAGAGTCTCCCACTAACATCAGAAGTTGTAACAGGAGAGAGTGAGGGAGATGACCTGTTGCTGAGAGGGGGAGGGGGAAGGGGAAGGGGAAGTAGGGAGGTGCAAACTGCCTAAGCCAGCCTCAGCGGGCTGCTAGAGGGCTCCAAATGACATGAAGAAACTAAGACCTATTATGGGACCCAAAGGTGGTCTCCCACATCTGTGGAAAGTATGCACAGGGGACATAACACTATTTCGTGGCCTGAGTTCTGCCTGCTAGCAGATACACTTTTATTCATGAAATTCAAACCCTAATCCAAACCGTCCATTGGGAAGAATGGGGGTCTCCCTTGGGGAAGGTGAACCAACACATGTCTGCTTGTTGGACAGGATTCAGAAAAGAGAAACAGTTCCTGGCTGATGAATTAGCACAGCATCATGGGACCAGAGAAGACTGGGCCTTGACAGCTTCCTGCCAGCATGTGGAGGGCTTAACCACCAGTGGGCGGAAGGGCTGTGGCTAAGAAGCCAGACTGGCCCAAGCCTCTAAATCAGTGGTTTTCAACCTTTTGAGACTCAAGGCACACCTTAGAAAATGCTACCTCTTAATTTTCTTTTTTTCCAAACAGAAAAATAATAAAGCATTTTTTTTCTGTTGCTCAGACCTCAGAAAGACCACAGAAAGACTTTTTCTATTTCAAATCTCTGGGTTTATCTTGTGAATCATATTTGCAGACCTAACAGTTGTTGCACCCTGGTTGAAAATCACTGCTGTGAATGCAGATGTCAGGGGCCAGTCCAGTCCAGCCTAAGTCCCCAGAGCAGACTTACAGAACACAATGCTCTTTATCACCTAGCCTGTGAAATCAGGATCATAGGAAGTGCTACTCCTCTTCCCCTTCCAGGAAGCAAGGAAAGCAGGCATGTGCTGAGAGTAGCTGCCAGTGGAAACAGACCAGTCTCAGGGCTGCCACTCTCAAGCCAGGTGACTGCGCCTGCCATCATTGCATGCACAGGTCCAGAGGAAGGCTCCTGATAGCCAAGTGATACACTAACACCTGCCCTACCACAGGAATTGGCCTCTGTGGTGAGAAATATCTTTGCCCTGACTGAAATTTTCAGGGGGAAGAAAGAAAGGAGTGAGTGGGAAGACAGTGCTATCATAAAGAGCCAGGCATGAGGCTCTTCAGAGGGCAGAGACAGTACTCACTCTGGTAGCAGGGGTTTTGCCATGAGCTTCCAGGAAGTTCCAGGAGCAGGGCAGATGTAGGTTGAAGGGACAGTGCTTGTCCATAAGTGGTCTGAGAACTCAGCACAAGAAAACCAGATGGAGATGAGTTTCTTAGGGTCTTCTCCACTGTCTCCACCTCTGAAGAGAAGGCACAACTCTTCGAATCATAGAAAAGTAGAACTGGAAAGGACTCCCCGAGGTCATCAAGTCTAAGTAACTGCTCAAGTCAGTATCATCCCTAACTTACTGTTTAACCTAGATTTTTAAAAAGTGTGTGAGCAACTCCCAGACACAATGCCCCAAATAACAGAAACCCCCTGACTTGCCACAGCCAAATCTGGGGAAAGAGGGTTTTGATGTCTATTGCCCAACTCTTTGGCAGCATGAGAAAGGTCTGCATCCACTTGCATGTGGCTTTTGCTCCAGGACCTCATGTGCTACTGTAAGAAAGATCTATAAGCAGGCCCTTTGCCAAGGAAGGCCCATCAAACACACTTTACCACCAAGTCCCAACTATTCCTCGAGGGACCTCAGCTCATTTTTAGAAGCTACTGAATTCTGGGTAGCTCCAACAGTATCTCGTCTGGGTCCCCTGGCATTGGTAGTGCCAGATGGAGTGTGATGACAGCACTGAGGAATGGTATGTGGATAAAAGATGTCCACAGTGAATGCAGTACTAAGCAGACAGCTGCTCATGGTGACACAGCCCCTACCTTGTTTGGAAGTGGGGTGAAGGACCCCATGGTCCTTTACCCTGAGAATATCTTGCTGGTAGCTTTAGGCTGCAGTGGGCTCAAGCCAGATTGGTCTCCAAGCCATTACTTCAGCCTGGCATGCTCCAGGTTTCATACTGTGTAGAAACCTATGGAGCTATGTCACTTTAAGCAGTGAAGGTTTCCTCCTCCCCAGGCTGAACTGTTAGCAAGACCATCCTATCTATCTTGCTACCTTGCTGGGGCATCCTTCAGCATTTAATGAAGCAGGGCTGCAGCTTGCTCTGTTTTGTTTGTTCTATGCTTCACAGAGCAGCTTCTCCCAGCCTCCAGCTCTTAGAAGCTCAGCACTTAAACCCATCTGGTGACAGCATCTCTACACACAGTAGTGCCCCTGCTCTGGAGAGCTCTAGCATACTCACAGAAAAGCAACCAGCAATTAGAGCCCTGGGGGGTGCGGTTAGTGGCCCAAGTTGACTTTACCCTTCCTCAGCAGCACTCCTCAGGCATCCTAGGCCCTTGCAGTCAGAGCTGGGTACTGCTTCTGCCCCAGGTCCAGGACCCTTTCTCCTCAGAGTCAGAAGCAGGGTCTGTGGGCAGCCAGTGCCCCAGGCAGAAACCAACTAAGGGGGAACTCCCTCTGACCTATCCTCTTACCTTCCTGTTGTGCCCTCCTGCATACAGCCTGCCCTGTCCCTTCCCTTCTGCCTGGCCCTGCCCTCTCAGAGCCCCTGCTTCATATGATTTCCCCCACTTCACTGACCAGAATATGCCTTAGAAGCTACAGCAGCCCATGAGCCCCTGACACAGGACTCAAAGCAAAATGCTATGAAGGCACAACACACTGGCACTGATGCCCATTTAACGTGAAAGTAAAGTTAGCATGGGGTTGTGGCACTCACCAGGGTAACACCATTGACTCCTGCTAAGCTCAAGCAGTTCAGAAGAGGCCCTGTGCCCATCGGCATGAGAGCCTGCCCTGCCCCCAACTGCATCCCATCCTGCCCAGACCTTAGATTGTACACCACTGGGTTAGGTTGCATCTGTCCCGCCAACTGGAAGAGGTTCCCCCTGTGGGCAATTTTGTGGACCGGGATGGTGAGGGGAAGGACTGGGCAATCCAGCAACAGCTGATCTCTGTGACCGATCCCTGCAATCACTGCAGCCACTCCCAGGAACGGCTGCGGCCACTTCTGGGAGCAAGAGCTGGCCAATCACTGCAACTGCTCCCAGAAGTGGCCGCACCCACTCCTGGAAGTGGGTGCAGTGAGCACAGTTATCGGCTGGTGCTTGCTGGGGGGCACCAGCACACCCACCTGCCCCCTGCCCATCACCTAAGTGGCGAGTGTGGCCAATCAGGGGGTTCACGTGCACCCCCTACGCATTGCCACTCGATGGGGTACTACTGCCTGTGGCACAAGGCCACCTCTGTTTCTCCCCAGAAACTCTGCTCTGTGACAATTTGGGTAAGGTGGGCCCTGCAGAGGGTACACACCTTACCCTATCTCTTTAGATAACCTGAGCTGGATACAATTCCTGATGGAGCGGGGAAACCTACTCCCTCTGCCTACACTAGCATCACATACCTGGGTGAGGGGCTTGGAATCCCTGGGGAGCTAGGAACTGCCAGTCTGCCCAGCAACTAGTGATGCATTTCAAATTGGTTGGCTGACAGCCAACAGGTGCTGGCCTCCTTTGGACCAGGTAAATGAGGTCATAAGGGCTATATAAGTTAAGGACTGCCCAGGAGGAGGGGGCAGCAGTCATGAGGAAGATTCAGAGAGAGAAAAGAGCTGGACCATCTGAAACTTGCTCTCTCAAAACTCATGATCAAGGAACTGCCTGCCTCCAGAGGGATTCTCCACCTGCCTCTGGATGATACTTGTGAGTAAGCTACCTGAGATCTAACTAGATATATAGCTTGCAGTAACTCACATGCATGATCAAAGGCTACCCAGCCATGCCAGTTTGCTCTGTGGGATTTCTCTGATATTGCTCTACCCTGTACCCTATTCCAACCCTACCCCTTGTAACCAATAAAGTTCTCCTTTGTACCTAGCGTGGAAGATTTATTGGGAGTGGGTCTAGATTATGCCTTGGGGTCCCCTTGGTTCGGCTGACTAAGGGAGACCACTACTTGGGATGCCTCCCTCAGTCAGAAGCACAAGTTCTTGAAGTGAATCAAGTACCCTCAAGGGCTACTAGGTCTGTATTTCACAGGGTGCACAGAGCCAGAATCAAGCCCATCCCTGGGTGGTGGCAGTATTACTCCCAGGCTAGTGGGAGTGCTCCAAGAAGGGGGTCGGCTAGACGTGAGGCACCCCCAGGGAGGTACTTGGAGCCCGGAAGGTGGTCGGGCACAGTGAGGTGGGTGGCTCAATGCAGGAGCGCCTTCTACTGGCCCACCACACTGCCCACAGGAAAAGGACAAGACCGGGGGTGAGGAGCAGAGAGAGAGAGAACATCCAATCAAGACCACAAGAGGCAGACACCGGGGGAAGCAGGGATGAAGTGGGGTCTGAGGAGAGGAATGCATGGCAGGAGGCTGAGGACTGGAAGGAGTAATTATGCCGACATGGGGCGTGGAAACTTCCAGCCCTTGTGAAAGTCTCTTTGCACTCCCTATAATGTGCCGCTGCTTGTGCCCACATCCAGTATTTCCCCCATCCCAGGTGTCAGGGCAGGAGATGTGTACAGTGTTTCAAGGTCAGAGACGGGAGCAGCCTGGGTGAGGTTTGGCAGCCCCTCCTCACACAGCACTATATATGTGTCTGCATCTTGCAGTCTGGTTGCTAACTCAAACCTGCACTTCAGTTTGCCATCTGTCTCCCTGCCCACCTGCTTCCTGATGCTCTTAGCTCTGTTAGCATTACACAACAAGCTGGTCTGTAAGCAGCTCTCAGGGCAGCACCACACACGCAGCCAAGCCACTGCCTAAGCTGCTTCCAGCTCCCTCTTGTTCTGCTGCTTCATCCATTAATTGCGGCTCACAATGCATGGTATAAACTGCTGCCTGTAATCCCTGGAAGTTCTAGGAGACTCAGCTTGTCTTTGCCAGGTCACACTTGTTGAAGCCAGGGCTAACTACAGCCCCCCCTTCACTGCCACAGCCTCCCTGCAGGGGGCACAGCTGTGCAGCAGCAGGTTCCTCTACTGGCAGCCCTGTGCTGCCCTTCTCTCATTCCCGCTCCCTGGCTTTCCCAGGTGGGCACTCACAGAGGAGCGTTCACACAGGAGTGCATGTGATCAGTCAGCTCCAGCAATTAACTGGCTGCAGCAGGTCCCCTGGTGCTGCCACGTCAATATTCCATTAGCCAGGAGACCCATCCATTATCTGCAATTGGACAGGCCCAAAAAGCTGGGGGCACTGAGCCCCTCTCCATGATTAGGTTTTCAGTTTGACTGTGGTGCTGAGGCACCATCTGTCTTTCCCTAAATTGAGAGAAGAAACTGGCTTCCTCCCAAGACTCATTACTGCAGCAGGTTCACGTAAACCAAGCCCCATCAAAGGGAGTCCACGCATCAGATTTCTGCCAGTGTGCATACAGTGGAGGAGCCCAGGATGGAGGGGGAAAAAGAGACAGGTAATTGCAAAGCCAGGCAAGGATCTTTCCACAGGGATTGGCTGCACCCAGGCTGGTGGGCCTGGGGCTTTCCTCACAGTCTCCCTGGCAGAGGAAGGAGTTCAGCAACTGTCACTCAGTAAAGACTGGGTCTAGCTGAAATGGTCCCTGGTACCTGTAGCCTACACAGAGTTCTCTTCCTCTTACCCTGTGTGATCAAGATCCCAGTTCAGACCTGGTGTTCCCTGGGAGCCCCAAAGCACAGACTATGTCAATGGAACAGCATAACCTGAGCACACCCATGTGGGACAAGTCTGGCACCACACAGAGCATACATGGGAGTCTCCAAAGCATGAGGATAAGCAAGTTGCAGCTAAGCATGCACAAGCTGCTATTTAGCTCCAGAGTAAGGCATCTGGCACAACCCCAGGACAGGGGTTGTCAGTGAGCTGGGACACTCCATCCCCCTCCCCCACCCCACCCCTGTTAGCTGCTCTATGACATTGATCTCACAAGGCAGCATTGTGGGTGCTCCCAGTGCTAGGTTCCACAAGCTCCAGTCCTCACTGGACCCCAAGCCAGACCCTCTTCCCAGGGTGTAATCAAAGTGAGGCTGCCAGAGACAAAGGACCATTACCCTCAGCACAAGGACTCCCTGGCAGCAGGAGAAGATCCCCCTACAGTTCAGGCTTACGCTCGGAGCAGCACAGTGCAGGTGAAATGTACCTCTGCTTTCTAGGACTCCTCAGGCCAAGTGCTAGGGCACTCTCCCACAACACCTCTTTCACAGAATCCATTCAAGCCTGGTCTGCAGATCCCCAGCCACAGCTTAGCTTCCCTGTCCAGAGCTGAGGCTGGCTAGCACTCAAGCATCAACCCAGACCCCCTGCTCTACCTCATAACCTTTGCTCTCATATAATGCCTCCCTGCCTGGCAAT